>NC_085020.1:9686816-10044316 GCF_963692335.1 Osmerus eperlanus
GAGAGAGAGAGAGAGAGAGAGAGAGAGAGAGAGAGAGAGAGAGAGAGAGAGAGAGAGAGAGAGAGAGAGAGAGAGAGAGAGAGAGAGAGAGAGAGAGAGAGAGAGAGAGAGAGAGAGAGAGAGAGAGAGAGAGAGAGAGAGAGATGGGAAAAGGCAGATGGATTTGATCTGTTAGCGTCAGGCCCTACTTAGGTGCCACCGACGAGCTGTCTTCGCCCTCGAAGCCAGGGAGAGCAGTATGAGAGGTAATCGATGCCGGCAATGGGACGCACACGTAGAGAGATAGGACAGTGTTTGGACTGGAGGATCCCAGTGGTTCTTATCAGGCATGGAGCGTTCGGATCACAAGGCTGTGGGAGTGAGGTCTTCCTACGGCTGCTTTCCGCTCCCATTCTCTCCCCCGTCGCGGACCTGCACTTTCTCAAAGTCGAGCGAAAGTCAGAGGAGCGCAGGAGAGCTGTACGTCGGGCCGGGCTGGGCCTGTAGAGTGGGTTGACGTTGGCCTGGTTAGCTTCCATAGCGCAGGCCGGCTAATATTAGCCCGGAGCGCCGGCCTGGGGGGAACGTCCTCCCTGTCGCAGCGTCGGCAGAGAGATGCGTCCCACAAGGGGGGGACCAGGCTCCCAGCCCATGAAATCGGGATCCTCTGGGGGGTCGACCTGGAGCTGGGTACCCTCTCCGGGGGGGGGAGAGATGGCGAGAAGGGTGGGGGAGAAGCGTTTTGCGGGTCTCGCTCTAGTCGATTCCCGGCTTTGACGGGAATCGACTAGATCGACGGTCGGCGCGCGCGCGCGTGCGTGCGTGCGTGTAACCTCCCTCTCCTGTTCCTCCACAGAGACACGACGGTCCAGACGCTGACCCTGCAGCCGTCCGTCAGGGACGGCGTCATCGTCTACGAAGACTCTCCCCTGGTCAGTAGACCCGGGTGAACAAAGGACGACGAGAGGAAAGGGGAAAGGAGGGGAAAGACAGAGACGTGGAGAGGGGAGGTATACGGGATAAAGATGGAGACAGAGGGAGTAGGGGTCGAGGGTATTGAGTGGAGGATGAGAGGAGAGACGTACCGTATCCCGGTTTCAAATGTTATTGTGACATTTAGATGTCAGTGGGGAAGCCAGAAGTGGTTGGTCCTCCCTAAATGGGTTTGATTGATTTTCTTCTTCTTCTGTCTGCAAACCCCCCCCCTCTCTCTCTTGCTCTTCCTCTGTTTCCATCTCTCTCTCTCAATATATATATATATATTCCATTCTCTGTTTCCATCTCTCTCTATATAGATACATCTCTCTTCCCCCTCTCTCTGTGTCAAGTAAATGAGGGAGGGGGAGGAGAGGAGAGATTAAAGGTTAAAGGGCATGGGTGTGTCCACAGGGTATTCATGAGATGATTACTGTGGCTTTTTGAACCTGGGGGGGGGGGGGGGTGAAGTGCATGGTTGAAAGGCTTCAGTCCAACATGGACATAGCACTACGTTTTCTTAAGCCATCACACACCATACATACAATTACAGTAAACACTACATACAACCGGACATACTGTAAATATAAACAGTGTCGACAATATCAATAACAATATCAAGTCAGTCTGTGCATGAATAGTGACTGAAAAGGCACCAGGCAGAGGTATAAGAAAAATACCTCAAAAGATTCACACGATTCACAAACCGTCTGTGCGCCGCTGTAATGTCTGCGCCGACGGTCTGCAGCCTAACTGAAGCAGCGGGGGGAGCGATGCTAGGTGACTGGCCAGCACGCTCCGGATCCTAACGATCGTTCTGCCGGACTTCCCACTGAGCCCAGTATCTTAAGTAACGCCGCTGCTTCTGTGAGGCTTGCGTTCGGCCACGTGCAGGCTGCAGACGTCCGTGGGGGCGACGTCATTCATGCGTCGTGCGTCTGGATTTTGAAATATGCGCTCTTTTCCCAATCGCCTTATGGCGCGACTGAAAGGCCTTACGTTTGAACTGGAATCCTCTCACGCGTCATGCCGAAACGCTTTAGTTCCCGATAATTTCAATAATATATATATTGATATCTGCGAACGCCTTTCAGTAGTTTCTGTAAAAGGTTTTCACGACACACTATGAGAGCATTTGAACTGTTTTGTGCAGTGTGTCTGAGCACACTGTGAAAGCTTTTCAATAGTTTTCAGTTCACTACAATGTGTGAAAGCTTTTCAATAGATTTCAAGAGACCAGCTCAGTTCAGAGCTCATCATTTTTCAGTCGTTCACGTCAGAGTGTTCCAATTGTGTATCTGAAAGCATTTCACTTGTACGTGTGCGTGGTTGTCAGTATAGTATCTGAATGAGTATACAATGTCCCCTATAGTCCCTTCATCATGAGAACACGGCCTCGGTTATGTCACGAGACACGCGCCTAAAGTTGCTGTTTGTAACTGAGGTTTCCGCGTGCGCAGGTGAAGGCGGTGAAAATGGGCCACATCCTGGTGATTGACGAGGCAGACAAGGCCCCCACCAACGTCACCTGCATCCTCAAGACCCTGGTGGAGAGTGGAGAGATGATCTTAGCCGACGGACGCAGGATTGTATCTGGTACAGACACACACACACGCACGCGCAGACGTAACTGGCTGTTTAAAGGGTGCCAGAGATGTGATGTCTAGTCATTAAACACTGTAATTGACTATTGGATGTCACCAAAGACAAACACAGTTGCGAGCCTACAGTCCACAGAGATCCAGACATATGAACAGGGGTTAGGATAAAAGCCTTTATGGACTAGGACCAGTAGTTGGACTATTCAGGGCGTAAACACTGAAGATTTTCCACTTATAACTAAACGAAGGGAGGACAGTGTCAACCATGGAGACGCGTGACGTCATACAGGAATGTAAACAGAGTCTGACAAACCTCAGACTGTATCTCTCTGTGTGTGTGTGTGTGTGTGTGTGTGTGTGTTTGTGTCCTGTCTGCTGTCCTCCAGACCTAGTGGAGGCAGAAGGGAGGCCCAATGTCATCTCCATGCACCCAGACTTCAGGATGCTGGTCCTGGCTAACAGACCTGGCTTTCCCTTCCTGGGGAACGACTTCTTCGGGTCGCTAGGTATAACCCCCCCCCCCCCCCCCACCCACACACACACCATTTTCTCATTGACGTCCTCAGTGAGTGACTGTCATCCATCAACCCCTCTCCCCATCTGCTGGGGTGTTTGGTCTCCGATCCCGCTCGTTTTACGTCAAATTGACTGACGGGAGTGAGCCATTCAGCCACCTTCATGTCCGCGTCTGCTCCCAGGGGACATTTTCAGCTGCCATGCCGTGGACAACCCCAAGCCCCAGGCCGAGCTGGCCATGCTGAAGCAGTACGGCCCCGGCGTGCCCGACGCCACCCTGCAGAAGCTGGTGGCGGCCTTCGGGGAGCTGCGCTCCATGGCGGACCAGGGCACCATCACCTACCCCTACTCCACCAGGGAGGTGGTCAACATAGTCAAACACCTGCAGGTGGGGATGGAGGCAGTCTCTGTCTCTCTCTCTTTCTCGCTCTCTCATTATCTTTCTTTCTCTCGCTCTCTCTTTCTCTCTTTCTCGCTCTCTCATTATCTTTCTTTATCTCTCTCTGTCTCTCTCTCTCGCTCTTTCTCCCTTCTCCTCTCTTGGTCCTCACGTGCACTCTTAACACGTGTGCCACGTCCAACCCATTCAGGTTAGTTTAACGTAGGGTTAGGCTCTTTCGTAACGGTTTGACCCTAAAAACTTGAGACACTTCAGTATGTTTTGTGTTTGGGTCCTTTTATGAATAGTTCATAGAGATGTACATTATGCATGAGGGGTTTCCTCCAGTCACAGTGGTCCAAATGCACTAGAAGGGTGGGGGAGGGAAAAGGGTGGGGGGGGGTTTAAGTTCCGGGGAAGGGAGGGAGAGAGAGAGAGAGAGAGAGAGAGAGAGAGAGAGAGAGAGAGAGAGAGAGAGAGAGAGAGAGAGAGAGAGAGAGAGAGAGAGAGAGAGAGAGAGAGAGGGACAGAGAGAGAGAGAGAGAGAGAGAGAGAGAGAGAGAGAGAGAGGGCTCGGGAGATAGTGGTACTACCTCTGTACCTCAGTATGGTCACACACATATACACACACACACATCGGTCTTAGGGGATGAACTGAAGGTTGGCCTCATTTTAAGCAGCAGGCGGAAGTGAGCTCAACAAGGACAGAGAGTGAGAGACGGTTTAAGTGAAAGAGTTAGGAGAAAGAGAAAGAGAGGGGTGGTGGGCGTTTGGAAACAAAAATAGAGAGCGGAGGGGAGCGACACAGGACAGGGGGGGAGAGACGGAGGAGGAGAGGAGGAGGGAAGAGCGACACGACGGTGGAGAGGAGGAGGAGGATGAGGGAGAAGGAGCGAGGAAGAGAGTGCTGTCAGAACCGATTAAATGTCCCGGCGTCTGCTGTCTAGGAACTCCTCCGCCCTCTCCTTGGTCTTGTATAACGTTGCCTCCTCGTCCACTCTGTCCCTCTGGCCTCAACCCCCCGGTGCTGCCGCCTGGCCTCATCCCCCCGGCTCCACAACGAGAGACACACACCTGGGCTCCAAAACACCGTTCACCTTCCCTTCACTCGATTGAGTGTCACTCGATGAGCGACGCTCATCGACGTCGACTCGTACAGTAGCGTAGCGCTGGTCCGAGTGAATCATGGCTCTCACGGTCAGACTGCAGGATGTTCCGTACAGTATGTCTCGTCTCTGGTCCATGCTGCTAGCCAGGCTGTGTTTACGTACACTCTCCCCCCTCCCCCCTCCTCCCCACTATAGAAAACAGAAGCTGCTATTTATACATCCTCTGTCATTTATCACTGGGGAAGGAGAGACGGCGTGTGTGTAAGTGTCTGGTGCGTGAGATGCAGTTGATAATGTGTTTAACACGCCGTACGAAGGAGACCTGTGAAGACCTCCGAAGTGTTATTCATGTCTGGTCGTCCTTGTAGTGCTAGCCTCATTTTAAGGTCCTTAACACGTACAGTACCCCTGAGAGACAGGAAATTACCATACAGCAACGACAGGAACTGAGAGAGGGTGAGAGAAACTGATAAAAGAGAGAGAGAGGGGGGGGGGGTAGGAGTCTACACAGGGGATCCATAATGCTAATCAGCTCCCCCGGGAGGAGGGGGCGGCGGGTCACCTCCATAACCGGGATCCCATTATATTTTTCCTCTGCCATAATCCATCACCCTGATCATCAGCTCACTGATGGAACTTCCGAATACACGTACGTCCCGCCGAGGGTTCATGTAGCAAGCAGCACTGCACCGATTAGCCCACACATGCTGACTTAAGTGTTTGTCTCGGCCTTACGGTCTCTGGAGGACTACGCTGTTAGTCCTGTAGAGCGGTCTTATTGTCTGATTATCTGGCAAAGTGAGGCAGGGGTGGAGGCAGGGGTGGAGGCAGGGGTGGAGGCAGGGGGGGGCAGTGGGGGGCAACCCCTAAGATGGTGTCTCGTCCCTCTCTCTCTCTCTCATTCTCTCTGTGTGCGCGTGTGGGAGTGTGTGCGGCACAAAGCAAAGGATCCATCTTTAGCTCCTCTCCATGGTAACACGCCATCTTAGGCAGGGACATTAAACAACATTAGAGCCCGAGAGACGGAAGCACACGTATTGACACAGGCACAGTCGCACGCGCATACACTTTTGTCTCACCAGTGATCAAGGACAAAATTAAGTTGCGGTACTTGAGAGAGAGGGATAGGGAGAGGGTTACGGAGAGGGAGGGAGGGAGAGAGCGAGAGAGGGAGAAATAAAAATAGTCAGAGCTAAACTTTGGACCCATTTGTAAGTGAGAGCAGCACAGAAATGAGTTACCTCTGTGACGATGACATCTGTTTTTCCAGACTGCCTGTCCCTGAACTGACCTTCCTGCTCACAATGCTGCTGCCATTGTTGTTTCATATTCAGCTTTACTCACGCCAAATCATATGAACTTTTTCCCTCTCTTTCCCTCTCTGCCCCATTTCTCCCCCCCCCCACACACACACACACTAACAGGAATTCCCTGAAGAGGGCCTAGCCAACGTGGTGAGGAACGTCTTTGACTTTGACTCCTACAACAAGGACTTGAGGGAGGTTCTGATTGGAGCGCTGCACAAGCATGGCATCCCCATAGGAGCCAAGCCCAGCAGTGTCAACCTGGCTAAGGAGTAAGACTTCTGGAGGACCTGTCTTACATACCACACACACAGACACACACAGACAGACATGCACACATGGGCATTGCTGAGAGCCAGTCTGGCTGGCTGTTAAACTCTTTATGTCTCATGTTGCTATCGCTCAGGGAAGTTCTGTCTTTCCCTCCCTGGCACTTTGACACTAACACACTCAAACACACACACACACACATGACCACTAGCTAGAATGCTGTGACCCTAACCAACACAGCACAGACTGTCCTGAACTCCCTCGACTAACACACGTCTTCGTGCCTGATAGGGCCTGGAGTCAGGCCAAGACTAGTGTGCCTTCACTCATCAGTAACACACACACACACACACACACTCTGGCTCCACCATGGCTACAGGTGGGGTGTATTTATAGCAAGACATTAACAGACCATAGACCCAAACCTTTTAAGTCAAGTCTATTTAGAAGGGGAAGCATTTGAATTTAGACATTCTCTTCATGTAATGCTTCTTCCGTTATGGGTCATGCCGCTCGGACCGTGTTCCCAGACAGAACTTAAACACTTGGGCTTCTGAGAAGTCATACTCCCAGTAAATACCATTTATGGCAAACGCTGCTCAGTTTACGCTCACTTCCTCTTAGATGCAAGGTAAGGCGGAGCTGAAGGTCAACCTACCGATGTACAGAATTTTAATAAAGGAAAATATTTGTTTCTTCTGTCTCCTGTTTGTTTATTGGGACCCGACGCTTCGGATTTGTTGTAAAGTTTTGACCTTGAACGTAACTTTGAAGTGCCGGACGCGTTTGCAAATGCAACAGGGAAGAAACAAGTATTTTCCTTGAATTATATATCGCGTTTAGTTTATGTTAATGTCCTATTTGCTTGAAATGACATGATGTCCGAACACACAGATCAATTGGGTTCACTGGTTTGTTACATTTATGTAAGATAACGTTATTAAGGCCAACTACCGCATGAAAGGCTCGATTGTCAGTGGTGTAGTTGGCCCGGTGGGTAGGCAGAGGAGGTGAGGGTGGAGGGTGAACTACACAGTGACTCTGACCTTCACCTGGACTGGTTGGAGTTGATGTGAAGAGAGTCAATGTAAGAACATATTCAGTTCGGTCCTCACTACAATATCTGATAGAGAAGTTTGTCTACAGTTTGTACAGTGTATGATGTGCACTGTAATACTATGCCTATAATTCACAAGATCCAAAAACCATGGAATAGTCCATATATGGCCATAGTTTCCCCACAACATCCTGGTTGCATCAAAGCAAAGTAACGTCTGAAGGACAGGCTGTCCAAATTTGGACATGGAGTTCTAGAAACAACTTCTACTCTTTGTTGAGGTTTTCCACTGAAAGAGAAACAGTTCAAGTGAAATGGACAGTTCATGGTGTGCTATATTGTGGCTATGGTGCTGACAGCCCACCTGCAACCAATAATGGGATGGCCCAAACCCAGCAGTGATTCATGGAAATGAGAGTCCAGTAAACATCTGGCCAGACGCAACAACCAGGGAGGCCAACCAGACTCACACACGTGCACACACACACACACACACACACACACAAGGAAAACACACACACATAGGGGAGCAGAAGGAGGAATATATGGTTGTAGGATGACCTGCATCTTTTCTCTTCCAGGTTGCCCCTACCAGAGGTCAAGATGTCTGGCTACTGGACCACTAACCAAAAGGGAAACGCCCGCCGCAAACTGCTTTGCCCCACAGAAACTCACCCCATAGACATCAAGGTGCACACGCAAAGAGTCACCCTTTACACTCGACCCTCTATATTGGTCTGAACACTTCTACACGTACAGATTACCCCCCCCCCCCCCCCCCCCGTTGTTACCATGGTCCTGTGTGTGCGGTGTGTGCTAGCGTGACCTGCGTGTGTCCTCAGGGCCCGGTGTTCCTGCGCGTGCAGGGCTACCCCTGTGAGCGCCAGGAGAGCCGAGCGCTCAGCTTCAGCGAGGAGAGGGCCCACTGGCAGATCCCCATGAGCGAGGTCAACATCGTCTGTGACGTCGCCACTTCCAACGGTACACAAAACCTTCCGCGGATGTCGCTCTCAGTCAAGTCCAATGTGTTTTTATGACATTTAACCCTCGTGTTCTCTTCGGGTCATTCTGACCCATCAGTCATTGTGACCCACCGTCGTATTGCGACAACTTTACCGCATACAAAAACAAAGTGAAACAAAGTGGGTTGTCTTTTTTTGTATTGGGTAAAATTGGGTAAACACAACGATGGTTCGTTATGAACCTTTGGGTCATGTGACCCGAAGGCAGCACAAGGGTTAAAAAACAACTTGTGTTTTTGTACAGTCGGCTAAGGTCAAATAAGGCCCCCAAATAACGAACGTTCCAGCAAAAGGACGCATATACAGGCATATACATGCTAGAATAACATTCCTGTTTTTGCTATCAGGCGAAGGAGAAGAAGTAGGTCTTAAGATATGATTTTGAAACGTCGGTAATGGCCGCCACCTTACTCACACCTGGCTGACACACCTCTCGCGAAGGGTGTCACGTTTGTCAGGGTGTGGATCTCATGTTACAGCGGGTTCGGGCGATCCGCCTTCAACACACGGGCGGCAAAAATGCCGTCGCACACTTCGGACACACTCAAACCTCACTCACGCTCCTCTGCGATCCCGTGTGTGTCCTGCAGATGCCATGTACGTGGCCACGTGTAACCCGGTGTCCCTGTACGCCATGCGTGACGGCGGAGACACCATCCACTGCATGGAGCTGTACGACGTGTTCCCGCGCACCATCAGCGGCGTCTGGCAGCCGTTCGTTACCGTGGCGGCGCTAGGAAGCCCCCTGGATGGACAAGTGGTCCTGCACGAGGAACAGGTGGGACTGGGCATGCCACGCTTAGACACAGACCACAGGGCCCACACACGTTGTACTGAAAGAGTTCCAAGTGGAATGACGTGATCGCTCTCGAGTTATTGTTTAATGTAGTACGTGTGTGTGTGTGTGTGTGTGTGTGCGCGCGTGTTTGTCCTGTTTGTGTTTGACCCCTGGAGTGCTCCGCGAGCGAATCAATAGTTGTGCAAACATTTAAAACCTAAACACAGAAAAATAAAAATGGTACATATTAGGGGAAAAAGGAGGCTAAAAATACCACAGGATGAAAAGAGAAGAGAGGAAGATGGATAGCTCCTTTTCCTCCTGCGCAGGAGTGAAAGGTTCCAGACACTGGAAGGTTCATTCCGAGGTCGTGGCTCTCCCAGTGGAGAAAACACACAGTCCACTTCCTGAATGAAACACCTCCCACAGGCAACTAGCCAACACACACACACGCACACACACACTTTTGATACGACTCCACCAGAACTTCCCCTAGTGAGACTGTCTTCCATATATTAAATATCATGGTGGCCATACCGAGGACACTAAGGCAGCCGCCAGAGCGTGCTGACAGACTGTCATCAAGACAGCCTTGGCACACACACTCATACACGTAACCCTAGGACCCTTAACCCTAGCGCACCCCCGCAATATACAGAAAGACCTATTGACTGGTTTAATAGAGAGTTTGTCTGGTAAGTGTTAAAAGGAAATGAGTCTTGCGCGAGAAAGAGCAGGCATTCGCCGAGACACAGATGGACAGGGCTGGAACCTAGACAGGGGCGCCATCTGTTGGTCGGGGTCAGAACACGCAAATCAGCAATGTGTGGTTTGTTTGTGTGTTTTTCCGCTCTCCCAGGGTAACACCGTGCTCCACCTTGACGTGGTCACCGGGGCGGTTCGGCGACTCCTGCTGTCACAGGACACAGATGAGCCCGCCCCTTCCAAAGCCTCTAATTGGTGGAGCAACAAAGAGGAACAGGTCAGAGGTCACGCCATAAACAGACACCATAACAACTTAATCACACAGGGCACCTCATACATCAACCCAATTTTCATTCACTTGGATGGGTAATAAAACAACACAAAAGGGAGGAGGTCAAACGGAGGACATCCGCAACTAAATCAGAACGTGTGTCGTTGATCCCCAGAAAAGTCACAAGATGTGCCGGGAGTTTGCCCACAAAAACTGGCTTCTCTTCTACAAGGAGGATGGGTAAGCTGGCCTCACTGCTGCTCCGCTAAAGCATAACCGCCCACTCTGTATAATAAGGTTACACCGGAGTCATTGGTGCCTTACCTGTCATGCGCTCCCAGGAACCAGCTCGAGGTGCTGGATGTCCTGGAGGGCCGGGTCCACACCATCTCTCTGCCCATCAACCTGCAGGCTGTCTTCCTGGTGGCAGAGGATCGCTGGCTGCTCCTGGAGAGCAAGACCAATAAGTAAGCCTCCTCTCCTTTTCCCTCAACCCCACTCCTGTCCTCCTCTCCCCTCCACCAATCTGCTCGTCTCTTCTCCATCCTTCTCCTCTCCCCTCCACCGATCTGCTCGTCTCTTCTCCATCCGTCTCCTCTCCCCTCCACCGATCTGCTCGTCTCTTCTCCATCCTTCTCCTCTCCTCTCCACCGATCTGCTCGTCTCTTCTCCATCCTTCTCCTCTCCACCAATCTGCTCGTCTCTTCTCCATCCTTCTCCTCTCCTCTCCACCAATCTGCTCGTCTCTTCTCCATCCTTCTCCTCTCCTCTCCACCAATCTGCTCCTCTCTTCTCCACCCTTCTCTTCTCCTCTCCACCAATCTGCTCCTCTCTTCTCCATCCTTCTCCCCTCCCATCTCTCGCTGGTGAAGTTACCTAACCCGGTCTTACGTTGACAGGAAGTTCCTGCTGACCAAGCCCATGCACATGGGAGCAGAGGATTCTGGGGTGTGTCAGCTGCACACCATCAGTGAAGACGCCGTCAGCTCTGGATTTGGAGTCAGCTCAGGTAGCACAGTGTCCTACATCACATCTCAGCAAACACACAGCATGCTACCTCACATCCCAGCTAACACAGTGTCCTACATCACATCTCAGCTAACAGTGTCCTACATCACGTCAGCTAACACAGTGTCCTACATCACATGTCAGCTAACACAGTGTCCTACATCACATCTCAGCTAACACAGTGTCCTACATCACATCTCAGCTAACACAGTGTCCTACATCACATCTCAGCTAACACAGTGTCCTACATCACATCTCAGCTAACACAGTGTCCTACATCACGTCAGCTAACACAGTGTCCTACATCACATGTCAGCTAACACAGTGTCCTACATCACGTCAGCTAACACAGTGTCCTATATCACATCTCAGCTAACAGTGTCCTACATCACGTCAGCTAACACAGTGTCCTACATCACATGTCAGCTAACACAGTGTCCTACATCACGTCAGCTAACACAGTGTCCTACATCACATGTCAGCTAACACAGTGTCCTATATCACATGTCAGCTAACACAGTGTCCTATATCACGACTCGGCTAACACGACCTGTTACATCGCATATTATGTAACAAAGTATTCAGCGTCACAGCTCAGGTAACTGACGTATCAACATCATAATGTGGGTGTTACAGCCTGCTACATCTTACCCTGGATTCGGTTGTTGAAGCTTTCATAGCCTTAAACCTTTTCCAATTCGCCTTCAACTCTGCTGAGATGTGATGTCAGTTCCATTAGGACAGACTTACTTCTGCCCCCAGCTTATTTTCTGTCCCGACAATTACCAAGACTTAGAGCCTCCTAAACCATCTCCATTACTTTGTGAATTAGGGCATGATGTCATGAGTGTTATCCAGCCAATAACACTAATGGATCAGATCTCACTGTAATAACTCACTGGCTAGGCAATAAACTATAAGAGGTGGTTGAACCCAGTTTGAGTGCACCAGTCTTGCAGATGGAAGTTTGTCTCTGAGAGGACAGACTGGAAGTCTATGAGGTTTGCCCTTATCTAGGCGTTATATCATGAGACGGGAGCTGAGGTGAATCTCTGTCGGCTCCGTCCCTTCATCGTTCCTCCCTTCTGTCCCCTCAGGGGCGTCTGTCTGCCATTCCGGGGGCCGTAAATCTGATAATTCACCCTTCTCTTCTTCTCCCCCGTCTCTCTCTCTCCCTCTCACTTGATCTCCTCTCTCTCGCTCTCTCTATCACTCGCTCTCGTTCTTTGTTTCTTTCTTTCTCTCTCCTTATCTCTCCATCCCTTCCGTTCTTCATCTCTCTCTCTCTCTCTCTCTCTCTCTCTCTCTCTCTCTCTCTCTCTCTCTCTCGCTCCTCCTCTCTCCAGGCGAGGTCTGCGTCCCCCAGGGTGTGTCCTGTGATCAGCTACCCAATGAGAACTTGAGCGCGGCTCTGGGCCAGAACATCGTCTCGCCCAACCGCCTCCTGGCCGACACCAGGTCCTACGCCCGCGTGGTCGTGGGCTTCCCAGACCTCATGGTGAGATGACATTACAGCCACACTTCCTGAGATATTGACCGGTGCCAAGCTGTTCATAAAAGCCCCAACATCAATTAAGCGTCGGCCGTCAGCGATTGAACTATCCCTCTCCTTTCTTCATCCCCCTCTCCTTCCCTCTGGCTCCCCCCCCCCCCCCCCGCCTCCCCCCATTCTCTCCCTCCCTCCCCAGTCCCCTAACGAGGTGTACAGCTTCAATAGGGACGTCGACCTATCAGAGATGAAGAGTCCAGACGGGGGGGGGAGTCAAATGTTCTTCAGAGGCGGGCTCCGCTCCAGCTCGGCCAGACGAACCAACTGCGTCAGTCTGCTTTCAGCCAATCAGGTCGTCCGGGCACTCCCACCTGGCCAGGTGCCCATGAAGGACATCTTCCCCAAAGGTCAGAGTTCAAATCAAAAGAGAATGGGTTCCAACCGTGAGTGCATCCAAACACACATAGAAACGAGACTTAAAAGGATTGTTTGTGTCTGTGTCAGACGTCACACCTCCAATGACTTCTGCTTACCTGGAAGTGACTGACCTCAACTCCAAGAAGCTGAAATACATTCCAGTTCCACGGTAATTAAAGCACGGTTCCATCACTCTTGCCCACAGCGCTCCAACCTTCTCCCTGCGTTCGATTGACCTCTGTATTATTGACAGGTCTATGACCGTATCCCCGTACACCACCTGGCTGTCCAAGGTCTCTGACTGTGACGTGCTATTGGCTGGCCTGGGCACTGGGGGCGTGGTCACCGTGGACATGGGCGGGTACGTCCGTCTGTGGGAGACGGGATTGGCCAACCTGCAACGTTCCCTGCTGGAGTGGAGGAACATGATTGGTTCAGAGGACGGCAGACCCGTGCAGGTAAAGACGGCTTCAGCTGCTGAAAGGCTGAAAGTTGAAGCTGCGTTTGACTCATTTTCCAGTAAGTCGCACGCAGTCAGAATACCTCAACCGCTAACCAGTTTAGAGAGCAATTAACCAGAGCCCTCAAAAGTGAATTATGCACTACCTCAACATTACCACTAAGGGGCAGTGTTGTACCAGAAATAATTCCCCTGACATGTCGTCCCATAGTAACAGTCAGTCATCGTCACCAACTCTGGGAGATCGATATGTATTTTGACCTCCCTGTTCCTTCCTCCTCCTCGGAGCCTGTTCATCCCCAGTGTCCGGGTCTGGATGGAGCTGGGCTCTGTGTGAATGAGAGCTCATTGTAGCTACGCTAGGATGGGGCCTGACCCGGGTTAGGGGTCAGAGCACACAGAGACTGGCTGGGACATACAGTACCAGACCAGGCTGTATGGGGACAGATATAGACTTCATTGTTCCACCTCGGAGCTGGCTCTAAATCAGAATCAGAAGAATTTGCTATTCGGTCTAGGAATACCGTGTCCTGTCCCCAGACCCAGAAATGAAGCCCCTTGTTCAGGATTTGTGTTTGCTGTAGGAAACACAGGCACGCACAAAGACACACCCATACATACACACTCACACACACACACACACACACACAGTGAAGGGCAGGGCCTTTCAACATCAGAGGCCCTCTCAGCCTAGACTGCAGGGTCCACAGGTCTTCTTTGAGGTTGCACCTTGAGCACACAGCCAGGCAGGTTCCACACAGGGCCTCGCTGTGCTGCCTGGAGCCCTGTCCAAACAGCAGGCCTCTCCCCACACACGGCGCCCCCTCTGAGGTATGAGACCTATTTACACACAGGGCCGCAGTATGTACACTGGTGGGGAGACACACACACACACACACACACACTGTACACACGTTATGGAAACATCCACGTGCAGATACCCTACACACTTTCTCTCGACCACTCTGACCCCCTCCCCCCGTACACCCACGGACATGGCATGTTTGCCGAAGGGGCTTATTTGAGGACTTGAGTTCGAGAAAGTGTGACGTCTGGAACGAGAAGTTGCAAAAAGTGACGGGCAAGCACCACATGGCAGATTTTCAGGGGTCGGTCGTGAACCGCTGTGCGAGGAGCTTAGAGCGCCACCGTCGGATTGGGTCCTGTTCCAACGCCCTCCCCCTATCTGGATGGGACGGTCGGGCTCCACGGCAAGGGCTAAGACTGCCGACGTGCCACCGAGTCTGTGTGTGCAGACATGCTGAGTCCCATACGCACAGTCCCGCGTACACCCACGCCCACGCAGGGCGCCGACTGATAAACAGGGTTTCATTAGAGAAGAGCACTGCTGTTTTCCATGGACGGGGGGAGAGGTAGATGACAGCTCTCCATGACCTCATAATGCTTCTATTCACACACACACGCAGGACCTGGAACACGCTCGGCGCATGGTGTGTGCGTGCGCGTGTGTGTCGCGTGGTGTTGCCAGTTCTCCTTCTCTCCCCGAGCCCTCTCTGACATTTCTCCCTTACCGCATCACTGACATCGCCTATCCACATACACACACACAGCTTTGGCATCCCTTATCATTCATATTGTATTGCATAGGCATAGATTCTATGCCATAGAACCAGAGTTTTTGTTGGGACAGACCCAATGTCTACAGGCATAGACGAGTATCCCATAAAAGATATATTCATGCCAATGCTCTTCAAGACACACTCTCACTCATTCATGCATTCCACTCTGCTGTTTTTCTCTCCATATTGCTACTTTGGTCACTTGTGAGTTGCGGCCCTGCCCTATTCAACAAACCACGTTAGAAACACACACACACACGCGCTTCACCATCAAATCCCGCTGTGTCTCTCTGTGGGCATCTAAAGGGAGACCGAGAGATATTTACGAGCCTATTAATTCCACAAGCCGTGGACCATGGAGGAGAGAGGGGACAAAGAGCGAGAGGGGGCTGAAACGAGAGAAAGAGAGAGGGAGACGTGGAGGAAAGAGGGAAGAGAGGGGTTCCCAGGGTTCATCTCTCCACCAAACAGGAATTCCCCCATGCTGGAGTCTGGGACTGAATCCTGCAATCACTCTCCTAAAGAGACATGTTGAACTACTATAGGAGCGCCTTCGAATGACGGCTGTAACCTTACTAGACTTGATATAACCGCGGAGCTACCATACTGGGCCTACTTCGATATCTAACAAATCGAGCTTGGCAACCTAGCAAGCAGTAAGTATCGGATGTATGGTTTTAGTTTAGGATCTGTGGTCCATCAAGGAAGTGTAGAGGAGATAAATCCTGTCTTACTTGGGCAGACTCCATATCAGACCAATCCCTCCCCTGTCAGACTAGTCCCGCCCCTGCCATCCCAGACCACCCCTCCAAACACTCCCACCCACACACCATCACCCCCACCCTCACCCCCCAGTCCATCTAATTGGGTAAATACAGAGCAGACAGGCCTGTTTGCTATTTCTAATTAATCTCTTAGGCACACACACACACACACTTCCCAGGGAGACCGTAGTCCTGGAGAGCAGGAGCAACGTCCTGTTGATCAGGACACATCCTCACTGGCTTCCCTACACACACTCGCTCACCCCCACACACTCTTTCTCGCACAATCGCATACTTGCATGTGTTTGGCTGGCAGATGGGTGTGGTAGGCATGGTAGATATTCTTGTTATGTGTTAAAGGTGACACCAGCATGTGAAGAATCTCGTTGTGGATATGTCTCTCCTTTTCTCCCCCCCCCCCCCCCCCCCCCAGGTGGAGATGGAGACATTCTCTCTCTCTCTCTCTCTCCCTTGTTGCTCCTGCCCCCCACCCACCACAGGGAAAAGTGTAATTTGCAAATTGCAGGAAAGAACCCACACACACCCTAAAGTTGCAGCCCAGTGGCCCATTAACTCATCCCCTACAGCCAGAAGCCTGAACAGAGACATGGGCCAGGCGTCGCCTCATTGGCCCGACATGGTGGCACATCCTGTATCAAGCCCCTCCCTCCCCATCACTTTTAGTTTAGTCACTCCTTACCAGCAGCCAGAAACCAGAGAGCAGCAGTATGTGCCAGGGACTGACACCTCGTGATAGAGACGCATGCTGCCAGCTGCCAGCCTGCTGAACTGGAACTGGTTACTCACTGCCTTACCCGCACAGTTGAGCCAAGATGGCATCACAGAACTGTCTCCCCTTACTGGCACCGATGAACCAAGGTCGCGTCTCAGAACTACGTCCCCTTACTGGCACCGATGAGCCGAGATGGCGTGACAGATCGAATTCCCCTTACTGGCACGGATGAGCCGAGATGGTGTCACAGAACTATCTCCCCTTACAGGTGCTGATGAGCCGGAATGAGGACTCTCTATCACCTCGTACTGGAAGCATTCAGTTAGAGCGGAGTGCTGCTCCAGAGTCACTCATTGCTGAACGGTGCTGTGCGGAGGCCACTGGGGGTCCCATGCTGTGTGAAGGGAGGAGATTCACCAGGACAAAGAGACAGGCGATGAGCCTGTTGAGGGGCCTCTGGAGAAACCGACTGACAGGATGTAGATCTTGGGGATCGGAGACGCACTTCGCCACACAGTATCTATGGATGAGCGCGCACGCACGCACCAACTCACATACACACACACACGCCATGTACCCGCCTCTCCATCTATGGTGGAAGTATGCAGGTCGGCCCCCTTCGTTTCAACTGTTATTGGTTGACACGCAAACGCACGTGTAACAGGAGAGCTTAGGGTAGATGAGGTGAGCGCCTAAAAAAAGGGCTGCAGTGACGCGGGTGAGTGACCTCCGGCCCCTTACCTCGCATCAGGAGAATGGCACGCGGCGCGCTCTGGTTACTGATGCCAACTCTGTTCACCTGTGCACGCACACACACAAACACACACTCTTCCAGCACCCCTTCATGCAGACGCAGGATACTGACTCCTGCGGGAGATTAGCTCACCGCAGCTGTGTAAATAGGACGTTGTGTTTGTCTTTTTGGGGTCCTGGGGGGCTCCCCTATCTCCCCACTCATGTTTAATACTCAGCATGACCACTGGTCTAGTCCGCCCCCCCCCCCCCCCCCGTTCCCACCGCCACCCTCCCTCTGTTATCATCCTGGCAGGAGTGTGTCAATAAAGTTTCCCGTGGGGCTGTGTTCTCTGTGGCAGGGTGAGGGGAGGTGGGGTAATGCGCGGGAGCGCTTCAGGGCCGTCTGGGGCCCAGCTGGATGGATCCCGAGGAGCCCTGCTGGACTGAGCCTCATCCTGCTGACACAGCGCTTCTCTGTGGGGCTCCGCTCGCGCTCTCATTCTGCCCCTTCTCTTACTCTCTCTCTCTCTCTCTTGCTGTCTCGCTCTCTCTTTTACTCTCTCTCTCTCTCTCTCTCTCTCTCTCTCCTCTCTCTCTCTCTCTCTCTCTCTCTCTCTCTCTCTCTCTCTCTCTCTCTCTCTCTCTCTCTCTCTCTCTCTCTCTCTCTCTCTCTCTCTCTCTCTCTCTCTCTCTCTCTCTCTCTCTCTCTCTCTCTCTCTCTCTCTCTCTCTCTCTCTCTCTCTCTCTGGCCAGGTGTGATCTCTAAAAGATTATTCGAGACTCGCCTTGATGATCGGATCTCAATATAGAGATCCCTGCCACTGCAGTTCATTTGAGAACGGGTGTGTGTCTGGTAGCGAGTGTGTGTGTTTATGCTTCTGGGTATGTGTGCACGCTTGCGTGTGTGTGTGTCCGTGATATGGTGCGGTTGAAGGTGCGTGGGTCACTTTGGCGCTGGATACGGACAGGGAGGGAGCCTATCTAAGAGGCCGGTCTCCACAGATTAGACATCACCAACCCCCCCCCCTGACCACGACACAGCAGAACACAGTCAAGGGGCTAACCACACTGAAGTAACACCAGCCCCACGGCCTTCCATAACATCAAGGCACGTGAAAAGAGAGTTACCACAGGTCCATGGCCTGTTGTTGCCTTACCTTCGGACTGATATTGTCCATACTGGGAAACTGGGGGGGTGTGAAGTGAAAAAGGTGTGTGTGTCCTGCACCTGACTCCACACCTGTGTGTGAGAGGGAGAACGAAAGGGACTTTAGACCTAGTCATTGGATGAGAAACGGCAAGGGGAGGGGTCCTGATCGTTCCGTTCTCCTCCTCTCCCTGTCCCCCCCTCTCTTCTGGATGCACACAGAGCCTGTTCTGTCCATGCCTGGCTTCAATGAGAGGACTGAGAGAAGGGAGACTGCCTGATTCTATCCATCGCCCCCAGAGAGAGGGGAAAGAATCTGCAGTGTGCTGTTGTGTCCCGCATACTGATGTAGCTCTGTTAACCAGCTGAGTTTTTTTTTTTTTTACCTTGTGGCTGAAGTCCACAAGATAAGCACCAATAACCAGCCTAAGCCCTCTGAGAAGACGAAAAAACGAATCTCTCAGAAAGAGAGAAGAACAAAAAACGTGTTTGTTTTTTCCTCAAGACACGGTCGATTTAGAACAGAATTTAAAAGAAAATAACAACCACCATTATCCTATGTTGCAGTCCATGTGTTAGTCCAGTCATAAATGGCACATGCTAAAATGATGCATAAAGGACACATGCTTAGAAACACGGCACTTCCATCCCCGAGAGACTTCAGACATCGCCGTGTCTCTCCTGAATCCCTTTCCAAGGTTCCAGTGAACCTGCGCCTGACCTCTCCTCTCCCCACAGATCACCATCCAGAGAGACAGCGGTCTGGACGTCACCGCCCCCAAACATGGCAAGGTGGACCCCAAAAACGCCCCTCACGTCGGGGGCAACCAGTGGGCCGGGGGCACAGGTGGGTCTCCGAGATCACTTGTTGGACCTTGATATGGACACCTACAGTTAAGCTGGACTCTTTAATGAGCAAAATATAGACAGCCTGTGACTAGCCTCCTAGATCGGGATGCGTGGCCCCGCCCTCTATAACCATGTTGTTCCTCCGTCACCCTGCAGGGGGCCGAGACACGGCCGGGTTGGGGGGCCGCGGGGGGCCCTACCGTCTGGACGCCGGCCACAAGGTGCACCAGGTGTCCCAGGCAGAGAAAGATGCCGTCCCAGAGGAGATCAGGAAGGCAGCCAGGGAGATGGGAGCGAAGGCCTTCAAAGACAGGTATAGTCCACAAGCCTGTATGTGTGCGCGCGTGTGTGTCTGTGTGTGTGTCTGTGTGTGTGTGTGTGTGTGAGTGTGTGTGTGTGTGTGTGTGTGTGTGTGTGTGTGTGTGTGTGTGAGTGAGTGAGTGTGTGTGTGTGTGTGAGTGAGTGAGTGTGTGTGTGTGTGAGTGAGTGTGTGTGTGAGTGAGTGAGTGAGTGAGTGTGTGTGTGTGTGTGTGTGTGTGTGTGTGTGTGTGTGTGTGTGTGTGTGTGAGTGAGTGTGTGTGTGAGTACACGCGCAGGGAAGAAGGAACTGGCTGGTGTCTGACCAGGCTAAGTGTTTGGACACTCAGAGGGGCTCCTCGCTGATCTTCCACCCCCGGTATGCAGCTCCGATCTGGGCTGGGGAAGTTCTGGCCGCACCAGTCTGGATGAATGGCGCAATTGATTCTGCTGGTGAAGAGTGCGCGCGCTTCTGGGTGCGGGGTTGAGGGGGGCAACCTTTTCAACAGGCCATGAAGGCTGCCTCTGTTCTCCGCCCTCCGACTTTCCTTCCTTCTCTCTCTCTCTCTCTCTCTCTCTCTCTCTCTCTCTCTCTCTCTCTCTCCCTTCTTTTTCTTCTCTCTCCTCTTTCAGCTCCTCTCGTCCTGCGCCCCCTGCTTCAACACTGGCCGCTTTGACACCCCCCCCACCACCACCTCTCTCTCTTTCTCTCCTTCGTCTATCAGTGCAGCACTAAGCCTTGTCTAAGTTGTTCAACTATATGCTAACAGTCAGGTTTCCTGCTAGCTGTCACTAACTGCATCACCCCCTCCGTAGCCCTAGAACGGCCCTGTTGACAGGACTAGGGGCTACAGTAGATGTCTGTACTTGCAGGTTCTGATCTTATCCATGCTGCCAAGAGCTGTCATCATTAAGACCCGTCTCTGAGCTCTGCATGTCGAGGGGATGTTGTGTCAGGCCATTGTTGACGTAGGCAGTCACACATCCATCAGGCCTAGTTTGATCCCTCTAAGCCATGGAATACCTGATATGACGACACAGGCACACAGGAACTACTTTCGTCGAGCGCAAACACAAGCCATGTTACAGAGCACTAGTGTTGTGAACTGCGAGGCGCTGTCGTGTGTGTGGGTTTGTGAGTCGCTCGGGTTCCGTGTTGTTGTTTACATAGTTGTTATCTGGGGTTCTTTATGGCCCAAGAATGAGGCTTCGTCCCTTCTACCCTCCCCCCCCCCTGTCTCTCTCTCCGTCTCTCTCTCTCCTTTCTTTCCCTTGCTCTGGTCTGTGGAAGTTTCTGGAATTTGGAGGAAATAGCCGCGGCGGCTGGCCAGTCCGTCTGCTCACCACACACACACACACATTCACACACACACACACACACACACAGAGGAATGTGTGGAGGAAACCACATCACCATGGCCTCTCTGGACTGTGTAATGATCTGTGTGAGAGAGTACAACTTCAGGAGACTATACTAGATTTCACAGTCCCACTTGTTGTTTTGAAGTCGGCTGGTGAAGGAACTGGGTCCATTCCTTAGTGTTTTTGTTGTATCTGTTTTGGTCCATTCCTTGGTATGTTTAGGCTTGGTTCAAAGTGCTACAGTATGCGCAATGTGAGCACAAGAATGGAATTGTGTGTAATCCTTGCAGTATTTGGATAGCCTACACACATATACACGCACACAAGCACAGCACGTGCAGACACCTGCTCTATGCCGCAGACTTCTCCACCCCTCCAATGTTACCTGCTAGTCTAGTAAAGATAGGACCAGTGATATGGATTTGTGCGTGTGTAACTGTGATAAAGTACATGACCAGACAGGGTTTATCTGATGGCTCGGCTGATACATTCTCAGACTACACAAGACCCCACATTCACCCTGCTCAGACCCATTTTCTACACACAACACACAACACACCACACACACTGAGGGGTTTGATCTGGTCTCGCTCTAGTTCTCACCTACTGTATCCCTACCTGCATCCCACCAAGGTCCCCCCCCCCCCACACACACACACACACACACATACACACACCCCACACAGCTTACAGCTGTCAGTACAGCCTGTGTATGTGTTCATGTGGGTGTGTGTGTGTGTTCAGAGGGAGGCAGAGATTAATGCAGCCCGCTTACTGGGATAATACTGATTAACTGACCTGGGGGCCACAAAGGAAATTCTACAGGTGTGTGTGTGTGTGTGGTGAGGGTCACCTGTGTTTTTCCACTGCCGTGCTAAACTAAAGCAAGCTTGTTTAACTTCACTTACTTACGTGTGCGGTCCGCTGCTCTGTGTTAATGTGTGCAGCTACTTCAGAATGCAGTTGCAATTTTTCCAAGCAGCCTCTCTTTTTTTTTTCTCTTGTCTCTTGATCTCACTCGCTCTCTCAGGTTGAAGGAGATTGACATGAGTGAGTACGACGCGACCACATATGAGCGCTTCTCCGGGGCAGTCAGGAGGCAGGTCCAATCCCTACGCATCATCCTCGACAGCCTGCAGGTAGGACCTACACACGCACGCACCCACCCACCCACACACACACCTTTACACCTGGAGAAGGGGATCATAGAGTAAGCCCTGTACACAGTTGCTCTGTAATCAGCTCGCTGGGAGCCTGCCAACTTTGCTTGTGTTGGTAGGTGTGTGTGTATGTGTGTGTGTGTGTGTGTGTGTGTGTGTGTGTGTGTGTGTGTGTGTGTGTGTGTGTGTGTGTGTGTGTGTGTGTGCGTGCGTGCGTGCGTGCGTGCGTGCGTGCGTGCGTGCGTGCGTGCGTGTGTGTGGGTGGGTGTTTAAACGAGTGGAAAATGTAGGTGTGTATATTCATTTCCAGGTGTCAAGCCATACAACAACCTTTGCTTTGAACATGCGTGTGTGTGTGTGTGTATGTTATTGTTTGTCTTTGTCCTTGTTAACCCAAACCTCTACAACTATAGAGAACATAAAGATGAGGCTTAAATTATCATACCCGGAGAGTGAATCAGAGATGAGAGGCTCTCTTCCACACACACACACACACACACACACACACACACACACACACACACACTGTCACGCACATTTGAGTTGGCAGGCTCCCAGTGAACTGACATAGCTCTGCTGAGAGCCTCTGTCCAACAGGGAATCTCCCCCACTGTGTTGATATCTAAACAATGCAGCGGGTTGCCAGATAAGAGAGACCGGATCCCCCCTTTAACTCACTTTGGACAGATCTACAAACAGGTTCAAATCAAAGGCCAGCTCTCGGGTTGCCAGACTACAGTAAACCACACCCACTGTCCCAGTAGAGGTCCATAGTGTTCCATACACACCCCTCAACTTAACAATAGCAGGACCTGCCTTTTGACATCATTTATAAATAAATATTGTACACGCACTCCACAGAAGAGTGTCGTAGATGTCAGAGATAAGAGCCTGCGCAGGACATGTGTGTGACCTGATTCGTGAAGTCCGTCATACGCACGTTCCTCCTGTGTCCGCTGCCGAAACGCACACCTCGCCACGGGCCGCAGCTGTACGAACAACGTGTTCTCAGGACGGTGGGACAGAGAGGGACAGAGAGAGACAGAGAGGAGCAGAGAGGGGCAGAGAGGAGCAGAGAGGGACAGAGAAGGACAGAGAGGGACAGAGAGGGACAGAGAGAGACAGAGAGGGACAAAGAGAGACAGAGATGGACAGAGAGGGACAGAGAGGGACAGAGAGAGACAGAGAGAGACAGAGAGAGACAGAGAGGGACAGAGAGAGACAGAGAGGGACAGAGAGAGACAGAGAGGGACAGAGAGAGACAGAGAGGGACAGAGAGGGACAGAGAGAGACAGAGAGGGACAGAGAGGGACAGAGAGAGACAGAGAGTGACAGAGAGGGACAGAGAGAGACAGAGAGGGACAGAGAGAGACAGAAAGGGACAGAGAGCAGCAGAGAGGGACAGAGAGGGACATAGAGAGACATAGAGAGACAGAGAGGGACAGAGAGGGACAGAGAGGAGCAGAGAGGGGCAGAGAGGAGCAGAGAGGGACAGAGAGGGACAGAGAGAGACAGAGAGGGACAGAGAGAGACAGAGGGGGACAGAGAGAGACAGAGAGAGACAGAGAGGGACAGAGAGAGACAGAGAGGGACAGAGAGCAGCAGATAGGGACAGAGAGAGACAGAGAGGGACATCTTTTTGTTCTCTTTCCTCTGGGAATGAAGAGAACCAGGGAAAGTGGCAGTGTTCTCCGGCCTCTCCTCCCTCTATTCTCTTTCTTCCCTTTCTCCTCGGGGGAATACATGAATAGAACAAGTGGCTAGAGGAACAAAAGCAGGAAAGAGTTCTTGTTGCAGCTACGTTCGTAACGATGAAGTGTGTGTGTGTTTGTGTGTGTTTTTCAGGCCAAGGGGAAGGAGAGACAGTGGCTGAAGAACCAGGCTCTAGGAGAGTTAGACGATGCAAAGATCATAGATGGACTGACTGGAGAGAAGGCTATCTACAAGCGCCGAGGAGAGCTGGACCCAGAGGTGTGTGTATGTGTGTATAGGATGCTGCCAGTGGGAGACTGCACTCCAAAGTTGTGGGATTATTATCACTGAGTTTGTAGTCACCTACAGTGTCGGTTCATTTCACACACACACACATTTTAAACTAGCATACACATGTAAGGCCAGGGATGCTTGTGTTTGTCCCCGGCTGTGAAACAATTCGGTTAGATGTTCAGGGAGATTGACTCGTTAATGTGACTGACTGAATCTGACTCCGATTTAGAAATGTGCAAGTACGTTACCTGTAACCTCGAGCGCTAAACAGTTAAGTTAAAATCGACTTTGAAAGTGTTTGTCTATAACCAGTTTTAGCCGTATCAACCCAACTAGATCAAGGTTTTCACTGCCTTAGTGTGATAGATACGTACAAGGAGAACCAGTAACTAAAAATGCACAATGATAGTTTATTATCTAAATAGTAAGATAATCAATACAATAATAATGAAACATACAAAAACATACCTTCGGAGCGATCGTTAACGAAGGTATTCACAATGACACTAGGCGCCTAACGCCCTGGAGCTTGTATAGTAAACACAACTCAAAGTGATTGGTATATCTTCTCCATATACACCCAAACCTGCATACTAAAATAAGGACACCGGCCATATGAAAGAAAGTTCTTAACGCATACAAATTCTAATTGGACCATTACTCATCATTACTCAAGGCTGCAGTAGACCAAGTGTGACGCCTTTGCTAGATACATGTTACAACATTAAAAGTATGACTAGAATGTAATACATAAAATGAGAAACAAAATCATATCAAACATGACATTACAAGCTGTTTAGAACTAGGTTTACATGAACACAACTTTGAATGATCATTTCAGAGTCTTCCTCGGTTCACCTTCCTCTCCAGCTGTTGAGATCACC
This sequence comes from Osmerus eperlanus, assembly GCF_963692335.1. Taxonomy (NCBI): domain Eukaryota; kingdom Metazoa; phylum Chordata; class Actinopteri; order Osmeriformes; family Osmeridae; genus Osmerus; species Osmerus eperlanus. Next base: position 9,711,654 of record NC_085020.1, read on the forward strand.
TCTCCAGAGGCGTGTCATTAAAGTGGGATTGTCATTTTAACATGACAGTCCCTTTTGTGCAAATCAACGACTGTCCCAGACGAGTGTCTGAGTGACCAGTGACAAAGGGGCTGTATCATCCAGGTGTCTGCCAATACAGTCCCACACACACCTACATACAAGCACACACACACATACACATAATATATCCAGGTATGGTTCCCACACACACACACTCTCACATGTACTTGTGAATGTTTTGCTTGAACTTATAATGTGATAATAATTGTGATAATATGGTGACCTACAATAAGACCTGAATGACACACAGCCTGCGGAGGGTCAGGAAATGTCAGCTTCATGCAGTTAAGTGGGCAGTCTGAATGAAGGGCCCAGAAACCCCCAAATCCTGGTTTAGTTAAACTAGGATTAAAAACGGTGTTTGTGTTCTGTAGCTGGGCAGCCCACAGCAGAAGGCCAAGCGTCTGCGCGTGCTGGCGGACGTGTCTGGGAGCATGTACCGCTTCAACGGCGTGGACGGGCGGCTGGAGCGCTCCATGGAGGCCGTGTGCATGGTGATGGAAGCTCTGGAGAGCTACGAACACAAGTTCAAGGTCAGACGTCGACCACTTCTCTTTGTTTTGTGTTTTGGTCACAAGCTGTGCACTGTGTGTGTGTGTGTGTGTGTGTGTGTGTGTGTGTGTGTGTGTGTGTGTGTGTGTGTGTGTGTGTGTGTGTGTGTGTGTGTGTGTGTGTGTGTGTGTGTGTGTGTGTGTGTGTGTGTGTGTGTGTGTGTGTGTGTGTGGTGTTGTTTAACTACCCTTGTGGGGACAAGAAGTTCCCATAAGCATAATAAACTAAGGCAAAATTAACCTTGTGGTGACATTTTATTGGGCCCCACAACTTCCAGTGCTATTTCTAGACAGTTTTAGTCAGGTTAGAATTAGAATTAGTGTTAGGGTAAGAATTAGAAGGTTAGGGGTTAGGGATAGCTCGATTTTTTCATGGGAGTGAATTATAAGTCCTCACTAGGATAGTAAAACAAACCCTTCTCATGTGTGTGTGTGTGTGTGTGTGTGTGTGTGTGTGTGTGTGTGTGTGTGTGTGTGTGCGTGTGGAGGTGTTGACTGATGCATTGGCTGTCAGATGATGTCTTTGTTTGCACAGAGTACTGTCATTCCCGAGAAGTACAGTCATTGTGCTGTCCCTTCTTATCTTCACACCTCTCCTCTCTAATCTGCATCCAAAGCTACTGCTTTGAACTGCTAGCACCCTGAAGAGAGAGAGAGAGGGGGGCGGGGAGAGGGGAGAGAGAGGGAGAGAAGGAGAGAGTGTTGGTATGGACAGACTTCTTGGCCCCTTGTTGTCATACTACCTGACCCACAGCTCAGCTAATTCGGTGTCATCACACACAGACACACACACTTTGCTATTAAATGTCAGTGTCGGTGCTACCCAAGTCACCTTACTTAGAACTGCACCTGACAACCCTCACAGACTCCTGGGCTTGACATGCAGTCAGGTGTCACCTGATCACAGGCATCTCAGCTAACACGCACACACATACTTACACACACACACGCACACAGCGTGATGACCTGGCTTTATTTAGTGTTGAGGAGATCAGGAAATCAGAATATGCAGGACAAAGTCTGTATTAAATGTTTTAATACAGGAGGGTCACCACACACACACACACACACACAGTGGTGAGACCCACAGTCAAATAGCTCAGTGTGCACCTATGGATTCCCATATCAGAAATAACCTCCTGATATGACACAGGAATGCAAGCCTGGCCCAGGGATTATGCAACATGTTGACACAACCTTGATTTACGCTTCAGAAACAGCCGTACTCGTGTTTCATTTCATTTATACCATATACACCGTATATCTGGTGGTTAATATTGTTGTTGTGCATCTCCATTTAGTACAAAATCTCCCTCTCTTACTTTCTCCTGCACCTCCCCCACTCCCTCCTCTTCCTCCTCCCTCTCCCCCTCTCTCCTCCTCCAGTATGACATCGTCGGCCACTCGGGGGATGGCTACGACATCGAGCTGGTCAGAACCGACAAGGTTCCCAAGAACAACAAGCAGCGCCTCAAGGTTCTCAAGGTAGGTAGGAAGCCCCCCCCCCTCTCTCCGTCATCCCTCTCTCCCCCACTCCACCCCTACAACGGTCCCGGGGTCCTTTCCTCACCCCCCCCCCCCCCCCTCCACGCTCGTTCACCCTCCCCGACGCCTCACCCCTCCGTCTCTCCCCCTGTCCCCATAGAACATGCACGCCCACTCCCAGTTCTGCATGAGCGGAGACTACACCCTGGAGGGCACCGAGGCCGCCGTCCGGGAGCTGGCGCGCCAGGAGGCCGATGAGCGCTTCGTGGTGGTCCTGAGCGACGCCAACCTGGAGCGCTACGGCATCTCGCCCGAGCGCTTCGCCAGGGCGCTGACCTCCGACCCCCAGGTCAACGCCTTCGCCATCTTCATAGGCTCCCTGGGAGACCAGGCCGAGAGGTAAGGGGGGGGGGGGGGGGGGGGGGGGGGGGGACGACACGTGAGGGGGAGTGTGGTGTGTGTGTGTGAGAGTGTGTGTGTGTGTGTTTAGACTGACTGAGGCCATAGCCCTGGCAGGTTAATCCCAGTGTGGAGTGGAGCTTGGTGGTTAAGAAAGCCGGACAAAGAGGGATATGTAGCCTATTCTCTCAAAGACTTCTCTCCCCTCCTCCGGCGCCTCCTCCCCCATCCCTCCAGACCCCCCAGGCCCCGGGGCTCCTCTCCAGACCCCCCAGGCCCCGGGGCTCCTCTCCAGACCCCCCAGGCCCCGGGGCTCCTCTCCAGACCCCCCAGGCCCCGGGGCTCCTCTCCAGACCCCCCAGGCCCCGGGGCTCCTCTCCAGACCCCCCAGGCCCCGGGGCTCCTCTCCAGACCCCCCAGGCCCCGGGGCTCCTCTCCAGGGCTGTTGTCCGGGGCTCTTATCCCGGCCTGTGTTGCTGCTTGTAAGGCTCTTAAGGAGCCGTGCGCCACACTGTTAGATCGTTATATTGATTGCAATCTGCTTGAGTGTCAGCCTCTAGTTAGAACAGTGGGAGGAGGGAAGGAGAAGTAAAGAAAGAAAAGAGGAACACACGGAAAGAGAGAAGAGTGTGGGGGGGGGGGGGGGCACAGTCAGGGAAGTCCCTGTTATGTCCCAAAACTTGTGTGCAAATGAACGGCAGCCATTGTCTCTCTTTCTCTGTTTGGGAACTGGTCAGTAGAAGGTCGCTTCCTGCCCCTAACTGTTTCTCCTCCCTCCCCCCCTCCCCCTTTCCCATCTCTCACCCCCATGACAGACTACAGAGAACCCTGCCAGCGGGGAGATCCTTCGTTGCCATGGACACCAAGCAGATCCCCCAAATATTGCAGCAGATCTTCACATCCACCATGCTGTCCAGTGCCTGAGACACACACACACTCTCATTCACACATTCAACACGCACGCACACAGACCTACTCGATACAAACTAGCTCAGTCATGCATAGTGACTTACAGCACACCCGTTGTGTCTTCATTGAACCATATAACATTCTATAATTATATCTCCCAGACCACTTACAAAACTTTGTTTCTGTTAACTGTGAACGGGAGTGTATGAACTACCTGCTAGAATGTCTGTACAGAAGCCCTTGTTTATGTAGAAACAGTTGGAGAGTGCCTAGATACTGCTGCATCCCTGGAAGTGCTTGATAGAAGTGTGTGTGTGTCTGTGTGTGTGTGGTAAAGCTACGGATTAACACCCTGTGATGTCGGATGCCTATCCCAGCCCGCTTAGTGACTTCACACACACTGAGGCGTGTCCTGTTCTTGAATTTGTTGAAAATTCTTTCTGTGACGCACACACACAGTGTCAGGCCTGATCAACGACCCTACTTGGTGTGTGTTTGTGTGTGCGGGGGGGGTGAACATCGATAGTCCCTCTGTCTCTGAACTTCCTGTGCGTTGTGCCCTCTGACACGCAGGGCGGACAACACTGACGTGGCCCCTGACACACCAACAAACACACAAACACACACACAGGGGGCAAGCGGTACTAACTTGGCTCCTCTGGAATGCAGGGACTGTGACCGGGGGAACTTCCCACCTGACTGCACACGCTGTTTTAAAGCAGCCGCGGTTGCACAACCCCTTGGTGTGTGCGTGTGCATGTGGCTGTGTGTGTGTGTGTGGTATGTGGATGTGTGTGTGTGTTTTCCTGTGCTCCATCTATGTCAACAAGCGCGGCCCTTTCCTTCCTGATGACTGGACCTTGTGACGCCTGATGCTCTTCTCAGTCTTGTGAGGAATCTTGGCTCTCATTACAGGACCCCCAGCAACTCTCTCGTCCACACACACACACACACACAGCGTCTTATTCGATTGGCAGAAGTCTGTGCTGCTGGGTAGGATAGAGTTATATGGGTGGCGGGGTTGTGTGTGCAGTATGTGTGGGTGCGCGAGTCCGGCATGTGGGTGGCAGCACACACACACGCACACACACACACACACCCTCTCGCCCTCTCTGTTTCCCTCAGCACTGGCAGTCACATGCTGTGTTCACTCCCCTGGAAGCCGAAGGAAATCAATGGCCTGCTCTCTGTCGCTCCCACCCTCTTCCATCGATCCCTTTCTCCTCTCTTCTCTGCTGTGATGGAGGGATGCCCCTGTCTGACCCAATTTACTGTCTCTCCTAATGTACTTACTGTATGCCCTCTGTGTGTGTGGGTGTGTTTTACTGTTTGTGCGAAAGTCTTTTCAAATCAGAAACAAGATGGCCTCCGTAAAGATATCCGATTGAAAATCGAACAATTTGTATAATTGCTGCTGTTAAATATGTCTTTGTACATGACTGTAGGTTGTGACATGGATTTGCTCTGGAGTTAGCGGAAATGTAATTTATGTGTAACCATTTGAACATAAAGGATCGTTCGATGACTGCACGTGTTCTTTCACATCATGTACTCCGGCGTGTCGAGGTGTGCGATCAGTAATGTGTTGGGACTGGCCACCGTTTTGGTGGTCGTCGTTCCAGAGCCAACCATGTGGTTCTGAGAGTCTGAGGGAGTTCTTAGAAAGCCCCCAGTGTTCCCCTCCTCTGTTCCTGCCTGCTCACTCTTTCCACGCTCGGTCACAGACTCCATTGTTCCTGGTCCAGCTCCATCGCTGCCCCATCTACCCTTTCGTTCATGGCCTAGCTGGTTCAAACCCAAGTCTATTTGAAGCGTGAACTGGTTTATTCCTGCTTCATCCCTGGCCCCGGACCTTTCCCCTAACCTCAGCCTCAGTCTTTTCTCCGGACTCAGGCGTGAACCCCTTCCTAGAGCCCACACCCCTACTACCCTGGCCCCCACCCAAGCCCTCCAACCCTAGCAGTGAACCTCCCGTATGAACCTGCTTACTCCCCCTTCTCCATCTTCTACACCTGGTAAGGACGGCAGTGTGGGTCATAATGACTAACGCACACTGAAACCATCGCGGTCGTAATGCACACCTGCCCATGTTATTTTTAACCCTCTGTGTGGTTCCGGTACAGTGATAGGAAGTCTAGACGTGTGGGATGTCTGCATTCACTGATGCACGCACGCGCACACACACAAAGACACATACAGGTTTGGTGAATTACGGAGTCACTTGGTTACAGTGGGGGTATTTTTTTGTCTGTGATTCACTTAGCGAACTGTGTTGTTCAGACAAAACACTGAGCTGTTGGAATGTAGCCTGATGACTAGGCCCCTCTACCAGGAGAGTCAACATCAATGGAAATCAAGCTGACGGTTGAGGGTTTCTCTGTGCTAAGCGTGAATGTGTGTGTGTGTGTGTGTGTGTGGGACGGGGGGGGGGGACGGGGGGGGGGGGGGGCTAATGGATGCAGATGACTCCCCGTATGAGAAGTGTAGAACCGAGTTAGACTCTTTCTAGGTTGACAGTAATTCTCTCTCACACACACACACACACACACACACACACAGTGACATCTCTCTAACCCATGCGCAGCATGCAGTACTGAACCAGAGGGTGACAGCGGGGGGGCGATTGATCACACTGATTGATCGATGGCTGGTTATCATGGAAACCCAGCGGGTGGGACAGGATAGTTAAAACAACAGGAAGTGTTTGTATAAGGTGACTAGACAAAGGACACAGTGTAGTCTCTGGTGAATATTTTCTGCTACTGTTTGCTGTGAGAGGGTGATTATCTACTGACGCATGGGAAGCCAAAGAAATCCTCTGCATGGATATTATGTAAATACTATGGCTCGACAAGAGGCTGAAATATATGTCTCTCCCTGAGTCACTGTACAGTTTATGTTCCTGTAAATATCATTGTCTTGTAAATGGCAGTGTTCAATTGTGTCCTGAAAACAATCAAAAATAGTTCCAAAAAAGAAATTGCTCAAACCTTTTGTGTCTAGCTTATACCACACTGTATACATGTAGTTTAATTGTGATTAGTATTGTATGTACATTCTTCTCCATGTGTGCTTCATATGTGCGATTTTATGTGTGTTTTATGAGCCTCTTTGTGAGAACGTGCTTTGAGTACTGTGTGTGTGTGTGTGCGCGCACACGTTTGAGAGACAAAGTGTGTGCGGGAGTTTCCTGATTGTAAACTAGCGATAATGACCTCAAGCAACAGGAAACTAGTAAAGTAGGAGGAAGTAATGATGTCACCTATGGCGCACACACACACGGGCCTACAGTACTTACACCAGATGGCGTGGGATCCTGAGAATTGTTTTTTGAGAGAGTTTAGGGAAATCTCACTCAGCTCGGCTCTCGGTAAACAAACGTACACACAAACACACACTGTAGCAGTCTGCGTACTCAACCCCCGCCCTGTGGTCGTTCCTATAGAACTCTCCAGCCAGAAGGCACCCACCATAGGATTTATGGCTGATTCATTAGGCTATAACAACAGCCAGGCTTTAATAGCCCTACCTAATCACCACCTGAGTTTGTGCGTGTGTGTGTTTGTATGTCTTAAGTATATGTGCTCGTCATCAGTCCGGTGAACTTCCACTCTGGATCTGACCAGAGGCCGAGGGGCTTATGAGCACACTGCTGATGGCCACATAGATGGTCAGAGTGGCAGAAGCAATGCTGACAGACCCAGTACCCTATGGACCCAGATAATACAACACGGTTTCATCCCATCATTCAGAGCCTACCCAGACCTCGATATGTACTCTTGCATGGAGACAAACAACGTTGTTCACCTCACCCGTCATGGCGTTTTGGCTCATTAGTGGATCTATCTTTCCATCTCTGTCTGCTCTCTCTCACTCCTCTCTCTCTGTCTCTCCCCCCCCCCCTCTCTCTCTCTCACTCCTCTCTCTCTGTCTCTCCCCCCCCCCTCTCTCTCTTTCTCTCTGCATGTAGGACCTTGTTTAGCCACGCAGTTAAGGTTTCAGCAGAGTAAGTGATTTGCATATTTGCACCCGGTGGAAAAGCCATTCCGTCTGCTGAGAGGCCGTGGTGGGAAACAACCCAGCGACCACGGAGGCGACGACAAGGACCACCAATCAGGGGAGAGGAGAAGGGCCAACACCCACACACCTTCCAGAGACATGACCTTGCATGGAGCTCTGGCGTGTTTGTGTGTGTGTGTCTATGAACACGTAGGCTGTAAAGAGTGTGTGTGTGTGTCTGCGTGTTTGTGACACGTGGGAAACTGACTGGCGTTAGCAGTAATCTCTGCTCCTCCTCTCAACCGTCGCCCTGAGTGTCCCGACCACAGACTAGGGGTGATTAGTGTCCTCCCCGTAACTGTAGCTACAGTCATTCTGGGTGGATGCAACTGTACCGTGTCTCTGAATCAGACCCCCTTCACGGTCTGTATGCATCTCCACAGCTCTGCGCCGATGACACCGCTGAGGATGTGGTCTCTTTCTGTTCTGCTGTGGTTGCCCTGTTGGTGTGGACGTGATTACACTGTCTTCCCTGACAACAGCAGAACAGTGTGTGATATATTGCGTCTGTGGTTCTTGGTTCGTTCTCTTGAGTGTGAAACGGTGCTGATTTGAACGCTTTCCTTGGCAACATCAAAACAGCAACAAGCCTCGTCACACGGACACCTAAACATGGGAAAATGAGAAGCGAATCTGCTTCTGGGTTTTCGCGCAGCAGCCAGACATCTTTATCTCTCTGCCTTTCCTTCTCCCCCCCTCCCCACACATACACACACACACTCTCTATCTCTCTTCCTCTCCTCTCTCTCCCTTCTCCCATAGGCTCTCCGTCTCTAAGGATTTATGGGGTCAAGCTGGCAAACCTGCCCTCTGGCATGAGAAAGGCTAAGTGTTTGTGAAGCAGTTAACATTGCTCAGGGCAGCAATACCAGGAAGGGGAGCGAGGGGGGGACAACATCAGTGACAGTAGATTCTCAGGGCTTGTACAGTTTGCTGACAGAGACTTCTTCCTCTCCTATGCACCATGATAGACTCCCCATGGCGATCCCAGGGATGAAGACCACAAGAATGTGATCTCTGTAGGCCATTCTCTTGTTTTCAACTCAGTCCCTGCCTGTTTATTGTCATAGCGACAGAGAGTGATGGACAGAGGAAAGTCGTCCCTCCGCTGGTTAACCTTTGTCACTCGTTCGACTTCCCTCTGTGCTGACTGGCTAACTGGATGTGTGACACACACACGTGCGCACACACACAAACACTGATTTGCTTAGCAGATTCTTCTCTTCTGTTTTCCTCACCTCCCTCGCTCTCATTCCTGTCCCCCTCCTTCTCACTTCCTCTGTCTCACAGCCTCCTGTCCAGCTGCTCTCTCTCCTGCTCTACCTCTTTCTCTCTCTCTCTCTCTCTCTCTCTCTCTCTCTCTCTCTCTCTCTCTCTCTCTCCTGCTCTACCTCCTTTCTCTATCTCCGTCCCTTTCTCTGTCTCTCTCTCATTCTCTCTCTCCTGCTCTCTGTCTCTGTCTGTCTCTCGCTGGCTGGCTGGCTGGCTGGCTGGCTGGCTGGTTGGCCTTGGCTTTAGTACAGCCAGCTGTGCTCCAGTCTCTCTCTCCAGAATAATCCTAATGCTGCTGATAATGGAGATGAATGTTCAGTCGGAATTCCTCTAGTGTGATGGTGAGCTAGCACTTGCACAGAATCCAGTATGGCTGGCTGGCTGGCTGGCTGGTTGGCCTTGGCTTTAGTACAGCAAGCTGTGCTCCAGTCTCTCTCTACAGAATAATCCTAATGCTGCTGATAATGGAGATGAATGTTCAGTCGGAATTCCTCTAGTGTGATGGTGAGCTAGCACTTGCACAGAATCCAGTATGTACAAGGTAGCAGAACCACATGGGATTTGTCAGCAGTCTGTTCAGATGCAGGTGGTTGGATAATTAAACCCCTGAAGGATTCCCTGCTGTTTGATCTGAGCCTCTGTGCGTCCCTGATGGCTGAAGCACAGTAGGTAACGTGTAAACAGACTCCTGAATTTCTATGGATAACACACCGATGGAGGTTAGTAGGCAAATGTAGGTTCTGTGGTGTGTGTAGTATGATCCGCGATGGAGCTGTCAGTCAGCAGTGGAAGATCCATCATTTTGTTCAGCATGATGAAAACACTCTCAATCACACACCGCACACACCATACACCCTTGTCCTCCAGATGTCATGCCGACTCTCCACATTCCTCCCAACACGGCCTCCCAAAATGCCACAAAACACAGTCTCTTTTTGCGTGTTTGTTGGTTTGTTTGAGAGCATACACGTTTGTATGGTGACCTTTGGTCTACATCCAGGAAGTGTACCAATGAGTTTGGGAAAAACAAGGAAAGAAAGACGTTTTCCTCTTAATTTCCAACCTCTGTTCTGGAAGTCTCCAGAACATATCTATAAAAGAACTAACAGTTTTCACATGGCTTCCGCCTCTCTAATCACTATTGATAATGTTATTACACAGGCTATCAGTCCTGAACACTACGCCCAGGGAGTTGGTTAAACAAAAACAGACTTTTCCTCTCTGCTCCTTCCTCAGACAGCCTCCCTAGCTGGCTCTGTCAAAGGCTTCTTTCATGCTAAACCACTCCAGACAGAGAGAGAAGCTAAAAATCCTAATTAGCCTAGCTGTATTTAGTCTTTCCTGCATTTCTGTGGCTAGGGCTGGCCTAATGACTGAAGTAGTTCCGTAAGACTGGCGTGTGCATGTGGATCGACCAGCTCCTAGCTTAACAGTGTGGGAGGCTACAACAGGTTTTTCTCCCATTGATCATATCGTAAAACTAACAGAATTAGCAGCTGTACACAGTCTAAACCTAACCTAGGGCGACATGTTCAAAATGGATAATCCACTTGAACATCTATCACAGCCTGAATAATACACCACTTCTAGCAGACGTGAACTGCCAGGTACTGGACAACCTTGAATGGCTGTCATCTATTATTCTACCCTCAACCTGTGCCACTCAGCAGTACAAAAGCCAAATCTTTCTCCATAGAGGAAGGTATCTGGCCTGTCAGTCTGGATTAGGCTTTTTGTGTTTTAGTTGAGCTCAGATTAGGCCTCTGATCTGACGGCGCTGGCCTCCACAATGCCCTCCTACAAAGCTGTTCTAACCTCACATCAGCGCCGCAGCAGGTTCACGGGGTGCTCGTGTTAAGTGGCTGGGAGCCAAACAAGATCCCGGAGCGTGCCCATTCTTGTTTTAATGACTCACTCCTTCCCTCTCTCTCTCTCTCTCTCTCTCTCTCTCTCTCTCTCTCTCTCTCTCTCTCTCTCTCTCTCTCTCTCTCTCTCTCTCTCTCTCTCTCTTTCTCTTTGTCTTTCTCTCTTGCTGTTTATCCATACTAAGATTGAGATGACAGAAGCATAAAAAGCGGAGTGATGATAAAGGCTGTAGTAATATGACAGCATATTGTCCCGCCTGTTCAGAGTGACTGGTGAGATGAAGGACACGTGCTGTACGTAATCTCAGGATGCACACACACACATACACACACACACACGCTCATACATAGGTTTAGGCTCGTTCCCACAGTTGACCTCCTGTCACATTAGTCAAGAGCCTTACATCTGGGCGAGTATGGGCATAGCTACAGAAGAAACCTTCAGAGTTCCCAGTCTACACACACACACACGCATACACACACACTGTGATAAAGGAGTGGAGACACCCTTCCTTTGTCTGCGGGGGGACAGCACTTTGCCTGTTTTCACTGCCTGCCTTTGAGCAGCAATTATCAGGGAAATTTAATTCCCATCAACCCGCCGCCCCCAGATCTGCAGCAGATGAAGGGACAGGGTGTGTGTGTGTAGGAGGGGGGAAGGGGAGTGGGGGGGGGGGTCACCAGGTAAAGAAGTACGGAGTAAATAGAACCTCCCCTCTCTCCCCTCTCTCCCCACTCTCCCTTCTCTCCCCTCTCTCCCCACTCTCCCCACTCTCCCCTCTCTCCCCTCTCTCCCCTCTCTCCCCTCTCTCCCTTCTCTCCCCTCTCTCCCCACTCTCCCCTCTCTCCCCTCTCTCCCTTCTCTCCCTTCTCTCCCCACTCTCCCCTCTCTCCCTTCTCTCCCCTCTCTCCCTTCTCTCCCCTCTCTCCCCTCTCCCCTCTCTCCCCTCTCTCCCCACTCTCCCCTCTCTCCCTTCTCTCCCCTCTCTCCCCTCTCTCCCCTCTCTCCCCACTCTCCCACTCTCCCCTCTCTCCCCTCTCTCCCTTCTCTCCCCTCTCTCCCTTCTCTCCCCACTCTCCCCACTCTCCCCTCTCTCCCTTCTCTCCCCTCTCTCCCTTCTCTCCCCACTCTCCCCTTCTTTCCCCTCTCTCCCTTCTCTCCCCTCTCTCCCTTCTCTCCCCTCTCTCCCTTCTCTCCCCACTCTCCCCACTCTCCCCTCTCTCCCTTCTCTCCCCTCTCTCCCTTCTCTCCCCACTCTCCCCTTCTTTCCCCTCTCTCCCTTCTCTCCCCTCTCTCCCTTCTCTCCCCTCTCTCCCTTCTCTCCCCTCTCTCCCCACTCTCCCCTCTCTCCCATCTCTCCCCTCTCTCCCCACTCTCCCCTCTCTCCCCTCTCTCCCTTCTCTCCCCTCTCTCCCTTCTCTCCCCACTCTCCCCTTCTCTCCCCTTCTCTCCCCTCTCTCCCCTCTCTCCCTTCTCTCCCCTCTCTCCCTTCTCTCCCCTTCTCTCCCCTCTCTCCCCACTCTCCCCACTCTCCCTTCTCTCCCCTCTCTCCCCTCTCTCCCCTCTCTCCCCTCTCTCCCTTCTCTCCCCTCTCTCCCCACTCTCCCCTCTCTCCCCTCTCTCCCTTCTCTCCCTTCTCTCCCCACTCTCCCCTCTCTCCCTTCTCTCCCCTCTCTCCCTTCTCTCCCCTCTCTCCCCTCTCCCCTCTCTCCCCTCTCTCCCCACTCTCCCCTCTCTCCCTTCTCTCCCCTCTCTCCCCTCTCCCCCTCTCTCCCCACTCTCCCCTCTCTCCCTTCTCTCCCTTCTCTCCCCACTCTCCCCTCTCTCCCTTCTCTCCCCTCTCTCCCTTCTCTCCCCACTCTCCCCTCTCTCCCTTCTCTCCCCTCTCTCCCTTCTCTCCCCACTCTCCCCTTCTTTCCCCTCTCTCCCTTCTCTCCCCTCTCTCCCTTCTCTCCCCTCTCTCCCTTCTCTCCCCACTCTCCCCACTCTCCCCTCTCTCCCTTCTCTCCCCTCTCTCCCTTCTCTCCCCACTCTCCCCACTCTCCCCTCTCTCCCCTCTCTCCCTTCTCTCCCCTCTCTCCCTTCTCTCCCCACTCTCCCCTTCTCTCCCCTCTCTCCCTTCTCTCCCCTCTCTCCCTTCTCTCCCCTTCTCTCCCCTCTCTCCCCTCTCTCCCCTCTCTCCCTTCTCTCCCCTCTCTCCCTTCTCTCCCCACTCTCCCCTTCTCTCCCTTCTCTCCCCACTCTCCCCTCTCTCCCCTCTCTCCCCTCTCTCCCTTCTCTCCCCACTCTCCCCTTCTTTCCCCTCTCTCCCCTCTCTCCCTTCTCTCCCCTCTCTCCCCTCTCTCCCTTCTCTCCCCTCTCTCCCCACTCTCCCCTCTCTCCCTTCTCTCCCCTCTATCCCCTCTCTCCCTTCTCTCCCCTCTCTCCCCACTCTCCCCTCTCTCCCTTCTCTCCCCACTCTCCCCTTCTCTCCCCTCTCTCCCTTCTCTGCCCTCTCTCCCTTCTCTCCCCTCTCTCCCCTCTCTCCCCACTCTCCCCTCTCTTCCCTCTCTTCCCTCTCTCCCTTCTCTCCCCTCTCTCCCTTCTCTCCCTTCTCTCCCCTCTCTCCCCACTCTCCCTTCTCTCCCTTCTCTCCCTTCTCTCCCCACTCTCCCTTCTCTCCCCTCTCTCCCCTCTCTCCCCACTCTCCCTTCTCTCCCTTCTCTCCCTTCTCTCCCCACTCTCCCCTCTCTCCCTTCTCTCCCCTCTCTCCCCTCCCTGTGCTCCAGGGTCTGAGGAGAATCTGGCCACGCGTGAACCTGGACTAAATGACAGGCTGCTTATCCACCTTTCTAACCTGCCCAGAGGGAGGAATGGAGGGAGGTACAGAGAGGGCCTTGAAAACAAGAACAGAGGGGTTAGAAAATAGTGGCGGGAAAGAGGGGAGTCATAAGGAGAGCAGAAAAGTGAGCAACAAGAATTACACTGACTGGGGGGGGGGGGCCCTAACCTTGACGAAAAGGCAGGAGGGGGATGGAGAGACAAGAAGAGAAGGTGGAGATGTTGAGAGAAGGGGAGGAGAAGAGATAAAAGAGGGGAGGAAGAAGGACAGTTAAAAGCAGACGGCTTGGGAGGAGATGGGTTAGGAGGGGGGCCGACCCCAGTCTGCTAGGTTCACATTGTTGTGACTCTGGCATCTGTTTGGAACTTAATTATTAACAAACTCCTTTGTTCTGATAAAACAACAAACGTCCTACCAGCTGACCGTGTGTATTTGCACGAACATAAGACGGTTGAATAATTCAGCTGAGTAGGTGGTTTCAACATTTGAAAGGACTTCATGCTAGGAAAGAATACAGGATTTGTTTGGAATATAATTCTATTTTCTAGTGTGGGGGGAAAATTGCGAAAGGGCCGCTTGCTTGAATTTGTGTCTCAAAAATCCACTGATTTATTTGAATAGATATCAGGATTGATATCTCTCTTTCTCACACTTGTACCCTCACTCTCTCACACTTTTAGTCTCTACAAGTCCTTTTAATATCCCTATCTTGTAGGAGTATCTAAGATACCACTGTTCCTAAAATGGCTCCCATTATATTGTTATCTATTCAAATGAGTGCCCTCCCACCGACACTATCTGTCCTCCCACCACACCCTGATAAACAAAAGACAGACATGGAGGACTTACAAACGTATCTGGTACGAAAAAGATGGAGAGAAGTAAATGAAAGCGTCCGACAGAGACCTTGAGGTGGAGAGGTGTAAAGAGCTAGTGACGGAGGGATGAAGAAAGATGCACAGACGAGAGAGTGAGGCGGAGGAGGGACGGAGAGAGACGAGGAGATCGAATGTTGGCTCTTGGAAGCCAGACAGAGCAGATGGAGGCCAGACAGTCCTGGAGGGAGGGGAGCAGAGGCCACGACTTCACATAGCCTTCTGGGGTCTGCCTTACGCCACATACACACGCAGTCATGAATCTTTAACGCCTCACTTCCTCCTTGGTGTTGATGGGACAGAAGCTGGAGCAGGGATGCGTCATCATTAGAAAAGTTTGAATCATCCAAACATTGATACTGATAGATTGATTCTACTACAGTGTTGTCACAAGACGCGATATGATAATATGATGTTCTGTTGATGTTGGAGGAACCCCAGACGGATTTTCTCACATATAATCTAATGTAGTGGGTCAGATACATTGTATCAAACCCGCAGGCCTGCTGCGGAATATTATATGACAAATGTCTGGTTCAATTTCAGTCTATTGTAATTGTTAGGAGCTTTGGGAGGTTTTGGAGCAATAGTAACAGCAAATTGGTCACATTTCATTTGTATTAAGTGGCAGTATTTTGTTTCTGATGTGTCTCACCCCATTGCCAACAGTAACACATTTTGGCAACCGTTGCTGTTAATGTTGCAAAATAATTTGACAAGCCTTAAAATGGCCTCAAGATAAAAAAAAACATTTTTCGCATAACTATAACTTGAGACAGCTTAAAATCATGTTTCAAAATGTCTCCCTCTGTGAAGAAAATCTGTTTTAACAATAAATCGTGAAGCTGATGTCAAGACTCCATCTGTTCGATCAATTTGCCCTTCTTTTGGGAGAGTCATCCCAGTACTGTTACATGGATATAGGTATGGGAGACTCAATAGATCTCACTTTGGCCAGTAGAAATAGAGGATAAGTGTCCCTGCGCCTTCTCATCTCCTTGGTAACTCCATAACCTCTAACCTGGCAACCTGTTCCAGGGAGTTTGGTGTTAGGAACTTGGGGTCGGGGTTAGGAACCTGGGGTCAGGGCTGGGGGGTTCCATTTCTTTAAATCATTGGGACCTGGTTGTGTGTCCTTGGGGACACATTTCATACAAATACAAATCCCAGTGGTTTTTATTTGAAAAGATTCTCAGTATGAATTTTTTGCTCTTACTGTGACAGTTACGGCAACTATGTCTGTTTATTTATAGATATTACACAGTGAGACTGACTGACTTACTTCTTAACCGACTGGCCAACCGCCCAAACATCTGTTTGTCTGTCTGTCCAACCAGCCTGCTGACTGACTGAGTCTCTGTTACCAACGTGGAAACGTTGACGTGGAAACCCAGTCAGTGGATCACCTCAGAAAGAGGAAGGCCACACTCTGACACACGCTCACACAACATCATTGTTTAGATGACTCAATACCCTCAAGTTCACCAAACAAATCGATCGCGATGGTTTCCCACACATTCCTGTTGGTTAGAACGAACAACCATTAACCAGAACTTCAGAAGTGTGGTTAACTAGGTCATGACCACTCCCCCAGTGTGAACAACAACCCCTGTGGATGTTTCTCAGAATGCGTCCAGCGGTCAGTCGGACAGCTGCGTCCAGACTCAGGGGACCCATGGTGGTCTGGACTGGTGCTCTCCACCTAGTCTACAGCGTGACATCATCATGCTCCTGCCTTCCTCCACCCCCATTTGTTGAGTGAGAACAAGTGACGAGAGCATCGAGCCCCTACCGCGACCACAATACGGGGGAACCGAACGAGTGTCAGTGGAAAATGTGTTTCCCCTAAGAGATGGCAGTGAGAAGCCGGAAGAGGTTTGACGGTTGTGAACGGGTCTTTTCAGCTATCTTCTAGCACCTGCTGCTGAGTCCTATTCAACTGGAAACATTCACTCTCATAAATTATCTTCTGAGTCATCTCCAGCACTCCCCCGGTCTGAGCCCGGGCCTCTGGGTGGTCACAGACAAACTCTGTGTGTGTGTGTGGGTGTGCACATGCAATCGTACGTCTCTGTGTGTGGTGAAGTCATGGGACTTGTGAGGACCTGCACCACTCCGTTTTGAGGAGTGGTGCAGTCATCGTCATATCTAGAAAAGTGTAGAAACTACGATACGGCACTAGTGAGTTATAAAGTTCATATAAAGTTCAGTCGCAGTATTTTAAACAACATCCTCTGATAATCAAACAAGGGCAACTGTACAATACCACTGAACATAAAATGCATAAAATAAATGTTGACCATATGATTCAGCTTTCAATAATATAGAAAATGACGATTCCCCTTTAAAGTCTAGCCCCAGTAAAGAAAGTGGCAGGGCATTGTCATCTATTGAAAGCTAGGCTTCAGTTTGAGGGTTATTCAGAGCCTCAGGCCACACACACACACACAGACACGCAGGCACACACAATCTGAGCCCCTCCCCCTTGCTCCTTGGACTGCCAAACCTGACATCTGGCCTCCAGTGATCTGGGGACGGAGCAGTAAACGAGCCTGATCATTGGCCCGCAGTGGAGCTCTATCTCCCCATGATGTGGATGTCCACATCTCTGACTGGCCTGAGCTGCACCCCAGCTATTCCCAGGAGCTCCATTCCAGGCTCCAATCAGGATTATCCTGGTAACTGGGCTGCCCCTGAAGTCTTGTTGACAAGAACCTGACAGGTTTGGGCTTGTCTCGAGAACATGAGATTGTCACCATCCCTGCCTTATTGCGCCATCTCACCTGCGCTCCAAACTACCTCACCTTCTACCTCAATTGCATGGAGCCTTTTCCACAACGCCTGTCAGATGCTGTCCATTTCTCTCCAACTGCATGACTGCTTCCTCAATCCCATCCCTCTCTTTCATCCTTCCGTCCTCCGGTTGAGTAATGACTCCATGAGTCATGGGATCTGTAATGTCTATTTTTGTGTGTGTGTGTGTCAATCACGTTGCTGTCATGTGCATGGTCACCATAGGTGTCACACTCTCTCTCTCTCTCTCTCTCTCTCTCTCTCTCTCTCTCTCTCTCTCTCTCTCTCTCTCTCTCTCTCTCTCTCTCTCAGTCTCTCCCTCTCTGTCTCTCTCTCCCTATCTCTCTCTCTCCACCCCTCCCCTTCCCATGCCTCTGCCTGTCCAATGTTCCCACACTTCCAGCCCAGTGTGCCTGGTCGTGGCTCTGGCCAGGTCCTGGGTCTCCTGCCAAACCCAGCACTGGCTCCTCCTGCACTGGCCCAAAAAGGTGCTTCCCGGTGCCAAGTAGGAGAGGAGTTGTTCCAGAGGAACAATACCATTGCACCAACACGTTTCACGTTGCCCCTGCCAACCTCCCTGCTTCCCTGGCAAAGAACAATGAGGACAGGTGGGCTCTGTCTGTGATACGGTGGGCTCTGCCCCCACGGGCACGGGCTTCTGCCAACTGTACTAAAGATACAGAGTGGATGTGAGCTCTGTGCCAGTTTCCTGCTGCCAGATGAATGTGCCTGGCGGATGGGGCCTGACTCTTGGCTGGACAGGGAGGCAGACACACTGGCTGGGCCTGGGACGGGCTGGACAGACGCCTGGACAGAGGCCTGGACAGAGGCCTGGACAGAGGCCGGGACAGAGGCCGGGACAGACGCCTGGACAGAGGCCTGGACAGAGGCCTGGACAGAAGCCTGGACAGAGGCATGGACAGAGGCCTGGACAGATGCTTGGACAGAGGCCTGGACAGATGCCTGGACAGAGGCCTGGACAGAGGTCTGGACAGAGGCCTGGACAGAGGCCGGGACAGATGCCTGGACAGATGCCTGGACAGAGGCCGGGACAGATGTGAATGACAGAGCAAGTTTTCCAAATGATGGGGCTTTCATCCTCTGAGTGACTGTTGACCATGTCTGATGGTACATGTTATATGTGAAATAATACATGTGGGGTTGGAAGGCTGAAGTCTTGTATCAATAGTGGCCTGCACCTGCTCTCTTGGCAACATGGTGTCCACAGAGAGGACTGGTTTGCTTCCAACCTCTGACCCCCAGAGCCCCCAGTAGCAGACCTGGTTGGACCACCACACCTGCCGTCCTGGTAACGAGGGGTCATCCCTGGCTGATAGCCTGGCCTGGCAATAGACCCTGGGTGGTGGTGGGGGGTGGGGTGTTATACAACAAAAATCCTGCTTTGTTGAGTGGTTGAGTAATGACTACATGAGTCATGTGATCTGTAATGTCTATTTTTGTGTGTGTGTGTCAATCACGTTGCTGTCATGTGCATGGTCACCATAGGTGTCACACACATTCTCTCTCTCTCTCTCTCTCTCTCTCTCTCTCTCTCTCTCTCTCTCTCTCTCTCTCTCTCTCTCTCTCTCTCTCTCTCTCTCTCTCTCTCTCTCTCTCTCTCTCTTTGACTGCAGCTTCTGTCAAAACTACATGAAAAGACTTCACATTCCCGACAGTGGATGGCCAGTCATTCGTAGACCCAGCCCAAGCCAAAACGTCATGAAACTGCAGATTATCCCTTTAACGGAGATGTGCTGACTTTGTCCGGCTGAATTCTGGCTCCAGCAGAGGCCTCGGAGGAAGAGGTCAGGACAGGGATAGAATCAGTGACAGCAGTGACACATGGACACAGTCACCCACAGGAAAGGACAGGGACCAAGGATGTGGGGGACAGTGGAGTGACGGGGGGGGGGGGGAGGGAGGGGGAGGGAGGGCGCACGAGCAGTACACCACTGAGGTGACGAGGTGGATAGGAACCAGCTGCCCGCAGTCAGCCAACTGTCTCAATCTCAAGACAGGGAGTCAGCAACATTGTTGTCTTACATTCGTTCATTTAGTTGAATACTCCTGATGTCGGAGATACTGACGGGACTGTGTTGTGCGAGCCATGTGCTACTGTAAATCCAGGAGCTACTCTGTGCTACTGTGCATGTATTCTTCTTTCTGACCCTTCCTCTTGTAATATGTCACAGTATTTTGAAGTAGTGTCATGCAGCTGTGGGTTGCCAGGTTGAAGGTGTTAATAATCCAACCTCCTGTTAGGTGACAGAGAAACCAGTCAAGAACAAAAATAAAGACAAGGGGTCGTTTTTAAAAGATCCATAGAAAATATTCATTTTAATCAATTTTAATTCATAATATCGTCTCTGGTAGCTGTATTAAATACATTGTTTTACCGTCCAGTTTTTCCAAGTAAATTATGATTTAAGTTCACATTCGTTAGAAGCATGAAACCAGCAGTCAACGAGTGTCCAGCCCAAATCTTAATCTGTCCATAGAAGCTTTTTAATACCAAAGCAATATAATTTGGAGCAATCATTATATACATAAAATACAAAAATATATTTCACAAAAAAAGTATTACTGATAAATGTACAATAACCAGCTCTATAAAAATTACAAATATACTTCTATAAAAAAAAGCTATTTTTAAATACTCTTCCAGCTCAAGTTTTGATTAAAGTAGCACAGCCTTGTGTGTGTGTTAGTGAGGGAGCAGACATTGTCACAATGACTGTTAATGACGTCCTTTGCTTCTCTCCTTTGCTATCCTGCTTTACCTTTTCACCATCACTAGTTACAGATACATAGCCAATGGTTGTTCCTCTTGAATCGTTGAATTACTCTGAACACCTTGAGTATTCTGTATCCATACAGACTAATGCTGCGTTAGTGCGAGGGGGAGAAGGCAAGGAGGGGAGGAAGGGATGTGGGGAGGAGGGGAGGGGAGAGACGATCCTGACAGGACAGTGATTCGGACTACAGGAGGAGATGAGTTTCGGTCTTGCTGTGGGATTCAGAGTTACGTGGTCGCCATGGCAGCTGGTGTGCCAAATCCAGCTGTATCAGGGCGAGAAGGAGGGGATTTGGGAGGCTGGCGGCTGGTGGGGGTGGGGAGGTTGGGGAGGGTGGGTGAAGTCCAGACAGATGCCCCGCTCCCTCATGGCTACACTCCAAGACGGGTCTGTGTGTTAGCGTCTCCGTGTCACATGCCTGTAGGGAAAGACAGACTGGGGGTTAGCTGTGGACTCACTGTCTCCCTCCTTGTCAGAATCCAGTTCTATTCTGGGCAGGGTTTTTACTGTCCAGTCATCGTAAACACCGCGGCCCCAATAAAGCTGCCTGACTGACTGGTGACTGACTGACTGGTTTCGATTTTACAGGGACTGGCTGTCCACCTACAGGCACTGAGGGACACTTTTACCCAACACAGACACAGGTGCAATCTCTTTAATGTTGATACACCTCTTCCTCATTGCCAATCCCATTCCACTTTTAACATTTCGACTTGACACTCCATCCCAGGTTTTCTGCACGCACACATTCCAGCACATCTGATACAAGTTCTAACACCCTGCAGTGCTGTCATAAAGAAGTGGTCCAAAACAAATAAACTATGCTATGTTGGTCTGTACCCACAGAATTCTAGAGACTACTTCAGCTCTCCTTACGCTGTTACATAGGCTGCAACAGGTTAGTAACTGTGTGTGTGTGTGTCTGTGTGTGTCTGTCAGGATTTTACAACATGAGTGACAGCTGAGTAGGATATGTTCCCATTCCCTCCACGGTGCCCCTGTAAGCCCCTGGACCCCCCGGTGCATCCCTCCCTGCCCCCCAGCCCCCCTAGTCCCAGCCCCAAGCCCAATAACCCTCTCTATAGCGAACCACTTATGGTTTCCTAGAACCAGTCAAGTGTGACAGCCCTCACGTCGCTTTAGGACTGGTCGTTAGCATAGGTGGCACTACAAAGAACAAGCACGCCTGGTGATCCTGTCCAATGGGCAGTGCCAGGGGGGCAGGTGGTCATATATCACGGACCGGACAGCTCGGTGGGATTAACACTTACTCGCTAATGTTTTGTCAAGGTCGGCAATGAAGTCCTCCAGTTCTTTAGTGTCTCCCAGTTTGGCTGCAAATACAACAGACAGCGTTATTAAAAGTTGTTACTAGGTGACCATGATTGAACAGCTTACAACAGCTAAGGGATGTTATTATTCCTATTAAAAAAACAACACACAACATTGAAATGTGCACCTAAAAGGTGACCTTTCACATCGTAAGTTGAACCTATCTTAAGTTTTGGCATTCGAACTGTGTTCAATCATCCTCTTCCATGGCTATTTCTAGTCATAGTCATTCTGCTGAAGCATTGATCTCTGGTACAGCTTGTCATTATCAGTCAAACGGAGAAAAACTTTGCATACAGAAAGGCAAACAAAGACCCGATTTGTTTGCGCGTGTGTGTCCATGTCTGTGCATGTCTGCGTGTGATTGTGTGAGTGTATGTGCGTGTGAGCATGCACATGTGTCTGTGTGTGTCGTAGCCATGAGGGATGACGAGCGGCGCTCACCTTTTGGTGACATGAGAGCGGGAGAGGTGGGGGTGGGGGAGAAGACTGTGGGGGAGTTGAGCCTCTCATCGCTGAAGCTGAAACTGTTTCTGTTAAGGGATTCTGCACCTGAGAAAGACAGAGAGAAAAACGGGGGTGGAGGAAAGAGAAATACTTATTTAAAGACTATTCAGCCTGTTTTGGTGTCGACCGCAAGGTTCACTACAACAGGCGTCAGTGTATTGCCACAGAAACACGTGCGGCAGGTTGTCTGTGTCAATGGAACAGGATGGGTGTGTGTACTCAATGCATACCCCCCTAATAACAACCTTCCTGTTTCTACACACACACACACACGCTTACGCGCTTAACTTTGAGTCAAAACTATTTTTGTGCCCTTTCCTCAACCTGGAAGTGTCACATGGACTTCTATGGAAGTCATGGGAAAATGTCTCAATTCTAGATGTTTCTATTTCAGTAAAAGCAACACATTATGGCATTTTGAGAGGCAAGACAGCACCGCTTCCTCCCCTGGTCCTCAGTTTGGTTTCAAACGTATAAAACTCTGGGTCTTTCCCTCTGTTAGTCCCTCACTCCCTCCACTGTTCTCCGCCAGAAATTTGTTGGATTGTTGCATAAGAGACATAATGAATACTTTGATGCAGCCAAATCACAGTTCAAGCACCCACACAGTAAGACACGTTCTGTTGTTTTAAGTTCCGGAAAGGGATGGTGGAAAAATAAGTTTCAAATAAGAGAAGCACCATGTGTAAAATCGAGGAGGAGTTCAGCTCAGCTTAGCCCGCAGTCTGGAGAGACTTTTCTCTGACGTGGCTTAGTGATGAACGTCTTTGTAAACCTGAAATGGTTTGGTATGGATGGTATGCTGTCGGGCAATTGAGTTTGTGAGTGTAAAGAGAGTGTGCATGGAGTAAAAACAGATTATACAGAAACAGATAGTGTCTTTTGGCCCCCCATCCCCCCCTCACCTCTATCTCTCCCTCTTTGTGCCGAACGACTGACAGAGTGCTTCTGATGTACACCACTTACCTACAGTGGTCTAGCCTCTGACGACCTCAACTGCTGTCGTTCACACATGCATACAAACACACACACACACCCTGTAGCCACACACACGCTCCCTGCAGCCACGGTGTGTGATGATAAGCATCCCTGTTTGACTTGGAACGAGAAACCTCTCATTTCTCAAGCAGACGGTGGCTTTCAGCTGGTCTGTGGGGCGGCTCACCGCCTCACTATCTCTCCCCCCGTCTCTCCCCCTGTCTCAACCCCTATCTCTCTCGCTGTCTCTCTCACCATCTTTCTTTCTCTCCAACTGTCTCTCTCCCTGTCTCAGCCTTTCCTCCCATTCTATCTCTCCCTCTCCCTCTCTCACACACACACACACACACAAACTTACATTGGGGAGCATATCTAAGACTTCGGCACCCTGCTTTCTTCACCCCTTCAGCCATCCATCCATCCATCATCAACACAATAGCTCCTTTTTGCATGGCTCTAGAAGCCTCCTCAATGGACTGCCATGGAGAGGACAGGCCTCACACAGGAATTTGATCTGTCTCGCTCCTCGCCCACAACCACTCTCATTATTTTCAGCCACATATCACATAGTGCGACTGTTTTTCTCCTGAGTAATCTCTACAGTACTCCTTGACTGCATTGCATGCGTTTTATTGCTGTAATTTGGATTTTTAACTGTGTGGGAACATGTGAAACCTCTTTTTTTTTTTCTACTTTTTTTTTTTTTATGGCTTCATTGGACAGAGACCATTAGAAATCGACAGGAAATGTGTGTGTGTGTGTGTGTGTGTGTGATAGAGAGAGAGAGAGAGAGAGAGAGAGAGAGAGAGAGAGAGAGAGAGAGAGAGAGAGAGAGAGAGAGAGAGAGAGAGAGAGAGAGAGAGAGAGAGAGAGAGGGAAGACATGCAGAAACGGCCTTGGCCGGTGCATGTGAGCCTGTATGGTTTGCGCCCATACCCAGTGAGCTACTGGGGTTCTCTATATATTCCCCTAATTTTAAAGTTATTATCAAATGATGTACCCTTTTTTTTAAAATGTGTCACTACATTTTTGCTATTTGAGAAGTAAAAACATAACAGTGTAACTACAAGGAAAAAAGGAGAAAAAATTATTGCATCTCTTCTACGTATTGTATCTATTTCTAAGACTACATTTTTAGCACAGTTCCTGATGGACCGGGCACTTAAACCTCCTTAAACTATTCAGCAGTCCCGGGATTCTAGAACATGCAGAACTCTACAGCACTCTTCACATCTTCCTTTGGAGACCCCAACCCACTCGCATGTGGCTGGGAAATTAAAGCGCTGTCCTCAGGGGGGACCAGTGGAGCATATATGTGTGTGAGTGTGTCTGTGTGTGTGTGCGGGTGTGTGACACTATATGTTGGTTAGCGACAGTGAGGCCCGGAGTCAGTTTCAGTGTATGGAATGGTAATACACATTCTGTGGACCAGGAAACTGCACAGTGAGCTTTATGACAATAAAACCTTAGACAGCCACAGAGTCATGGCAGGCTTTCAATATGGGGGCTCGTTTGCCAAGTATGCCCCTGTAGTTAACCCCAAGATCTCTAGACTCGGATCAAGCCTGTGTGTCTGTGTTTGAATGTGTGTGTGTGTGTGTTTGTGCAAGCTCCTGTTTAGCTGTCCAGCAGACCAAGACAAACCTTTA
Source organism: Osmerus eperlanus (assembly GCF_963692335.1). Lineage (NCBI taxonomy): Eukaryota > Metazoa > Chordata > Actinopteri > Osmeriformes > Osmeridae > Osmerus > Osmerus eperlanus. Next base: position 9,736,005 of record NC_085020.1, read on the forward strand.
CAAAGATATCTTCCTGCTGACGTTGCAACCTTCCCACTAGCTAAACAGCATAGTCATGAAAATAAGTGCATTCTGGATACTAGTGTTAAGTGTGCAGCTATGGAAAAGTGGTGCTGACAATCTGATGACACTTGTTATTAGTCATACTATTCCCACCATTAAATTATTTTTGGAACCTGGGGACCCTGACATTGGATGGTGATGCCCAGTTGATAAGTCCAGGAAGGGAAGGTTTTCTTACTTTCTGAGTCACTGATGCCACTGTCACTGACACTCGCGCTGCTTCTCCTCTTCATGGTCTTCAGATGCTCGTCGTATCGAAAGTGTCTCTTCTCCACCGGTGACGTGAAATCCTCGATCACTGCGTCAAACTCACCGAGCACGTCACTCAGATCGTCTTCCTCAGTGAACTTGCCTGAAATTATAATGATTCAGGTAAAGAAATAGTCCAGTGTATACAAATCATTTAGGTTATAATTTATTTTTAAATTTAGTGCCTATATCTGCCATTAAAAAGGGCGGGCGGCATATTGTATGTCCTGCTGAATTAAGAAAATACAAAAATATTCGAATAGGCTAGTTCTGTGTTATAAAATTCCTAAATAGGTGTCTTGAAAGTTATTTCCAGCACTGTTTAGTGTTCGCTGTCCACATTTCATTACATAGATGATGACAAGGCTTAAAAACTTACCTTTGCTTCGAGACTTCAGTTGAGGAGACTTCATAGTTGTTTCTCTATTAATGTTGTTGTTTTTATTCAGGTTTATCCAATATTCACTCGAAGATAAAATAAATCTCCGCGTTATGTCCAAGGATACAGTCCCTCTTATATTTAGTGGGTCTTGACTTCAAAACACTGCCTCTAAACTGAACCCTCCCGCGTTGCAGGACTCCCGTATTTAAATGTCCAATGCGTGGCGGGGGCGGTAACTAGTGGGAGGCGAAAAAGAGGGAGGGAGAGAAAGATAGAGAGAGAGATGCAGGTGTCCGTGACCGTTTAAGCTACTTTATCGTTGGGCGGTCCATATTTGTGGGTACAGTTACATTCGCTGGCGTCATCTTAATAGAAGCATGTTTGTAAACAACTTGTGTGTCACTTAGCGGGCATTCATGTAATGCTGAGGTATTAATATCATTGACCTTGAGCTCCCCGTCTTCTATAGCCGGGCAGATACTGACAGAATGGGGCCAAACTTGGGCCAAATTGTCATTGATAGCCTATAGGCTCACGCATTATTGGCATGGCAGTTTCTTAGATAACTAATTTTTCTACTTCAGCGGTAGAATACTATTCATTTGGCTATACTCCATACATTTAAATTTCCTTTTCTGTCAGCAGAGTCTAATTAATCAGTTAGTTATTGTTTTATCATTATCAGTAGCCTACCCAAAGCCGCCTTGATATTACAGTACATTAGGATCCTTTGTGCCCTAAAATAAGGAATGGGCGCCATCTGGTGTCTTAAGATAGTTACACTAGTTCCATGTCCAGTTCCAAGACAAACTATTACACTTATAATCTCTTCAACAGGGCTGGACACTGTTTGTGGAAATCTGGTGAGTGTGTGTGTGTGTATGTATGTGTGTAACGGACCAGCTCCTGTGGAGACTTTCACACCTCCCGTGGGCCAGTAAAATTCATCACAGAGTGTATTTGCAGCTGCACGTTTGTGTTGACTCAAGGTCCAGAAGGGGCTTGATGATGGCACGGCCGTCTGGAGGAGCAGTGCTAAAGCTGACACCTTCAGGCCCTGGACTTGGACAATGGTGCTGTTCACACGCCTACCCTGACAGGGGTAGGCGTGTGTAGAGGGTAGAGTCTCTCTCTCTCTCTCTCTCTCTCTCTCTCTCTCTCTCTCTCTCGCTCTCTGTCTGATGTTTCTCAGGGAGTCTCTCCCCTCCCTATTTATCTCTCGCTGCCTATATGTATTTCTTTCTCTCTCCTATCTCTCTGTTTCTATGGTGAAACATCATACCACACTGCTGGACTGGACATTCTGCTGCCGGACAGTTATGTAATGTTAATGACAGACAAAGGAGGATTAACACTATTTATTGATAAGTACGATGTATTTACATGAATCTTCAATTATGATACAAAATATTACATATTAAGATAAACAAATATAATTACATAATATACTAATCTCTGGTTCCAATGTGTATATTTTGCATGCTTTCAGGCACATATCTTTACTGCTGAGGAACATGTATGGAAACATGTATGGAAAAATGTAGGGAAACACAATAAGGAAAGACAATGTATGGAACGTTTAACGTGTTTGTAGTGAATTCATCTGTGGCATTACAAGCTGATAATAACAGTTGTGCTGTCATGAAGATTCCTCCAAAACCCTCCTTGAGTTTCAAGGACATTCCGTTCCTTGTGTTTGCACCCGCATGTTTGTTTAATCTGTCTGTGCATCTGTCTGGGTGTATGTGTGTGGGTAAACTTTGTGTCCGTGTGTGCCACTGTGTGTTTGTGTGTGCGTTTGTTTCACTCAAAGTCACAGCCCAGCAGCTCCACCCTCATGGTGATGGAGCTCCTCCAGGTCTGGGGTTTGATTCGTATGAAGCGAGAGAAGATGGGAGGGTGGATGTAGTTCTTCACATGGCCACTGTTGTCTGTGTTACCTGGGAACACCTGCAGGTGGCAGCACACCACAGAGACAAATCATTTACAGGCAATAACAGAGAGTCTGTTGAACAGGAATTCAATCTAAAATACTTTGGGTGACGTTGGTAAAAAATGGATTCATCTTGTGTCGATGATATATTCAGTCAAGCTTGTGTTCTTTGCTGTTCATCTTAGATCTTTTGACTTAAAGAACCTTCTCATCTTCAGTTATGCTGATAATATATACAACAGGTGAACAAACACACACAGAGACTCCCAGAGCAGTATTTTACCTTAGACAGATACTCATCATCGTCCGTGTACTGGTTCCAGACTATTCCGTCGTCACTGTGCTCCAGAGAGTAGGAGCTGATGAACATCTCCTTGCCTAGAGCCTTGGCTCCCTGGGTGACGATCCCAGTGATCTTCTTCACCTGAGCCAGCTCTATCTGAAGCCACTGCCCCGCGTCGTTGTACTGGTGAGGAGGCAGACCAAGGTGAGTGGGGGTGATGTGAGTGGAAGGGGATGTCCCTGGCGGTGTACATACTGTACATGCAATGAATGTGTGCATACATGTCTGTAAAAAGTCCATTCTGTGTGTTTCTCTGTGTTTTCAAGTTTATTTGTGATTTGTAACAAGTAGAAAAACAGGTACATTCGAAAGCTCTTTCCTGCCCTTCTCGACTGTTTACTTGTAAAAAGGGCTATACCAATAAAGTTTGATTTGATTTTCGAGCAGTCAAAGTCCCATATGGTTCTAAATTTTAATTTCTACATAACGCCTTTCTAAACCTACATACACATGTATATAAAATAAACAATAAAAATACAATGACAACAAAATGTTTTACATAAAATAAACCTATAAAGCTTATTTGAATTGAGCATGTACCTCTTATGTTAAAGTGCAAACTCCAGTGTAGTGGCTAGTGTTCAATGTACACTGGTGATGAAGTGACAGTTGTGTGGGTGGGATGGACTTGGCAGAGTCCATCTGGGGCAGAATGAGGAGTTGTGTGTGTGTACTGTACCTTTGCCTGCCATGCATTGATGATGCCCTGGTTATTAAGACGTGCCAGAGAAGGGTACCATTTTCCAGAGTACCAGCTCGTAGCTGTGGAGCTGGCAGTGATGTGATGATCCTCTATCAGTTTACTCTCCATACCCAGGGGCACAGAACAACCTGGCATAAGGATTACACCGGGACAATTAGTCATACCCCTCCTTGTCTCTCTCTCTCTTTCTACCTCCCTTCTTTTCTCTCTCTCTCACCATCAAGCTGACAGCCGTAGAAATCCATCCGTAATGTGGGCATGTTGTAGTAGCTTAGAGGGTGGAGTCTCACGTACCGGCCAATTAGAGGGGGGAAGAAGGTGTTGACCTTCACCTCGTTAGCCTCCCGGTTACCTGTGAATGTCTGAGAGAGAGAGAGACAGAGAGAGAGATAAATACCAGGATATTTTGCGAGGAAACTGTGCCCCAAACTGTGAAGAAAACGCTTGCATGCAGTTTACATTTCCTGTATTTCATGTCTGTGTTCATACTGTTGTAGATGACTAGGCCGGAGCATGGACCCTCACCATCATCGCATAATGGTCGCTGTCTCCCTTGTAATAGGTCCACTTCCTGCGGTCGGTGCTGTAAGAGATGGTGTAGTTGAGGACATACTGGGACCTGAACATCTCCTTGGCTCCCTGGGTGGCCACCTGGCTGATCACCACAGACCTCTGGAAGTCCACCTGAGGGGGAAGCAGCACAGGAGGGTTAGAGATGGGCATTGGTACACGTGTCATACAGACAAACACATATCAACACACACACTCACACACACAGGCAGACATAAACACTGTCTGTCGGTTTCCCGGTACCTGTATCCAGCTGCCTGCCTTGTCTGTGCTCCATGCGTTGATCTTGCCATGGTTGTTGAGCCTGGCAAGAGAGGGAGCCCAGTATCCTAGGAGAGGAGAGATGAGCTGTTGGATGTAGACACCAGCCTACACCAACTATACACCTAGACTACACATAAAGGAGGGAGCGGGGCGATACCTCTGTGGCTTGATGCTGTGATCTGTTGATCCGGAACACTCCTAGACTCAAGTCCCAGCGGATGGAAACAATCTAGAACAAACACCCAATGCAACGTGTAAAGACATGTTCTTAGCGTAGTTGGCATGCCTGTAATATGTCAGTGGGTCATACCATCATCTAGGACCAGGAAGAGGGTCTGCATCCCCTGCTGTTGGTACAGTCCGACCTCCGTCTCCAGCTGCCACAAGCCGGGCTTGGATGGCCTCATCTCCAGTGTCGCAAAGCCCCCTGGGATGGAACACATATCTTAACAGCCGTTTTCTGTCAATGGATTCCCTGACTTTAAGATGTCTGTTCAACAGCTCCTATCCTCCCTGGGATAGCACCTGGTGGTGTTACTGACCCGGCAGCAGAGGGAAGACCCCCTGGCGATACGTGTGCATGTGCTGAATCAAGAAGGTCTGCCCATGGAAGTGCACACTGTGCAGGTCCCGAGGAGAGCCCATGTTGATGAGGTGCCATCGCACCAGCTGGGAGCTGTACATCCTCAAGCCCTTCAGGCTGAAGATGATGCCGTTGATGGCTATGGATGAAGGCAAGGAAGACGACATGAAACGCAGAACAGAGCGGCTATGACATTTCGGGACGTTGTGGAACAGACTTCCTGGGGACCTCGGCGCCCCTTCGTTCCACAGTGGCTACGTTTGACGTTTCAGCCGAGCCCACATGCCTACCGTGGAACTTGAAGGTGCTTTCCTTCAGGGCTCTCCTGTTCGTCTTCTCCAGACGCTCGCGGTTCCTCTCGTAGTACCAACTCTGCGACTCGTCGAAGGTCATGAAGAGGAGCGTGAACTCTCGCATGTCCACCATCCTCTTGGCCATGGTGCCCTCCCGACACACCAGCAACGGACCAATGAGACCAGAGTGGATGTCCCTCTCCTGGAGGACAGTGTAAGCGGCTCAATTCAGTATTATGTTCATCCCGTCCCATAGAACAAAAAAAAAACACTGTTAAAGATGACATCATCATTTTGCGGTTTTACTGCAGTCGTGTAGTCATGCAATTTATACAACGAAATTATCCCCACAAAATGAAAAGCTGTGACGGTCAATCTCTACACACACACAGCCGGTACTCACAGGATTCACACCAGAGTAGTAGGCCCAGGTACGACAATCTGACTCGTGTGCCTTAGGCCCGGCCTTTGCATTGACATTCCACAGGTATGTGTAGCTGCTATTGGGCAGGACCTCGTTATCCTCCTTGAACCAGTACTTACAGTGGAAGGACAACCAGATGTTAACATAATGCAAACCATGAGTAGACATATCATTGAGGATCATATGTTGTGATTGGAGTCCGGAAGATTCCGGAAAATGGTTCACAAACGTTCCCTCACCATAGTAGACTCATCCTCGTATGACAGGCCTTCGGTCTGCTTGGTGTAGGTGACCCCATTAGGGTGCAGAGAGTACGGACGGCTAGCCAGATTCCTGAAGAACACCTTCACACACAAACACACTGAGATGACTCTGAGTCATGTATACAAATATCTCCGTATAACAATACCAAGCTGTGCATTCTCCATATAAACTGTACAGGAAATCTGTGGGATCTACAACTGCTTGATGCCATTCTTACAATAATGGTCTCTCCGACTTCAGCTTTGATGACTGGCCCCAAGATGCCCAGGTGCTCATCCATCTCCCTCCGGAGGTCAGGAGTCTTAAATGAGCTATCCAGATAACCCCGGAATATCACCTTGGTGAACTGGGTGTAGGGGCTGTTGTTTCCCCACTTCTCCATCCTCCTGGAAGGAGAGAGTGAGATGATTCAACACGCTGTTAAGCCTGGAATACATGTGTTCATCTCTCAAAGTGTCAATCACTAGCCACCCTCTTCTCCTCCTCTGCCGTCTCGCTCCTCACCTCTGTCCGTAGCCGGCGTAGTCCCACTCAACCTCCTCTGCGGTTATAAAGTAGGTCCTCACTTTCTCCCCTGCGGTCTTCAGGAAGTACTTGCCGTTGTCATCCAGGTTAAACTTGACAAAATGAGTATGAGTATATGGATCCTTGAAGTCCACATACTCATAATCATCCTTATCTACATGCTTTGACTTGTGAGTCTGCTGGAGAAAGAGAGAGAGCGAGAAAGAGAGAGAGAGAAAGAAAAAAGTATTAGTTCAAAATGATCTGATACTTTGAGAGACTGTACTCATGTACTTAAGAACATGAACCATGACAATCAGGCAATCTTGGAACTGTCCTCCACCTCCTCTGAATGCTCCCCTGGTAGATACAGCTCGTAGTCACTGAAGTCAGGTCGAGGAATGCCGATGACGATGGCCTTGTTGATCAGATCGTCCTGGTTGGTGACGGGTCGTGACCCGCGGGGGCTGAATGCCGGGGCCTGGGGTCGTACCCCGCGAGGGGAGAACCCTACGTTCTCCTTGGGTTGAGCCTTGTACTCCTTCTTCTTCTTGGTCTTCATGCTGTGGCCTTTCTCAGGAATCCATCTGCGGTACTCAGTAATGATCTTGGGTTTCTGTGTTGGCTTTAGTGTTGGATCAGGACTCAATGCTGGCTTTGGCAGCTCATTGCCTATGTATTTGATCATATGGTCAGGCATCTCCATGGCGATTGCGTGGTGGGTTGCATTGTAGCTCCAGTGCTCTTCTTGGGGGTTGAGGGGCGTGGTGCGGACGGCATGGCAGCTGCCGTTCTTCAAGCAGATGACCACTTCCTCTATGCTTTCGGAACGCTCTGATGGGATCTCCTCTGAGCTGTTCTCTTGCGTGTGACTGGTTGGTATAGACAGATTTCCAGCAGCAAGGCTGTTGGTCTCCTTGGAGACATTCTCAGATGATGATGACTGGTTGACTTGAAGAGCAAATATGTCCTCCCTTCTCTCAAAGCTGACCTCAGAAGAGTTCATCCGGTCACTGTTGGTGACATTCTGTAGAGGTACTATTTGAATATATGTTTCATTGAAATGTTCCCTATTTACCACTGCATCAATAGACCGGTTGGGTGTGGAGGTGGCCTCAGGTAAATGGATGGTATTTACATTATTTACATTTACACTGGTCATATTTTCCAGGGAATTATTGTTATTGGTCAGATTTTTTGCCTCCATTTGTAGGTCCAATTTTTTATTGTATTCATCTGGTTGGCTGAAGTTCAACCTACTCACTCCAGTAATTGATAGGTTAGCTGCATTTTCTGATGAATTTAGCTGGCTGGTTATGTTACCTGTCAAAGCTGTGCCATTTAGGGGGGGTGGAAAGGTGTTGTTAGACATGTTGCTTACAAAAATGTCATTGTCAATTTGTTCTTCTAACTGGAGTTTTAACTCCCTAAACACAATTACATCTAGGTGTGTTTGGTTGGTTGCATTTCCTAATGGTTCTAATTGGCCAGTTTTGTTACTAATCAAATCTGTGACATTTTCATTCGCTGAATCTGGGATGGGAGACATGTTGGTAACCAACAGGTCTGTCTCACTGGAGGATTCCTCTGAAAGTTCAGTATAGGAGAAAACATCTCCCCGAGTGACTTTCTCCTGGTCCTCAAGGTCTAGAGTATCGCTCACAAATGTCTGGTTTCTCCCGGTTCTGTCCCTGTTTGAACTCATATTCTTGCCAGCCTCTGTGTCCATGTTGCCATCCTCTAGCAATGAACTTATGTTCTGCCCAGTTATGTTCCTTGTCTCAGCCGCAGAGCTGCTTAACTGATCACGACTGGTGCCCAGTGGTTCTGTTGTATTTCCCCAGAGGCTGAAATTCAGTGATTCAGTCGATATCATGTTGTTCAGTGACTCCAGTGCTGGCTCTGGAACGGTGTGGTTTTCCACCTTCTTCACGTCACCGTCGAACGTGGTGTTAAAGAATGATGGAAGGATGGAGGCAGGTACACTGTTGGACAAGTTGTTTGCATTCTCAGCCTCATCTCTCTCAGGCTTATCAAGGAAAGACAGGTCCAACTGCTCCACACTCGATCCTTCTGCCTGCTTACTGAGGGATCGAATGCCCAACAAATCGGCCCACTTTTCCGTATCCTCGTCTATCTCCACATCTATTTTCTTCTGCTCCGTCACATGCTTCTGTTTTTCTTCTTTTATAGCGTCGATGTCCTCAGGCAGCCACACATCAAACACAACCTTGGGCTCAGCCTCCAACTCGGCCCTATCCTCGTATTCATAGACGTAGTCATGGAAACACTCCACATCTTGGAACTTCACCCGCATTCCCTTGGTGGTCTCATGGGAGTTCAGGGAGGATATGATCCACACGCCTAGCAGGAGACACAAACAACATTAAATACACAAATTGTACACATTTTGTTTTACTTATGGAAGATATCATTAGAAGCATATTGAAGATTGGAGCCCCTCTGGATAACACTGCACTCAACTTTGCCAGGTGTTTATAATCTAAACCAGGGTTTTTTTCAGTATCCACTCATTCCTCACCGATGTTATCCATGTCCATCTTGATGGTCTCTCCAGTCATGGGGTACAGGCTGAGGAAGTCCTCTGTGCGATTGTTCAGTTCAAACACGTGACCGTAGAAGGTACTGGTCTGGATGTGGCTGTGTGCTCCAACGCTGGACACGTGCCATGTCACAATCTCTCCATTACAGAAGCCTAGCACCGGGCCGCTCTCAAACACGTACCCGTTGATGGCTGCAGGGAGGTCAAGTGTCGATTTAAGTACACGTATCATTTCCCAAATAATTGTCATAAATAAATATGATCTTTGGCACAAATTCTATTCAAAAATGTCTGGAATTGCAATCGGAGAACGATCCAGTAGTGAGCCAGAATGAGAGTTTATACTGAGTGTTGAAAGCTGAGACTCACAGTGAATAACGTTGGACTGATAGAAGTCCGGGTCGTCCTTCCTCACTTTCTTCGGGTCACAGTAAGACTGTATGTTGTCTTCCAGGTACCAGCTCCTGTTCTCATCAAATATGGCAAACATGGCATGCTGCTCCTTGTCTGCTCTCAACTGAAACACAAATCTGTATGAACTCTGTAGGTTGAAGGAATGGGCTCGTAGATGAGGAAGAGTATAACGCCGTAGCGTGTCGTTGTGTCCTACTGTCACACCTGTACGTTTTTGATGTTGAGGGACTGGCTCTTGCAGATGAGCAGGGGGCCTATGAGTCCAGAGGCGATGTCTCTGGGTGTGTCCACAGCACTGTGGTACATACGGGTCAGACATCTGGAGTCGCTGTCGAAGGGCTCGTCCTCCACGATCACCCGCCACACGTAGGTGTGCGTCTGGCCAGGCTGCACCCCGTGCGTCTGGTTACCTGGCAACGGACAGGCGTGATATTGGGTTAACTAGTTGGATTAACCCGTTTGATGAAAATAAGGACATAAAACACAACAAAAAACTACACATTTGAAAGACTTCACAATTATAAATCAATGTATTTGCCCATGTCTGAAGGATCTCTATACTGTTCAGTGTTTGACGTAATATAACCTTGGAGATAAGGCATACAGTATCAAGTCTGTCTCCAAATAGCACCCTGTACAAGATACAATTTATCAACGTGTGGTCTGTTTTCTGAGGAGAGGAAGACAAGTGGAGGAGTGTAAAGCATACCTCCGGCCGGGTAGTTGGCCCCCTCGGCTGCCTTGTCTATGGTCAGTCCATGAGGATAGATGCTGTAGGGCTGTGAGGCCTTGTTCTTAAACACTATCTGGAGGAACATCAACAGAGGCACTTGGGATGCATGGAGAGCAAAGTTCGATATTCCTACGTCGGTACGACTTGTTGCTCTTGTTGGTTAGTTGTAACGGTTTCAAATTCTTGTACTCGCTGTGAAATATTGTACTGTTGATTGTTTTTTTTCTACAGGGACACTCTTGCACTCTTGTGGGGAGTTTCATGTTGTTCAATTGTAACTTGTTTAACTGCATGCTCTTATGGTTCTTCCCTTTGGCACTTATTTGGTTTTCCACAATGTATGCTTCATGTTTTGGCTGCTCGCAATGTTTGGGGCTATCTCGTTGTTATGATCAGTGACCTATGCTCTTTTGTAAAGCTCTCTCTTGGAAGTCGCTTTGGATAAAAGCGTCTGCTAAATGCATAAATGTAAATGGTACAAAGTTCATTGTTTATTTGTCAACAAAGTCCACCTTTTAAATTTGTTTTGTATCCATTTTGAATCAGCGACAACCTTATTTCTGTGGATAGGGTAGCATGCATCCCGAAAGTATAGGGACGGCTCCGCAGTGTGAGGAGAAAGCTTTTACCTTGATGACATCTCTGATCTGTGCCCTGATGACGGGGCCGATGATGCCCACCTCCATCTTCCTCTGCTGCTTCTCTGCCCTCTTAGTGAAAGAGTCATCCGTGTACTGAGTGTACACAGCCTTCTTATACCTCTTGCCTATACGCTGTGGGCCCTGCTTCAAGTATTTGAACTTGAAGTCCCTAGGAAGTATTTTTCAGTTATAAAAAATGACAAAAATCATATGCTCATTGACAGAAATGGTCAATGTTATTTTAATATTGGCCGCTGTATTCACCCATCCATGTAAGCAGGCATGTTTGGAGCGTAGTCCCAGACCACCTCCTCTGCGGCGATGTAGTAGGTCCACTCCTGGCTCTCTCTCTTCTGCTGGATGGTCAGCTTGCGCTTGGGAGCATCGAAGCCCTTACAGCTCACTACATCTACAAAGCCATGCATGCCAGCTAGAGAGAGATAGAGAGAAACAGAAAGAGATAAAGAGAGACCGCCGACAGACATAGGTGATATTTTAACCAATAGGTTGAACAGCAGTTAATACGCACATTTAAAAACAAATTCTCACAGTGTCTCCGACATGTTTATTTGTTCTTGACCACATACCCTCCTGGTGCTTGTTGGTGTAAGATGAGAGCAGCCAGCGGCCAGGGTAAACGGCGGTCATCTGGGCACTGGTGGCAGTGCCACTGACCAGGCCCACAGACGACACTTGATGGCCGAAATGTTGCAGCATCTGCCCATTCATGTGCACCGAGAACACCTCAGGGTCTGAACTCATGCCCACCAGGTGCAGGCTGACAGAGGTGTGAGCACAAATACTTAAACCTGAGAAGGGAAAAGGTAGTGAGGCACTTAAACTTTAGATCCTGACCACCTAACAGGCTGCCTAACCAACTGAAAGCGAGACTCACCAGGGATCGCTCCCTTGCTGTAGCCGTTAATGGTGTGTTTGACAGGGTTGTCGGTAGCTTCTCCTACAGCACTATATCTGCTCAGGCTCTCATCAAATACCCCAAACATGAAGACGTACTCGTGGTGGAAGGAAGCCTGCTGCCCCGTCTCGTCAAGACTGCCTACAAGAAGACACAGCAGCGAATACAATTAGGGCCACTGGACACCTCTCTCTACGCAATGGATGGATGGATGTGCATGGATGGATGGATGGATGAATGTGGATGGATGTGGATGGATGAATGGATGAAAGGGTGGGTGGATGGATGAACCGACTGGCAAAGATCCTGACATGCTACCAGACCTACCTGGTTTACAGATGAGTAGCGCGCCAATCAAGCCAGCGTTGTAGTCTTTGACTATGTCGAAGTGTGACTGGTAGGTGTAGGTAATACAGGGGGGGTCTGCCTCTTGGGGGGCTACTTCTGAGTTGACCTCCCAGTAGTATGTGTGCTCGCTGTAAGGAGGCACCACGTCATCATCCTTCTCTTGTTGAGACGTATTGTCAAAGTAATGGGCGCCTGTGAAAGGAGATGGAGCCGTGATGCTAAAATCAGGATAGCCTCATTACTGAGAGATTAACGAGGAAAATATTCCTGCTCATTGCATTGGCAGATATTGTTTGTTAGTACGGTACAGTGATGATAAAATGGAGTAATGTTTTATACTATTATATTTATATATTTTAGTATGAAATGTGCTATATAAATAAAGTCTTATATTATTTCTAGGAAGCAGGTGAGTATTGAGTGCTTGATCAGGGTACCTTTCTCAATGATAAAGGGATTCTTTTCAGTTGTTGAATTGATACAATAATTATTAGGTTCAGCCATAATAAAGTCTATAGCAGTGACTATCACAGGCTTTAGTAACATTCAAGTGCAATAACTTAACTGATGATGCCCTTAATGTGGAAAGCCCAATGGAAATAATGATTCAGAGGCTATATTTTATTCCACATAAACATATTGTGTTGTACATTATGTCAGTTAGCTATATCAGTAACAGTATCAGTTGAGCTTTCTCTCTGGTCAGGGTGACCATTGCCTCGTGGTAAAGTGAACGTTTGAAGAGAGTTTTTGTTCAACTGTGCTTATAGTTCTTGTGTGCCAGTCCCATCAAAGTGAAAGCAATGTAAAATCCCATGAGAAAGTGGTACAGATAGTAAGGTTTTTCCTAGTTTATTTATCTGATTTCCCCTACCCTGTGACCGCTGGTTTATTATTATTTTTTTAAGTTAAATTAGACTTAGTTGTTCCCACTTGGTTGTTTCACAGTCATGCCCAGCAGCATAGTGCTTCTGTCTTATTAGTCTTTTTGTGAAGGGATATTGAGGATTTCCAGCAGGACATCCTGGTGGACTTCAGATCAGTAATCTGTCTTTCCTGGTTAATATGTCCAAAACGCCCAAACACAGCTGTGTTTTTGCCCAATATCTGTGTACACTTTAGTGAATGAATAACATCCCAAACACTCCAGGGCCCACTGCTACCCACGCTGGAAACATCTAAACCCCCAGGTAGGGTGGAGCCGCCTGGGGCAAGGTTTGTTAGAGTGAGCACGCAGCACCACTTCCTCCTCTTTGGTAGGGTGGAGCCGTCTGGGGCAAGGTTTGTTAGAGTGAGCACGCAGCACCACTTCCTCCTCTTTCTACAATGCCCATATTTAGGATTGCTAGCATCATGTTTAATAGTTGAACTTCTGCTTAGGTTTATCAGGCATTTATGCCTGCTAAGTTGATCCTCTAATGCAGGGTAATATCAGCAACTAGACTAAACAGTCGTGCAAATAGTCACGCAATCAGTGTGTACTAGATGATCCAGTCATGATGATTACCCTCTGACTGCTTGCCATAAGCAATGCCATGTGGGTGGATGCTGAATTGTTTGTCCGCCATGTTCTTGAATGTGACCACAATGGTCTCGCCCACCTGACCTCTCAGGGTTGGGCCCAGCAGACCTAGGGAAGACAACAAGCTGTGGTGAAGGGTTTGCATACCACACTGTAAGATCATTTGTTAGAGTGAGAAGGATTCATGTGCCATGCCTTGAAAGTGAGGTTGTTATTGTGCGGATGCTGTTTGTGGTTATGGCGGGCCATATGTTTTCTTGATAGGATTAGGATTATATCCAAATTTTGTTGTATCCAAATACAAGGACAATAAAGGCTTTTCTATTCTATTCTATTCTATTCTATTCTATCTCAACACTGTTACACAAGTACATTTGATCGATTGATGATTTATATATGACTCGTCTTTCTTTCTCGTATCCTCAGGGTCTGAAGAAGGACAATGCACATTGTTTTCCCAGCAATTGATCAAGTCTGATGTTTTTCTTGGGTGGGTATACTTCTGTCTGGAAATATGAGACTCATTTACTAATGAAAGCCAGACCGTGTCTAGAATTGCCAAAACCACAAATCACATTTACCTAACCATGGAGGATGAGTCTTAGCCTGCTTGAAGCCTTCCTCGTACTCTCTGAAAACCACTTTCTTATAGGAGGGACCCGGTCTGGGGAAATTAAGGCGGAAAAACAAACAAACAGTTAATAAAACAACAGGAGCTGCATCGGCCCGCACACAAAACACAGTGTGATGTACTGTATACTACATGGCTCACTGTCTTCAACTTGAATCATACACATAAACAGTGATCTAATAATAAAAGACTACTTTTCCTCTAATAATATAGTCATATTTAAAGTTTAATAAAGGGTAGTGATATTCTAGAAAGGTCTACCACTTACCATACTTACACATAAGTACTTACACAAACATACAATCATAACTAGTCTTACAAAATGACAAGAAAACCTAATGTGATGCTTTTTCATCAAATGTCATCAAATACTTCCATACAAATGAACAAGAGATGATACAAATGATACAAAATGAACAAGAGATCTGATAAATCTGTCAGTAGTAGTCATAGATCATACCAAGTTTTCCTGTAACAAATCAATGGCCCAAGTAACATAAAACCTCAAAACCTACACAAAACCTGTTTAATGATTCATGAGTATTACATTAATGTCACTTATTTCACCACAGGCTAACCCATACATCTCCTCAGGATACGTAATTCACTAAACTCATACATCTTTTAAGAACAAGATATCATAACAACTCTACCTTCCGTGTCCATGGCCATCAGAGTAGTCCCAGAGGATAGGAACAGCAGCAATATAGTACCGTCTGATCCTGGCTCCATCCTGAGACGCAGTGATAAAGGACAGAAAAGGAAACACAGCCAGGACAGGTAGCAGACAGGAAGCAGCTGCCCAGGGACAAGGCTTCATTTCTGTTCAGCAGGACAGCAAAGTGTGATCTGGGTCCACTCTGTACTTTGCCTATCTTAGACCTGAATTTGGACACACACACACAAAACACACAGACTGGTTAAACATTGTATTTCAGGGCAATGGGCCAGCGGAACATTTTTGAACCCTGTAATTTACTGTTGTTGGCTCCCTGGTACATGTATTTCCCAACATGCACGCATATTACACATTTGATGTCAAGTTTAATCACGGGGGTTTTAGACGTCATGGATATGACTCCTCCCTTATTGAGGAATGTCTTACTTAAGGCCTGACTTCAGTCCTGCCTTAAGTAACAATAGATGATGCATGTGAATTTTGGACCCCCTGAAGAGATTGCAATTTGAAATTGTTTTATGCTAACAATATTTAAACAAAAACCTCGTTAGTTAGAGCCGCCCACAAAGAGCATTGAGCTCAAGCAAAGGCCAACTGGTCCGATCCCATGGTCCGATCCAGAGCCATTCTGGTCCGATCACTGAAGTAACACGCCTCGCTCTGCTTGTGTGAATGCTGGTGTGGTGTCTGTCATGTTTTATACCCATCAGAACATGACTGCGCTTGTACACAAGTTTAATGTTAGGGTTAAATTTACCGCTATATTTTTTGTCTTTTTTATGGAGCCAGACAGAAAAAAAGTTATAGTTATTAGGCTACGTCATTGCTTCACGTTTCACAACCAGGAAGTGACCAGGAAGCACGAAGCAGTGAGCAGGTTAATGAGGATGTGTTGCTCTAGCTGACTGGGGCTGAAAATGTAATACTTTTATCTTTAAATCAGGGCACCTTCCATTGTTTTTTAAATGTCCAGGGTGGACAACTCACTGCGTTTTGTTTGCATTCGGGAGACCTATTTATGTGACGAGCGAAACAGCTGGTCATGCATTGTATTCGTTCGGTGTTGTTTACATTATTCATCTGCAGGTACAGTATTGTAATTCATTTAGTAGTTAACCATCTACTTTGTACTCTAACGTTTCTACCTAATCGTGTTGTGTGATTATATTCTAGCAGCCATCCATAGATTGTGCCTTAATATTAATACAAAGCTAATAGCAAACCATATTTAACAGATCGAGTTTGTCAATCCACCAGGTATGTGTATGTTTTGGAACCTGCTAGCCTATGGTTAGCCACCTACAAGGTTCAAGTATTTGTATATGATGATGACTACTTCTAAAGTTACATCTTAGCTTAGTCGTCCTGACCCAATATTGTTGTTTTGAGAAAGCGTGTTCAATAGCTATGATTTCATTTTGTGTGACAAACCCTG
Source organism: Osmerus eperlanus (assembly GCF_963692335.1). Classification (NCBI taxonomy): domain Eukaryota; kingdom Metazoa; phylum Chordata; class Actinopteri; order Osmeriformes; family Osmeridae; genus Osmerus; species Osmerus eperlanus. The sequence continues at coordinate 9,752,462 of NC_085020.1, forward strand.
ACTGCCCTCCCTGCCTGTTGGAATAGAAGGCTCTTTGTGTTTCCCTCGTCGTTGGCACAGTCTTAGTCTGTTTCTCTCACATGTCTCTAATCAGCTAGCTAAACATAGCTAATCAGGAAGACCCTGGTTTAACTCAGAAGGGGAGTTGAGGAGGACTGCATTGGACACAGTTTGTCCAGCATGTGGTATAATTGTTTACATGTCCAGTTTGAGTCTTGTGGCACAACAGCAAGTTTTGTATTTGTTGACGAGATTCCACAACTGACTGTTATGACCAGCTTCTTGGCTGTACAGTGTGTGAGGAGGACTGTAGACTTTCACATTAATTTTCCATTTCGTATAAGGCTATAGGAGATCGTACTTGATTAATCAAGGTAGGGAGGGAAGGAAAGTTGCAGCTCATTGTTGTACGTGTCCTCACTCCTCTTGCAGAATTGTGACTGTGTGTGAGGCTTCCACCAGCCACCTAGCCTCAGGTCCATCCCCAGCCCCTGCCTCATCCACGAGCCCCAGCTCCCTCCTCTGCTCCAGCCATGCCGTGCTGCCGTCCAAGCCCCTGGCTCTGCTCCCGCTCCTCAGCCTACACCCTGGCCCTGGGCCTGGGCTTCGTCACCCTGGGGACCAGCCGCATCCTGCTGCTCAAGTTCTCCGTCAATGCTGGTAAGCTGATGTTTATCGATGTCACGAAGACCTCACTTGTCCGTTTGGGAGATGTTTAAAGAAGGCTCTGATATTGTAAGTAAGAACTAGACATTTCTGTGGACCACTTATTTGAGCATTACTATGTGGATTGTGTTTCTTTGGCCTAATCTTGATGAGCTAGGCCTTTCAGATTTTCTGTGCAGTCAGCAGCAGCAGCAGTAGCAGTGTACATTGACATTTCCTGTTTCTTTGTTTATTTCTCTGTCTGAAGAAAACAAGTATGACTTCCTCCCTGCATCTGTCAACCTGCTGGCCGAGGGACTCAAACTCATCTTCTGTCTGGTTATGTCTCTCAGGGTGATTATAAACGGTAAGAGAACAACAATTACATTATGTTGGACATTAAGGTGTGTGTGTGGGAGGGAGTATCTTTTGAGCGTGAGTTCATCACCGTGTGCGTTCCAGAGGGTCGTTCGTGCAGAGAGCTGGGCTGTTCCTCTGGCCCCTCGTTGCTCAGCTTCATGAAGTGGTCTGTTCCTGCCTTCCTCTACTTCCTGGATAACTTAATCATCTTCTACGTCATGACCTACCTGCAGCCTGTGAGTTCTTCCACATGCTTGGGTTGGAATCATCCCTAGGGCCAAATATAATCTGAAATCCTTCCAAATCCTTTAAGCATAATCATTCAAATGATTACCAATAGTGTTTTGGGCAGTTGTTTTGCTCTATCCTTGTTGGTGTGTCTTTCTATAAACAAACCTGTACATCACTCTGTATCTGACCTTTGTTTCTGTTCCTTGTCCTACCTTAGGCCATGGCAGTTCTGTTCTCTAACTTTGTCATCCTGACTACAGCCATTCTCTTCAGGCTTGTGCTGAAGTAAGTGACAACTCATTCGTGTTTTCAACCGGTCTGGACGCACTATATGTCTGTTTATGACGTGTTTTACCTAAAGGTTGTACCACATATCCGGAATGTGGATTAAAGGCTTCAGACGACCTGTTAGGTCTCAATGCTAAAGTGTGTTCGGTGACCACGGCTCTGTCCCTCATCAGCTGTCGTTCCCCTTCAACCACCAGGAGGCGCTTGTCTTGGGTACAGTGGGCCTCCCTTTTGATTCTCTTCCTGTCCATCGTCTCCCTGACGATGGGTTCGGGGGGCAGCCAGCACGCCATGGCGGTGCCGGGCCTCCACCCCAGCCCCCTGACCACACCGACAAACGGCTGCCTGCTCTACACCCAGCAACAAAGGAGCAACAGCAGGTAGATGGATGGATGGATGGATGAATGTATGGATGGACGAATAAAGGCATGGATAGAGGGATGGACAGATGCCAGAGAAGCAGACGGATGGATAGATAGACGACGGAATAGCATGGGCGAACGGAACCCGTCTTCCAGAGCTCATTCTCTCCCTTCTCCCCCATCTCTTCCTCCCGGCGTCCTTGTGTCCCCCCTCCCGCTCAGCGAGTCCTCCTGGGTGTCGTCCCTGCCAGGGGAGGCATGGCGAGGCAGGGTGTTGGCGAGGCTGCGCGCCCTGGGGATGGGGCACGTCCTCCTGGTGCTCCAGTGCTTCATCTCCTCCATGGCCAACATCTACAACGAGAAGATCCTGAAGGAGGGAGACCAGCTCGGCGAGAGCATATTCATACAGAACAGCAAACTGTACGACGGCAAACCCACGCTACGTCTGAAATGACACGGCCAGACCGAGCATGGTTGGTCGGTCAGACGGTGGCCTGAGGTTGAACCTCCAACCACCTAGGGTGACGAGGCAAGTTCCAGGATTAAATAAATGTGTGGTTTCTCACGTGGTGTTGCAGGTATGTGTTTGGCGTAGTGTTCAACGGGCTGACACTGACGCTGGGGAGAGAGGCCAGGGGTCTTACCGTGCACTGTGGCCTCCTCTACGGGCATAACGTCTACTCCTTGGGCTTGGTGTTGGTCACTGGTGGGTCTCAAACACTTCTAGATATCCCTGTACACATGCACAACAAGCACTACCCGTTCCCCTGCTTCCTTGATGCTCAGATAAATGTATGACTAACCCTATCCATTCCATATGGTTCATTGATCGCGACCGCAGTAACTGAGATCGATAGGATTCAGCCGTATTCATTCCGATGAACACGATCCCGCTCTTCTCTCCCGTCCGGTTCCAGCGGCCCTGGGTCTGTCGGTGGCCTTCATCCTGAAGTTCCGAGACAACATGTTCCACGTGCTGAGCGGCCAGATCACCACCGTCCTGGTGACGGCCCTCTCGCTCTTCCTTTTCAACTTCCAACCGTCGCTGGACTTCTTCCTGCAGGCGCCCGTGGTGCTGCTCGCCATCTTCGTGTACAACAGCAGCCACGCCGTCGACCCAGAGTACGCCCTGCAGAAGGAGAAGCTGCGCGTCGTCAACGGAGAGGTGTTCGAGAGGTCACGGGGGGTGAGGAGAGACAGAACCACGCACGCACGCACGCACACAAGCGGTTGGTACCGCCTCAAGATAATACGAAATGAAAGCGTTTGCCTTGCAGTATAGAAGCGCGTCCACATGCAAACACATTCACAGCGACGGCTCGTTCCTGTGTAATGTGATTTGGGCCGAGTGGAAGCAGAGCTGATTCTCTGTAATGAAAAGAGGATTCAGGCTGTTGCCATAGCACCACCTCAGATAACAACATTAGCCGGATAAGATGTAATACATTAGGTGGGGAGTTATGGGCCTCAGATGAGGGAAGGCCTAGCTATGTGTGTACGCTTTGTGAGGGCACAGCCTGCGTTGATCTAATATGAAGAAGCTGTAGCTAGCTATGGCGCTAGTGGGAGTTAAGTAGGCTGACAGGTTGAAGGCCCAGGGCGCTCTCGTACATGTCTGTCAGGTTGTGAGTCCTTCACTGATATGCCATGTTAGACTGTTCGGCTGCCTAATGTTACTAATGATATGTCAGTTTGAAGAGGCTGCACATGGTAAGTAAAAGCACTTTAAATTTCACTTAAAGTCCACATTTTTCCCTGAAGGAACATCAGTTGTTGCTTTTGGTCGAAAAAAACAATGTATATAAAAGTATATCATGTATGTACTGAAGTAATATAGTAATACTAATAGGATGTACATGGCCATTTTTTATGAAAATCGATAATGTAGAACACAGTGTTAATCCATATGCAAAAGCCGTATTGAGACAAAAGCATGGAACTTTGAACCCCCCCCGAAAAAGAACTGTGTGTAATATTTGGTTTGTGTTGTCGTGTAGGATGGGGAGGAGCTGCAGAGGTTGACCAAGGCCAACACAGACAGCGAATCAGAGGAGGAATCTTTATAGCACTTCCTTATGGCAGCACTTCCGCTGTCGCTGCGAATGGAAATCCTGGTCTTGGACTGTGACATCTCAATCGAAATTCTACTTGTGGTTGTGTGACATCAGTGTGCTTGGTTGTAACATCAAAAGCGACACAAATAACCTTTTGTCACGAGAGCTTTTATTGAACGTTTGTGCCTGTCTTTATGATTATAATGCTGGATGATAGTGGTGTCAAATTTGACATTGTAATGACATTTTATTACTGCTCTGTACAGTTTAGGCTAAATGATAGCCCATATTTCTGAAAGGGTATTAATGTGGTGGGGGCTAAAATGATTCATCTGGAAGAGTTCATGTCGAGAGGATGTTAGTCAATTTTTTTTATTATTATTTTTTATCTGTGTTTTATCAGTGTTTTGGGAACATTATATTGGTGTGGAAGAAAGATACTGCTATTGAAAGAAGCCTTGTGTGTCTCCTGTGATCACAAGAGTAGTGACTGGATGGTGACCTTGACCTGAACTCTTAAAGGCTTATCAGTGTTCATGTACAGACAACTGATTATATGGAAGCTGAGCATCACATCTCTGGGTTTAGTTTACACATGAAATGTCCATCTGTTGTCTTCTACTATTTGCATTTGTATTTAACCATAAAGCTCCAGTATACTTCTGCAGAGTATTAACAGACAATGGAATTGTTAATCATTTATACTATAAAGAGTATATTATTTATATATACATTGTGTATATATATAATATAGTTGTGATCAATGTACAGAAAGATAAGTGTTATCTTGAACTGATGTTTTGCTATTCTAACTGAAGTAACAGTAAGGAACAATACCTTTACCGCTGATTTTGCCAATCTGAACGACTATTATCAGACAATAAATGCACTTTTCTGTGAATGAATAATATTTTTCTGTACAAGTATCTTTCAATTACCTGGGAAGTTTTTAGATTGTATTTTCAAATGATACCACCAGGAGGAGCTGTAGGTATGTAGTCACTGTAAATGAATGACAAACAGTATAAACAGCCTGGTTGGTGAACAACATACTCCACTCAGGGTTAAATACTGGTTGTAAACACAGTTTAATTTGTCAAATAGCACAACATAGTATAAATAAGAACAATGTATACAGTAGCAAATTAACTTTTTAAAAGAGAGGAAACTGTTTTGTGTGGGAGCTTTCCCCCAACCAGTTGTATTGCTGATCTCAGATATTGATTTACCTTGACTCATGATAACATATCAATAAATATCTACACAAGCTTAGTCTTTTTTTAGTCTTTATCTACAGAAGACAGATCCACATTGAGAGGGAGACTTTAGCCAGGAAGGCGAGTGAAGCAGAATGTCTCGTCCAAACAGTGTTGGCTTGAACAGAAATGAGAAGTATAAAGACTTGAGAATTTAACTCATGGAGCTGCCTAGTTCCAGTACGGGTTCTAGGTTCTTACAGATGTAAAAGAACTGTATACGTGTAAGCAATATGGTAAATGCCATTTATAAGTGCTACAAAGATTTTAGGAACCCCACCCGCAGATGTGTGCCGACTAGGGACAGGGGCGAGGGTAAAGACCAGAAGCCAATATGGAACTACCCCGTTCCATTGACAACTTAAGCCTACGACAGAAAGGCATTATATAAACCACACCCGCTTCAACCCCATCTTAGTAACCGTAGCCCTGGTGGTAGGCATCCTGGTAGCCGTCGTAACCGTGGTGATGGTATCCGTAGCCCCCGTATTCGTCCTCGGGGCAGCGCATGCCCAGGGACTGCTGGATGGCCATCTCCTGGCGTCGCAGCTGCATGGAGTCCACCAGGTCGTAGATGATGGCCATGGACCACATGGGAGACGGGTACCAGGACTTGACGTTGCCGTCCTTGCCCACCAGCAGCATGGAGAAGTACTCCGGGCTGATCTGGAAGTAGTTCCTGATGTCCTTCACCAGGGTGGCAGACAGACCCTCTCGGTCCACGGTGGCGCTGCCTGGTGAGGGGAGGAGTGGAGGGAGGGATGGAGGGATAGGGGGATGGATGGATTCAGGGATCATCTGTGGTTGCGTCAGCGTGTCTTTGAGGTGGAGATCAATGGCAAGCACAGAACAGGGGCCAGAGAGGGAGGTAGAACACTAGGGGAAGAGCTGGGTGAGAAGCAGGGGTGGAGGGGAGGTACAGGGGGGCAGAGCTGGGTGAGAAGCAGGGGTGGAGGGACAGGGGGGCAGAGCTGGGTGAGAAGCAGGGGTGGAGGGGAGGAACTCTGGAGTAGAACTGGGTCAGCAGCAGTGGTTGACTGGAGGAACAGGGGGCACAAGCTGGGTCTGTAGGCTGGTTCAGTGCAGAAGCTGAGCAAAGCTGCTTGTGTCAACAAAACACCACGAATCTGCATCAAAGAGCACTGTAGAGCACCTGACTTTGACATTGTGTGTGTGTGTGGGGGGGGCACTGTATGTGTGTCTTGTTTGTTTTTCAGAAAGCCAGTTCCTAATACATACTGTAGGTTAACATTAAAGGTGTCTTACCATTTATAGGATAGAGCTCCAAGACGCCTCCCATATCTGCTGCGTCCATGCCGACCAATTTCAGAATGGAGATGTGTCTTAGGCCTGGGTCACCATGGAAACGCCCGCAATATGGAGAACAACAGGAAACAGACGAAATGTTTACACATTCGAACGTCAAGGAATAGCAAATAACATATTTGATCGATCGAGTATCTGTCACAAACTGTTTATTGTATCGCAGCACACAGAACGCCAATCGGTTTCTTCACACAGAGTGTGGATTCACTTTGTTCATGTGCATGTGGATGTATATAATTAGAACCATGCTTGGGTGTGTTTGGTTGACGGAAGGGGAACGGGGAGGGCTGCTGAGCAAAGCGGGGACAGAAAGCTGCCACAGCCACATGAAACAGAGGGCTGGGCTGTGCGAAGAGAGGTGAGAGCCAACAGCTGAATACCGTGGCAAAACCTCCCAGCACAGTCAGCAGGACTGGCTCTTTGTTGGATGGAGATAGAGAGCATGAAAGAGAGAGAAAGACAGACAGAGAGAGAGAGAGAGAGAGAGAGAGAGAGAGAGGGGCAGAGAGAGGCAGAGAGAGAGAGAGAGAGAGAGAGAGAGAGAGAGAGAGAGAGAGAGAGAGAGAGAGAGAGAGAGAGAGAGAGAGAGAGAGAGAGAGAGAGAGAGAGAGAGAGAGAGAGAGAGAGAGAGAGAGAGAGAGAGAGAAGAAAAAAAGAATAATTGAGGCCAGCCAAGAAAACAGATGAGGGAAATCCTCGGCCTGTAGATAAACAACGTCTCTCTGTATCTGTGTTTGTTGAAATAAAGCACTTTTTGAGTAATTCTGTTACAGTTTCCAGACAGTTGGAAAAGTTTGCCAAATGGCTTGCTATCACTACACTGGAATGCTGTTGTCATACAGATCAGAGCAGTGGAACGGGCAAAGGAAAAGGCGATTCATGACTCTGATTGGTCAGGCTGATAGGCTGTTTTTGTGATAGATTTTTTGATGCGCTGACTCACCCAGGTTACAGGCTTGGCTTGTTAAAGCATAGAGCTGCTGCTGATAGGCCCACTCCTCATCGTTGGGGGCGGAGATAAGAAACAGGCGACGCCTCCAACGGAACCTGAAATGGTTTGCGGAATGGTTGAACGGAATTCACGTCTCCGTAGAAACATATGATATGTCGGGTTTTTTTGTTGCGGGAGTAAATCAGTCACAAAGCATGATTATAAAAGTGACTTATTCCTGAAATGAACTAAGTTACTACTGAACTGCACACACAGACTTACGGACACACACAAGCACGCAGTTCAGCATCTGAGAGGAGCCAAGTTGAGCTCATAAAAGTAGTGTACATTGTGATCCAGGCGATAACTGTGACCAGAGAAACAGGTGCATGCTCCCTGGCGGGTTATGTACAGTTTAATAGGAGACAGGCCATGTGTATTCATAGATTCAACCCATACATTTCAGGAGCCGACCCATTTTGACCAAGCTCAAAATGCCACTGCACCTCTGATTGTGTCTGTGTGTGTGTATGTGTGTGTGTGTACAGTATGACTATGCTTCTGAGCAGAGGCAGGATACCTGGACAGGAAGTTCTCGAGTGACCTGGGCTTGTCCTCCTTCTTACACTCCACTCCGTTCTTCTTCTGCTCCTCCATCTCCCGGATGCGAGAGGAGAACGTGTCCACGTAGTCAAATACGGCCTTCATGGCGATGGGAACCTCGTAGAATTGCTGTGATTGGAGGAATGAGAATTACTGGTGGTGGAACAAACCAAATTTGTACACCCATCATTGGCGTCACACTGGGAGAAGGAATGATTATATCTTAACCATTACTGTGAGGACGTTTTGAAGTAAATCTATTTCATTAAAAAAATTGGGCATCACAAAGACGACAGTAAATGGCTGGTCACTATACATGATCTTATAAAACGTGCTTTAAAAAGACAACGGTTTGCATATGGGAAACATTTAGCATCATCAGTAGTTTTGCTTTCAGACAATCAAATTGGTGCTGGAATTTCAACACTCTTAGACATGACTGTCTCAAAGGGTGCAGGATGTATGCAATCGAATGAATATTTAATTTTATAGGTCTGAAAATACAGTTATAGAGTTTTACGATCCATGACACTGTTCTGGGAAACTGTCTGGAGCCTGCTTTACCTCCATCTCTCTCTCCATCCAAATGTCTACCATCTTTCTCCTCCCCCTCTCAATCTCTCTCTTTCTCTCTGCTCTCTCTCCCCTCTCATACACAGGGTCAGTGCCCTGTCTTTTTTTTTTTTACTTCTCAGAACACTGGCTTCTTTGTTTATTAGTCTGAAAACGACCACAGTCTACGCTGGCATGGACACACAGAGTCACAGACAGACATGCCGAAAAGTGAGAGAAAGAGAGAGAGAGACAGGAATATCTGTTTGGTATTGCTTATTGTTTCAGGTGTGACAGTAAATCGATGTACAGAGTCGTATAGAGAAATCGTAGTGCACAGATGGGTTGCTAAAGGGACTGGAGCCGATGCACTGAATGAGTGGTGTACACTCAACCCAATGTCCACCTGGCAGACAGTACATCAGTGGTGTAACCCAATGGCCGCCGGACACAGTATGTCAGTAGTGGAGGCAGAAGAAGCCATATCTATCGATGATGAATGTACTTGTTCTTGTTTTTAGAATATGCTTTATCGTTCGCAAAGTCTTCGCTGCATGCAGTGGGTCGTGTGTGGCCGCACCTTCGCTCTCATGTCGGTGTCCGTGACGACCATGTAGAAGTCGTTGTAGGTCATGCCAAAGTCCTTCCTCAGCTCTGTGATCAGATCGTGGTTCACCAGATCCTCCTGGCGAAGTCCCTTCATCGTCTTGTCATCCTCTGGAGAGGACACCAAAGAAGAAGAGAGGGAGTCAGAGACAGAGAGACAGAGGAAGAGGGAGAGACACTGAGAGAGAACAGGCTCATTTAGCTTGACCAGTATATACAAAGAGAGAGGGCAATTAAAACATATGGCATGCTGTATGTGTACATTTCAGGCAAACTGGTCCTGAAGAGATGGACCGAACTTGTCTTCATCACCACAGACTGTTATGTATTAGTGAACAGAAGACTGGATACACTTTTACTGGACATGGGCATAGATCTTATTGAACAACATTGGGTCACGTCAATTCTAGATTGGTGCAGACAGTATGGATCAAACAACAAAGCAGAACATTCTTTCAGATCCTGTCCACTCCAGTAATGATGATACCAATCCATGATATATACCTTAGAAGAACATGCACAACAATACCATCTTTGGTAAAGAAAATATTTAAAAAAACATTAGTTTGACCTTGTAAGGAGAGCTCTATGGTGGTCTGTAATATTTGACTAACACTTACACAGACCACAGCCAAAGGCCTTAACTGTGCACACACGTGTACATACATACAAGCATGCATACAGCACACATGTTTACACACCACTGTATGCACGACACTGTGGAGAACTTGTTCCATCATATACCATTCAAAAGACTACTTGTGTACACACACAAAAACATATACCGTACACAGACACATGCATGCATGTACGCACACACACACACACACACACACACACACACACACACACACACACACACACACTGACCCTTTGGTCAGCAAGTGGAACAAAACTGTAACTACCGTTCACTTCTGTACGTGGGTGGGGTCATATGACCTCACCTCAGAACTTTTTCCGGTATTCGGCGTACAGAACTCTTTCCACCCAGGTCGTCAGACTACTTCAGTTTTATACAGAAGGGTTGTGTCCTAACACACCCTAACTAGAGGCTTCAGATCCAGACGTCCATAAAATGTGTCTGTAATGGTAACTTACCCGATGACAAGGCATATCCCATTAAAAAAACAGTTGTGATGCTGGGTCCTATGAATAAGAACTGTGTGTGCATGAGCATTTGTGTGTTTGTGTGTGTGTGTGTGTGTTTGTGTGTGGATGAGCTAACTCTCTCCAGCTAACACATCAGCTGCAGGGGAAGCAAACTTCCCCCTTGTCTGAGATGATGAACTAGGAAGGTATTTGCTCCCAATCCCACACATAACAATAACACTCACCTCTCTGCGAGTGTGTGTGAGTGTGTGTGAGTGTGTTTGTGCTTTCTCGCTCAGCTCTGACACCAGCTGATAGACTCTGGTGACACACAAAGACAAAAAACTCACAACAAAAGGGAATATTGTACCGTTGTCCCTCACACAGATCAGGTGATATACGTAGATTTGTCTTACTGCCGCTAAGAACTTGATTTGATTCATAAATCTGTTATAAAATGTTGGTGTTGGCACTAGGCTACCTAACTTGCTGATACAGGAGGGCTTTGTGCCCTTTCCCAGAACCCCTTGGGGGAAACCCAGACTTCAGCATGTTGAGAAACTGTGTCCACGGTAGCCAAGGGCCAAAAACCTTTTTATAGTCTGCAGTCCTATCTCACTGTTGAACAAGACCTCAAACAGAAAACAAAGTTGCTACACATGGCAAGGAATGGAAAGTGGAAGAGGAAAGGTGGGGGGGTGAAGGAAGAGAAAGGAGAAGAAAGTGTTAGAAAAGGTTAAATGGGAGTAGGTGAAGAAAAAATGGAAGGGAGAAAAGGTAGAGACGGTTAGAGAGTAACAGGAGAGAGAAACGTTTAAGAAATGCAGGGAGAAAGACTAGACACAGCAGAACATAGAGAGTAGCAGGGAAAGGAAGGAGCTGGGAGAGAGAGGTGGTGAGGGGTGAGAGAGGGGTAGGAGAGAGTTAAACACAATTTCCTCTGGCCTGTGGGGACCGGTAGACATTGTGGCCATCTTCAGGGTGTTACTGTTCCTGTGCTGCCTGTCTGAGAACCTCTAGGCTGTGGGCCCAGGCCGACACTCTGCAGACACGTGGAGGTCTGGTGTGTCTCGAGGTGGGGGGAGGAATATTAGCAGGAGGGGTGAAGTAAGGACAGGGAGCAGGACTTTGATGCACTGATACAAGACAGACACATATACTGTGACAGTGTTCTAGGGCCGGGGCTCAGGACCAGAGACCTGGAGGACAAAACAGTGATTTGGACCTAACACAGTTAAACTTGAACTCTGACCCTGCAGTTTGGCCAGGAAATCCCATGCGGTAAAGGGAGGGGAAATGAGGGATCTGTGTTTCCTGTTGCCCGATTACTGATCACTGATAAGAAATGATAGCACGCACAGATATTTGTAAACTAACAGCACTTGCCAGCTGAATACCATATAACTCGACTGAGTATGTTCTATACTGCACAGTTGGACTACATACCCAGCTGGTAGTGGTCAATCTTCATGGTGGAGTTGGTGAGGGAGCCAAAGATAGTAATAATGGACACCTTCCTGATGGCCATCTCGCACACGTTCTCCAAGTATTCATCCCTCTGCTGCACATACATGCTGTTCTCCTCACCGGGGGCTGTGATGATCTGGAGGGAGGGATGAGGGGATGAAGGAGGGGTGTGGGGAAAGGGGGGATGAGAAGAAGTAAGCACACACGTACAGTAAATGAGCTGCATAAATACACACACACACGTGCGCGCACACACACACACACGCACATACAAAAACACACACCTGAGTGTACACTGGGAGGTACTTGTGTTGACATTGCAGCCCTGGGAGAGGATGGGGGTTGTGGTTTCCCACTCTGCCCCTCCTCACAGCTCTAATAAGAATGTAGACAGGCTGCGGAGCACTGCTTACACTCTCTAGCAATACCACCGCACGACACAGTCTACTGGAACGCTGTATACAGTCCACTAGAAAGCATATACAGCAGTCTGCTATACACCAACTGACAGTCTACTGTACTAATACACTGACAGAGTCTGTAGTCTACTTCCCTCCTGACATGGAGTCTATTGGGATTTAGCTATTCTAACCAGCGTCTGTATTTGTGTACATTTAGGTCATGTGAACTGTGTTTGGTTCATGTGTAGTTAAAATATGTGGTACATAAATGGGGTCGAATAAATGGTGTATTCAATGTACTGTATGGGTTTTATGTGTTGTATGTGTGCATAGTGTGGACTTAGCACATACCACCAGCCGTCTCCTGCCCTCAAAGTAGTCGAGGAAGGTGGCCAGGGATCCCTTAGCTGGGGGGGGCTTCTTGGTCGGCTTCTGGTACTCCTCTTTCTCGTTGTGCTTGGATGCTTTTTTACCGTTTTTCTTTCCATTGCTCTTCCCTTCCTTCCCTGGCTTCCCCCCTCTCCTCTCTGCTTTCTCTCTCTTGGAAGCCTTGTCCGGTCTATCGCTCTTTTTCTTCTTCTTGTCGCTCTTCTCGTGCTTGACTTTGACCCTCTTGGTGGGGGTGATCTCCGGGGTGACCTCCAGGATGACCTCTGGCTCCTCGGGGTTGCTGGCTGTTGGCTGGCCCACCTCATACTTATCCTCATACTCGTTATTCAAATACTGGGAAATGACACAGAACAACAGAAGTGTGTGACCTTTTACTAGGTGGAAAAAAGTACATGATTGTTGGTAATCCTACATTTTCTACAAATTGGACTGAATTCAACAGAACTGATTTTAACGATAACATCAATTGTACACATTCATTGGGCCTATTTTGAGTTGCAGTTTGGGTCAGTTGTAATGGCCAAAGTAGTTTTGTTTTGGTTGACACCTCCATTAAACATACTATTTCAATCTAGATTGACAGTAGTGCTATCAGCGTAAAATCCCTGATTACATCCTAATGTGACACATGACTTAATCACCCCAAGGCAGCATCCTAACTACAGCCTACATAATCTGGATATTTTTGCTCATTAAATGTTTTGCAAGACATTGTAGAACAAGCCTACTGTGCAAAAACATGGAAATGAAAAAACGACAACCGCGTCACGTTATGGCTCGTGAAAAGCCTCTATAGAAAGGAACTGCAAATGACCACCACAACCCTAATTCTACTAATGCACAAACATGTTTTTGAGCTACGAGCTTCCGTACCTTTCCTCCATTCTTCCTCTTGGTGGGCTTGGTCTTGGACGGCTTGTGAGAGGTGGGCACCAGCCCGTCCTGTTTCCGGCTGTGGGCTTCCTTTCCATTCTTGTCAGTGCGGTTATCCCCAGCAGGGGTGGTCTTGGGCGGGTGCCTCTCCCTCCCCCTGCGGAGGGAGGGGTCTGGGGTGGTGCGGGAGGCTGGCAGCCAATGTGCTGTGGTCTGGGCTTTGGTGGGTCTTGGAGTCGTGACGGTGGTGGTCTGTTTGGTTGTAGTAGGGCGTTTGGTTGTGGTGGTCGTTGTTCGCCTTGTCGTGGTTGTGGTAGGTTTGGTTGTGGTTGTGGTAGGTTTGGTTGTGGTAGGTTTGGTTGTGGTTGTGGTAGGTTTGGTTGTGGTTGTGGTAGGTTTGGTTGTGGTGGTGGTGGTAGGTTTAGTTGTGGTTGTAGTAGATTTAGTTGTGGTGGTGGTAGGTCTAGTTGTGGTTGTAGTTGCTCTTGTCGTGGTGGTTGTGGGTTTTGTGGTTGTGGTAGTTGTTGTCGTTGTCGTGGAGACAGTTGCTGGCCTCATCATTACTTGCTTCCTGTCAGGCCTCCCAGCTATGGGCATGTCAACTTGTCTACCTATCAAAAGATAATACCCAGAGAGCTTTAGTACACCAACACTGTCTGTAGCTCAAATCAAATACACCCATCACTTCACATGTTCTGGGACACATATCCTTCTTGTAATATGTACAATCAAGAAAATATAATATCGATGACCAAGAAATTACATGTAATTGCATGAATAATCAGTCAAAATAAAGATTTGTGCTGTGATTTGGAAGTGAAGCAGAATGGGAGATTAGGAGTTCGAAATCAAAATCAAAAACTGCACTTCTCTAGCTTGTCATAAACAGCGGCCCCATATCAAGTTAATTCAACTCTTTTTAATTTAGCTCTTTTCACGTAAAACTAGACACTTTTGTGAGGAAAGATATCTGTTTTCTCCGTGTTCTCGTTTTTTGTATGGTAACAGTTGACATGTCCCCACACCATCTCACCAGTCGCTGTGCCCTCCTCCACTTGGCCCTCCACCCCCGCTCCTTTACACTTCTGGATGAAGCCCTTCTGCCTCAGCTTCTCCAGCTTCCTCATGGGCGCCTGGTCGATGACCTCATACACAGCCTCCAGCCTGACGGGGTAGGGGTACCTCTCTTCTACCTGCAGGGTCTTCCTCAGAAGCACCATTCCGAACTTGCCTGTCAGAGGTACAACGTCACGTTATTGTCAGCATTATTAGTAATACAAAATTCGAATTTAGCGATTGTGTAATCTATCTCTCTCTCTCTCATTCTCTCTCTGTTTACTTCTCGGTCTACTTCTCTGTCTATCTCTCTCTCTTTCACACACAAACATAGCCTTGTCCACCAGATGTGAGCAGATGTACGTGTCTGTACCTTTCTCTAGCTTGAGGAAGCTCATGAGTCGGGGGATGAGGGCTGTGTCCAGCGGCTCCTCCATCACTTTGCCTTCCTGGGTGATCCGCCTCACCTTCCCGCCCATCTCCCCCTCCTCGTGGAACATCACGATCTGTTGCACATGGCGGTCTGCCAGCTCGCAGTACACGTCTGGCTTTAGGAGTGACATCATCAGCCGGTAATACCCGTCTGACTCGTGGGGTGCCGAGATAACCAGGACCCGGTTTTTCCCCGCAAAGCTTGCCAGGAGGTTAGGCGAGCCTGCATTGTTTGGCATTCTGGCGACTCTGGCCCGTGCCCCGGGAGTGCCCTCATCCTGGAGCACGCCAGGCTGCGGTGGTTTTCCGGCCTGGCCCAGCCCGCCCCCCCTCCTCCCAGCCCCTGCCAGCAAGATCCTTCCTCTCCTTCTGCTCTGTCCAGCTGCAGCACTGGCGGGAGGACCAGAGCTCTGGTCAGCCTGCATGGTCTCTCCTCGTTTGATTCTGGACCCTGTGTTTATAGGCGAAGTGCCAGGGCGCACGCCGGCGACAGTGCGGTCCCTGCCGGAACCAAACGGCTGAAGACGCCCCAGTCTGGTGCGTCGGCGCAAGGTAATCCGTTTGAGGTGCGCCTGTCTGTCGGCTTCACCTGCCCATGTTAGCAGACTCAGCAGGGCCAGACCCAGGACAAACTCTCCCCGCATTTTAAAAATGTAAATCAAAGTAAACACTCCGGTAAAGGAAGATGGGGAAATATCCAGCAATGGACATGAGATCTTGGTGCGTGCTTAGTGCATTTGTCCTCGCGTATTACATTTGTATTTAGCAACGGATGCAAAACTAGAATGTAAGAAAGGTGCATACACTACTGTGTCGTGTTTGAGAGCATACCTTCACTTTTCACAGCGGAACACCAAGTAACGCATAGCCCTACTTTACTGTCTGTATCAACCCAGCTGCCACATGAACACTGAGGGATTACAGGAAACTATTACGGACTGTCATCCACCTCTATATCACTGGTTTTATTAGCGATCTTCCCGTTGTATCCAGAACCGTTATCTCAAACGCACAGTTTACTGCTCCGTGGCATTTACGCTACATAATAAATGTCAGAAATGTAACTAATGTTCTAATGCAATTATTCCAAAACTACAAATGTAATACTCACTCAAAAAGCTTCTTCATTGAAAAAAGTTCTGTACAAAATGAGGAAAGTTATTTATCCTCAAAAGACAACTAGCTGCACATGCAGAGCTTCGCGCATGAAAATGAAATGCTTTCCACCCGACAAAATAAAGAAACTTTACGCAGAATGAGTCCAGATCCAGCAGGAAACCTGTCCATAACCACTGACTTGCTGCTCTGGGAAACGCAGTTCCCTCTCTTGACTTGTGCTCTGGAAGTTATCCCAGAATGTCCACACCAACCTCAGTCTCCCAACTTTCTTGGCGACGCCGCAGCATGAGCCTCGGCATTGACAGTAGGTTACCAGAATAAAGAAAAAACTACTGAAAATGTTTCATTTCTCTCGAGGTTCGAACATCTGATTCGAGATTTGAATTACAAGTAGGCCTACATAGACAAAAGGTTATTTACAATAAACCCACCTTGATTCTATGATTATTAACATCAAAGATAACATTTAAATGGTAACCCCTCCGTGGAGAACGCTGAAAGAGAAATGACCGTATAGCGCACTTCAGTCAAGTTCCTCCCATAAAGTCTGACAAGAGACGCCCCCTGCCCGCTCCTTTTGCCTTTGATTCATCCGAAACAGACAGACCAGGTTTTCCCATGTACCTTGTCCAAAAGGGAGTGTATAAACCAGGGTATTACTGTAAAGCTGTCTGGACACGGACCATTTCAAAAGGAACGGAGAGCGGTAGTAAATTTAGACTGTAAACGGTCGGCCGTCGGTCTCCACTTAACTAAAAGTCCACCGTACACAGGGCAATGGGGTGCAATTACTGTACACGAGACGGTTTATTATAGGCAACTTTATATAATTACAAGGAATATTGACGGTTTTCCCATAACGAGTGTAGCTCAGTGGTAGACATTGGTTGTCTTCAAAGTAAGAAGTAGCAGGTCCATTTTTTGTTCCCGACATTGTTTTGGATATAAACATCTGATAAATAAACACAAATAATTAATATTATATTGTCAAAGTTTCGTTTTTATTTACAGTTTTTCTAGTTTTAAATTGAATAAATAAGGAACCCTCATCAATAATACTGACAAACAGGGAACAGATGGAATAAGGAGAATTATTGTCTAAACCCTAACCCGATCATCCAACCTGCTCAGTTACCACTGCTGTCCCGAGGATGATGGACAAACCCGGTGTCAGGCAGGAAGCAACACTGAGAGGACAGCAGGTGGTTCTGGACTCTGTTGCCCAGGACACCTGGGGTAGTGATGGGCTGTGTTGGAATAAACCCGGATGTGCTGTGCTGTGCTAGACTGGCTGATGACAGGTCTGCAGGCTGTTTCCTGTCTGCTCCTGTCAGAACCAAAGACCAGATCTGAACCACCTTCAGCATACGGAGTCCATCAGCTGGATCGTCCATGCACTACACCGGCTGTAATTACAGTCTGCATGCACAGTCAGTGCGGTTTCATCCCACTAAAGAGATTTCTGCGAACTCCGAAGTCTCACACACTCTAAGCCTACATGGAAATTACTAGCAGAACTCCAGCAGCAACATGTTCTTTATTTAATTTGGAAAAGGCCTTTATTACAGACTCTTAATACAGGCACGTGACATGGACCCACATGCACACTGAGGTATACGTTCGCGCACACACAAGCGCACAAATGCACAAAAACAAACACCCAGACAGACACGCACCACATAACTGATGGCACATGTCCTCATAACCCACGCCCCGAACAGATGGCAATACAGGCATGTGAGACAAGTGCTGAGGCTTTGAGCTGGTTCCTCTCTCTGAGCGCTTCACAGGGCCAGCCTGAAGAGGATGAGGCTTGATCCTTCACTTCCTGGTCATAAGTCAGAGGTCAGAGTTCATCTGGGGTCAAGCCAATTGTCCTGACCTTTGATCCTTTTCCGCAAGACCTGTCTCAGTGTGTCTGTGTCTGTGTATGCCTGTGTTTTGGTTAACATTGCCAAGATACTTCAGGGTAGAATCAAACTGTTATCTGCATTTGACATCTCATGGAAATCTCACACTTGTCTGTGGTGCTCATGTTCAGCTCAAGCGAGGTGTGTGTGTGTTCATGTGTGAGCACCTCACGGGCATGACAAAATGAGTTGATATATGGATGTGTGTCAACACTGACACTTCTTGTTCAAATGTAGCTTTTGCAGATAAAACAGCATGTTACGATTTCAATAGACTCTGTTAATATCCGCTATAAAAGTGCTGGCTGGCTGGCTGACTGACTGACTGGGTCTGGATGTGTGGAACCCATCTTACTTCTGCTCCATCTCCTGCTTTTCCTCCTGCTTCCAGTCCTCCTCCTCCTTCCTCATATCCGCCTCCTCCTGTTCCTCCTCCTCCTGCTCCTCCTCCTCTTCCTCCTCCTGCTCCTCCTCCTCCTCCTTCTCCTCCTGCTCCTCTTCCTGCTCCTGCTCCTCCTCCTGTTCCCAGTCCTCCTCCTCCTTCCTCATATCCGCCTCCTCCTGCTCCTGCTCCTCCTCCTCCTCCTCCTCCTCCTCCTCCTCCTCCTCCTCCTCCTCCTCCTCCTCCCCTTCCTGCTCTTCCTCCTCCTGCTCCTCCTCTTCCTGCTCCTCCTCCTCCTCCTGCTCCTCCTCTTCCTGCTCATCCTCTTCCTGCTCATCCTCTTCCTGCTCCTCCTCCTCCTCCTGCTCCTCCTCTTCCTGCTCCTCCTCTTCCTGCTCCTCCTCTTCCTCCTGCTCCTCCTCCTGCTCCTCCTCCTGCTCATCCTCTTCCTCCTGCTCCTCCTCTTCCTCCTCCTCCTCCTCCTGCTCCTCCTCTTCCTGCTCCTCCTCTTCCTGCTCCTCCTCTTCCTTCTGCTCCTCCTCTTCCTGCTCATCCTCTTCCTCCTGCTCCTCCTCTTCCTCCTCCTCCTCCTCCTGCTCCTCCTCTTCCTGCTCCTCCTCTTCCTGCTCCTCCTCTTCCTTCTGCTCCTCCTCTTCCTGCTCATCCTCTTCCTCCTGCTCCTCCTCTTCCTCCTCCTCCTCTTCCTCCTCCTCCTCCTCCTGCTCCTCCTCTTCCTGCTCCTCCTCCTCCTGCTCTTACTCCTCCCATATCCCATTTCTTAACATGACGAGATTTAGCGGTTTGAAATGGCTCAATGATCTAGCCCAGAATATGACATGCACAGTAACACCATGACACCAAGTATCCAGTCTGTGGCCCTTTTCACCTTTGACCTCTTAGTTGCCCTGTCAGGTCAATGAGAGGGGACACAACCTTCCTTCGACCTCTGGTGAGTTCCACACACACAAAGACAAGCATACTTTCTCATGCAGTGAGAATGTCTGATTCAAAAGATTCTTTCCATTTTCAGTTAGCTCGGGAGTAGTATTGCAGATGTCAGAAGGCTACCTCCTATTGGCTGAGAGCAAATCCTTATTATGGGAAGTGATGAGTTAACAGACAGGCAGTAGGTGAATCATACCCAGAAGAGAAGCAGCTAGCCTGTTTGTCAGGCTGTCTGTTTGGTTGTGAACACATCCTATCTGCTACCCTGCAGCTAAGCGGTTTTGCTACTGACCTTCACTGGAAAAGCTTGTCACTGATCCACAAAAAAATATGAAGTTGAGCGTGGGAGAAGGCCTCTCACAGTGGTAGCTGTAAACAGGGTAAACATCAAACTGTTGTCCCAATGATTGTAACTGATTGTAACTGTAGTACTGTTATGTAGTATGGGAACCTGTACAGTAGAATGTCAAATGGAAAAAGGTTTCCAGACTCCCACAACGACCACACAAAACACTACTGTTTCCATTCTGGAAGCACATGAAAGAGAATGGGATTATTTAAATAGTCTTTTAGGGGCTCAGGTGTTCTGGAACATTCTCAGGTCAGAAAATCTGCAGAGTTTGAGAAAGGTCAGATACTGGTGGCGTTGCAAAAAAATCGAAGGGAAACTCCCATTACCGCTCCATCTTTCCATCCCTCCTTTCCTCAGACTCTCAGTTTCTCTAGCTCCTCCAGCCTCTATCTTGAAGCTTTCCACATCAGCAGAACATTACCTGACGTGGTCACAGAGCAGCTGTGCTTGTATACGTGCTAGTATATGGTGTGTGTGTGTGTGTGTACATGTGAGCGTATGTTTGCGTGTGTGATCATGGGCGTAGCGCAAAACCAAGTGCTTTACTGTGTCCAGAAACATTATGTGCTCCTACAAAACCCACCTTGAGCAAACACCACGAAGGCTGCCCCCAGTTCCCCCACGGCCCCTACACTGTGTTCTTTCCACTCCAAGTCTGTGTGTGTTGGTGTGTGTCTGTCTATTATAGGATGAATAAGCCCCTTTGGTGATGAAGTCATGTAAACGAAATACGTCTGGTCTTGCACATACACACACACATCGCACACACACTCCCACACACACACCGCACACACACCCCCACTCACACACCTCACACACACACCCCCACACACACTCGTTCACAACATTTAACATTTTATAGGTTACACTGGTAGTTGGTCGTTAGGTTAATAAGCTATTATCGCATTATGGCTTGCATGGTTATTGGTTCTGTTCTTTGTTTTATTGTGTGGGATTTGTTTGTGTGCGTGTATGTGTGTGTGTGGGGGGGGGTAGTAGAAGGGAGGGGGGGTGGGGGGGAGGGGAGGGGGGCTGGATGGGTGGGTGGACAATGGGTGGGTGGATGACTGGCCCTGGGCCTCATTACTAATTTCTATCAAAGATGCAGTATCATCTGGATGTGTGTCTGGCACTGATAAGCACTCCAGTCGAGGTTTAAACATAGCTCAGCATGTCCTCCAGCCTAGTTTACATTGCTAAGTAGCCCACTCTAGCAGAGACTGTAATGAACTGAAATGTATAGGGATGTTTATTGGTCGATTATGCATGTGGTTAAACTAGACTTTGAACCAATGACCTCAAGGCCATGACTCCCCAATCATTGCACCATAACGCAGGGCATTCATCATGTCAATAGGCCCCCTTTCATGGAAGGAGCAGGCCAGTGATCCTGTGTGGTGCGAGGACAGGCAGAGTAAGTCAGCCTTCTACAACGTGAGACACATGACATGGTTTCCCTGCTAATGACCCTAGCATGTGTAGCTATAAAATCCCACTTGTTCTATTTCCTGTATGGAGTGTAGCAGGCATATTAAGGAGTGACTTGTTATAGCTGAAACTGAGATCCTGCTTAGGAGATTTGTCCGGAACAGTGGAGCCAAGCATGACTAGTGTAACAGTGATGTTTCTCTCTCTCTCTCTCTCTCTCTCTCTCTCTCTCTCTCTCTCTCTCTCTCTCTCTCTCTCTCTCTCTCTCTCTCTCTCTCTCTCTCTCTCTCTCTCTCTCTCTCTCACTCTCTCTCTCTCTCTCTCTCTCTCTCTCTCTCTCTCTCTCTCTCTTTGTCTCTCTCTCTCTCACACACACACACACACACACACACGCACACACACACACACACACACACACACACGAGACCAGTGTGTATCCAAAATCAAACCCACCAAAAACCACAAGCCAACAAACCTTACACAAGCACTGGCGCAAACACACACACTTAATCCTTTGATTCGTTTTGAAACAATGACACTGCTTCTGAATGTTCCGAAACATTGTGCTATTCATCTGAAACATTTCAACTTTTTCACCAAATCCCCGGAGCGTGATCCTGTAGCATGCACAAAGTGAGGGTGTAACACTTTGGGGAACAACAGACCATGGAGTTAAGGAGTGTGTCACCTGAATGATCCCCTGGTCACCGCAGGCCTAGTGGGGAGAAACCCTCAGCACTGATGCTATGATCCGCACCAACAACAGCATGCCAAAGAACATTCCTGCATCCTGTTATCCTGGAACATGGCAGAGGAGAAGAATGCTGTTGATGCTGGATCCCTGATGGTGCAGGAAGCGGAGGCTTAGATAAAACAACCTGAGGATAGCTGCCAGGTGTGCTGTGGGGCATGCTAATGGCTACAAGAGATTACATCACAGCAAAATGTGATGAAAATGATGTTAATGCCTATTTGCCAGAATTTCTGATTAGTTCCATTGACAATGGGAATTTAGTTAATATTCAGTAAGGTATTTCCTCATAACCTGATGGTAATTCTGCTTGTCGTTGTTCCTATGCCCCGGAGTGTAGTTATACTGCAGCATAGATTGGATAATGACTAGCAGACTTCTCAATTCACAGACCACTGGGACTATTAACCTCAAATCTTCGCCATACACATGCACACATCACACTCATGCACACACTTGACACGTGCACACAAACGTGCGCACACACACACACTCGCATAGACACAGACAATACACATCCAGTCTCTTCCACATGGAAATATAAACCACCGTTGCATCTGGTTGTCAGTAGCAGGTATGGACGGCAGATGACGTCTGGCCTCAGTCCCAGTCAGAGAGGGGTGATCCAGACTGGACAACTTACTCTTTGAATTAGAGCTTCATCCCAGGCCTGCAGAGTGCAATCCAGGCAAAGTTCACTGGTGGAGGGGGGGGGGGGGGGGGGGGGGGGAGAGGGGTCCTTCCCTGAGGTGGATCATGTTATAATAATATACCAGCTTCAGTGTGGATGTCCCAACACAAGCGGGCTAAGGTGAATATAAGTTGCAGGGGAGGTGAGAGAGGTGGGGCTGTGCAGAGTGCCAGCTGTCCCCTCCCATTCAACAGCCCCTATTGTCTCTGTTGTGTGTCAGGAGCCGTGAAGGTGGACAAGGAGACATGAGATGTTCTCATGCAGCCGTCTGTACTGCCGTGTTGGCGCTGGACATCTTTTATTCCGTCCTGTATTCAGGGTTGTGCGTGTCTGTACAACGGGTCCAGGACAGGGGTTGGCACAGGTGTCTGAATAGGTGTGGCTGTCTATCCATACCCAGCACTTAAACCACCGTCTAGAGAAACTACTGATCTGATCATGAACAGCTATTCCAGTCTGCTGCTGTGTCCTGCTGTTTGCATATATATATACACTGTATATGACAAACATCTTTGTGCTTTTGTGTGTGTGTGTGTTTGTGTATAGTATGAGCATGAGCGCCTGTGCTTGTGTGTGTATGTGTGCAAGTGTGTGTGTAGGCCTGAACTGTGCTGTGGGTCATGGACTTGGTCGAACAACAATCCACAGACTGCCTAGATGAAGAAAATCTTCTTAGTTCCAAGTCATCGTGGCCACTGAACGGTTGGTCTGGGGAGGACTGATAGAATCATAGGAGGATGGGAGGAATGATTCATAAGATGAATCATAAGATGAAATCTATTGTGTATTCTGACTGAAACGCACTACATAACTATTACCAGATGCAGAACGTTTTGAAAATATGTTCACATTTAGGTTGACGTTTGTCAACATCTTGGTGAGAACAGAATGGTGCATTTAAGTTTATATAGAGTCGGTCCGGGTCCATACGATTAAAGCCTACCACTGCTCAGCTGAATAGGCATCTAAAGAAGTTTTTGAAAGGAGAGGATATGAGTCTTGAAAGGGGTCAGAGGGCAGAAGTTATAGGGTGGAGGGGTCAGGGTCCTGCCGTACACATATTTCTGTCATGAAACACATTTCTGTTTTTCATCATATTAAACTTGCCTTGCTGAAATAACCCACCATTATTCAGCCAGAGTGCAGAGGTGACAGACACACACAAAGAGATAGAGAGAAAGAATGTGGTGCTCACTGTTTCTATTTCCCTCTTACTCTCTCGCTGTCTTTTTCCCTCTCTCCACTTCTCTCTCCCTCTTACTCTCTCATTCGATCCAGACGATTTAACGGTCTTTCCATCCTCAGTCAGTGCTCAGTTGAAGCATCAGTTGCTTGTTATGGGCCCACTCTCACTGAGATGGCCCTGATGAAAATTACATGAACATTCCTACCATACTGTAGCATCATCAAGCTGAGGCTTATCTGACCCTGCTCACTCCAACCTGGCTCATACAGAGTAGATCTCCAGAGCTGCTTCAGTACAGACCTCCTACAGCGCAGTTCCAGAGTAAAGACCATTTCCAGCGCTGGATCTAGCAGTGTGTCTACAGTAAAGACTCATATTCATAAGTTTACTATCTGTGTTTCCTTCAAACCTCTATGTGAGAACAACAAATCATGTTTTACAAAATGTCCTGGTCAGTCCAGATTTCCATCAGGCTGTTTCAGGTCTGAGATTTGGGTATTCACGCGTAAAAAGAACCCACCAACAACTGAATACATTTAGGAATTTGATTGTAGAGAAGAAGGGTAGGGCTTGCAGCAATGCCAAGCCTGTTGCAGGATGATGAGACTGGTAGGAGCCTTCAGAGTCCTGTAGACACATGAGAACATCCGGATGAAGAATGGATGTTTTGATAATTAGCAGGCGGAATCCTCCGGGTGTGCTGGTGGAGTTTTAGGGCCATGTCTGAGCAGGAAACACAAGCAGATTCCCCCCGGGGTTCCTGGATCTAACTTGAGAGCGGGGGAAAGGTGGAACAAGGTGAGGTCGTGAAGGTTGAGAGAACATGATCTGACAGGTGAATCTGGGGAGGATGTTTATAGAAGAAACGTAGAGAATGGGGGAGGAGTGGAGGTGTGGTCATCTCCTCCAGGACCTCCGTCATATCCAACTCCATTATATGTGTACTTTTTGGGAGATGAACTGCATTCCTCTAGAGAGAAGGAAGCAATTCTAGTCTATTGACACACATCCCTGGTGTTGTGCATTATTCTGGGAAGGGAGCACAGAACTCGGCTGCAGACGGGTGTTTGAACAAGACATTCCACAGTCAGGCTTTAGAATAACATTCCCCACATGTACAGCGAGTGCTAGCAGTGACCCCAAGCGCCCCAATAACCAGCCAACCTACAACAAAGCGCACAGACACACACGCATGCATACGCATGTACACACACACACACACACACACACACGCACGCACGCATACAACACATACAAAAATCTGGGACCTTCTGGATCTTGACAGCTGTTGACCACTCATAGATAGCAGACTGATATCTGGAAAGCATCAGGTTTTTATTGATAACTTGCTGAGAAAGCACATACTGAGGCACAGTACTACAACATAAAGTATGAAGACAGGCGTTCGGTTTGATGTGCTGCTGAATTTGTCCCAGATTTGACTATTTGCTCATCTGCATACAGGGGGAGACAGAGGAACTTGCGGCTGCCCTCTGAGTGACTCAACCCACTTCATTTGGTCGAATACCTGATCCAGTACAGCCTTTAGCTCTGTTATTTTGGCGGGTCACCAGCTGGGCCAAGCTGGATTTAGACAGATCCATCGCTCTGCAGAGGAATCAATACAACGGCCATGTTGGACAGGTCTGATTATTGTTGCATGGCTCTGGAGGAGGTGGTCACCACCTGGAGGCTTTGGGAGACTAAGTGTGCAGGTCGAAGGCTGGGGAGCTATGGGAAGGCAGGCCCATACTGGGAAGCTATGGGAAGGCAGGCCCATACTGGGAAGCTATGGGAAGGCAGGCCCATACTGGGGAGCTATGGGAAGGCAGGCCCATACTGGGGAGCTATGGGAAGGCAGGCCCATACTGGGGAGCTATGGGAAGGCAGGCCCATACTGGGGAGCTATGGGAAGGCAGGCCCATACTGGGGAGCTATGGGAAGGCAGGCCCATACTCAGGCCCATACTGGGGAGCTATGGGAAGGCAGGCCCATACTGGGGAGCTATGGGAAGGCAGGCCCATACTGGGGAGCTATGGGAAGGCAGGCCCATACTGGGGAGCTATGGGAAGGCAGGCCCATACTGGGGAGCTATGGGAAGGCAGGCCCATACTGGGGAGCTATGGGAAGGCAGGCCCATACTGGGGAGCTATGGGAAGGCAGGCCCATACTGGGGAGCTATGGGAAGGCAGGCCCATACTGGGGAGCTATGCGAAGGCAGGCTCGTACTGGGGAGGGGCTGAGTTGGCAGGCTAGAAAAAAAAGGCCAGACTCAACAAAGATGACACATTAGCTTCAGCCACGATTAAGTATGATGTTTTATGGTCAGACGTGCGTCTTCCAGTGGCTCCCTGACGTTTACACCCCAATGCCTGTACCAAGTTGTTGTCCTGTTCACAGCCCTGACGTGAGTTGCAGAATGGCACACTACTGGTGTCTGGGGCATGCTGAATGGTATTGTAATTCCAGCTCTAAGACAGGAGAGTGCCAAGAGAACACACACAGATACACACTCACAAACACATGTGTCGGCACACACACTCAGAAAAAAGGGTGGGTGTAAAAACAAGATGTTCAGCCAAGAGTTACAACGTTTCTATCTTTTCTTAGGTTCTTAATGAAAACCACTTTTTATTCCCAAAGGCACGGCAGGACAAAAACGATATTTTAACATAAAACTTGCAGCTTGTTTTTGAGACCGAATCCTTGAAAAAACACATGAGTATTTGATTAAGAAACAGGACCAAAAAACAGTTTAGAGCAGGTTATTTTGCTTTTAATCAATATCGCACACAGTGAAGCTCGCAATCGCTATCATTGCATGATCTGGTACATTCAAAACAACAAAAGAATCAAAACCTAGAACCATTTACATGTGGATGCCAAAACAGCATGTTCTCTGACAGACCACATCCTACATGTCCGTAGGTCAAGTGGACAGACATGATGTCACCCTTGATTGACAGTTGGTCTAGACTTGAAATTGGACAATTGTTTTTATCTACACAGTAAACCCCAAATAATCTCCCCTGTTACTGGCCCCATCTGTTAACATTGGAACAGCTGGACAGTTGCTTCCATGTGAACAGTTCAATCAGTCTGCAGAGAGAACAGCTCCTCAGATCCCACACTGTTAGTGATACCCGTGGTTGGTGTGTACAGTATGTGAGTTATCACGATCCTCTGTTTTCACACAGGCATATTATTTCAGCTCATGGTTCATAAAAGTTCCTTAAAGTTCCATGACTAGGGCTTGCAAGCCCATGGATAAACTTTGTAACCTAATATTACCGTAGGCTAACAAAAAGTGATGGATGAATTCGAAACCAGTTGAATACACGTTAAGAGTTATGCATTGTTGTTTACTTGAAATGACCTAGGACTGAAATGCTGTCAATTGAAATGATTTTGTACTTGTATCAATCAAAACAGAATGACAACTGGATTTTTTGTTTGGTATCAATTTGGAGGTTGGTTATCATGCCCTTCAATATCCCCCTCGCATGAAAGTTATACTGACACAGTTGCTTTTGGGACTTAATCACCAATATTCACAGCCCCATCCCTTTGCCCTATCCAATATACAATATAAAAGTGTTTTTTTTTATTTTGGGAGGAAGCAATGAAGACAGCAAGACAGAAAGAGAGAGAAAGAGAAAGAGAAAAAAGGAGAGATATGGATTATGAATATGATTGATGGGTGGCTGGAAGTTGTTTGTGTGAATACTGGACATGAGTCTTTGAACGTCCTGCCTGAAAGTACCCCAGTCCACCCGTATCGATGTCTGTGATGTGTTAAAGAGTAAGACATTCTTTAACACAAAACACATTCATTCTAGAATCTGTTCTCATTCCAGACCTCCCAAAGCCCATCAAAATTGTACAACCAAGGGTGGTTTCCTAGTTCCCTAGTAAATATCTTTCTGAGTCTGTCACAGACACAAGAGCTCCATTGTGGAGGCCAGTTGAATTCTGGAGCTGTATTTCTGTGACATCAACAATGTTGACATTTCACACACAACATCAGTATTCTGGTGCGAGGCCAACCCCAGTTAGTAAAATGTGAGCATCTCAAGGACTGGTAAAAATAAAATAAAAATGATGAATCGTTTTCTTCATTCTTTCTTCTTCGTTCACCCCACCACAGTTTTCTGTCAGCAAACAATGATTGATATGGTGTACAGCACAAGGTTACGGTTCAGTCCAGCTAAGTGTCCAGTGCACCATACCGCTGTGTGTCTGTACATCCAGTCTCTGGCGAGTGAAGCACAGCAGGGTAGACCTATGGGAGATGAGCTGGCTGGAAGAGGGGCTGTTAGTCACTGCCACATCTGCCTCTGCCATTACAAGTATGCTTTAGACTTTGAGTCAGACACCCAGGAGAGAGGCAAGGGGGCGCGATCAAGGAAAGGCTCTCTGGTTACAGCCACATATCCAGGGCCCAGACACCACTGGAAGGAGAGACAGGAGGAGAGTTCAAGTTGTCAATCAAAAAAAAATGTTTCTAAAGTGGCACACTGTTTTTGATTCAGGTTTGATTCAACAATTTCCACTTCTGCCTTTTTCACTTTTGTACTTGAATGCAGGGACACCACTCGTAATGCCATGATCCCTGAGGGTAGAATTCATGGAGTGGCACCAGTGCATGGGTTATTCCTGTTCGGTAATTTAACAATTTCCTGGGCTTTCATCACTTTATACCAGGCATATTGCACATGTCCACCAAACTGGAGTCTAGAGCAGGAAAACTAGAGGTGATGAGGAAGGATGGGGAGCTGGAAGTTTAAAGTGCTAGAAAACCAGGAGCCAGGAAAGCTAGAAAGCTTCTTAGGGTGTTGTACAGAACCTTGATCAGACAGTTAGAGGTCAGTGGTCACCCAGCAGATGGAGAGAAGGCACATGATCCTGAATCTCTGTAACTCCTTCCATAGCTGTCAAAGTCCTTCATGCTATCGGACAGGAACTCTTTGAAGTGGAGTATCACTAACACCTGTACTGAATTCTACATACATACAAGCTTATTGTTGCAGAATTGTTTCTTGTTTTGTGTTGAGGAAAAGTTTCAACTGCGATTTCTACTCAGGTTTGAACTGGTTTCCAGGTTTCCTGCTGCTCGATATGTGGCTGTCTCTGATGTGTGACTGGCAACATGGTGAAAAATATGGTACTGGGAAACGTCCTCCCAGTTGGTTTGGCAAACTGTGGTAGTTGGGCTCAGGCTGACAAGAGAGAGAGAGAGAGAGAGAGAGAGAGAGAGAGAGAGAGAGAGAGAGAGAGAGAGAGAGAGAGAGAGAGAGAGAGAGAGAGAGAGAGAGAGAGAGAGAGAGAGAGAGAGAGAGAGAGAGAGAGAGAGAGAGGGGTGGGTGGGTGGGGGTTCTGGGCATCTGGTGCTTCCTGGCTGTACAGTTAGTGACAGTCTGGGACCCAGATTAATCTGGAGATGAACAGGCGATGACACGAAGTACACTTCAGTCAGCCTGTTTATTTTTCAGACTGAATTTCTACTCATGGTACAAACTCTAACATGGTATAAAATGATGTCGGTCACAATATGATTGTCATCTATGTGAACCTGGGACTTCTTGATCTGCAGTCAAATCCTTTATCACTGAGCCATACCCACCCCCATCAGTATACTATCAAACTGACTTTGTTTAGAGCCTCTTGGTAGTTTACAATACTGACAGTGTACTGGGAGGGTGGAACAGGTCCATATCATTAACTGACTAGGAACTGAATCGTACAGTCTCATTTCCTATGGTCATATACTACAAGGAACAACATTCCCATTACCCCTACACATAAGCATGAGTAGTTCTAACACATGCCGTCTTCAAAGGCCGTGAGCAAAATGTGAGAGGAAGGCCTGAGCCAGTGTCAACATGACCTGTGCTATATGTGTACAGCACACAAAAACAAACCTGGAATATACACACAAGAACATGCTCTTAGCCATATAGACACACACGTGTGCGTGCGTGCGTGCATGCATGCTCAACACAAACACACAGACACACACACACACTATACTGTATGTATTTATAAACACAGCCAATCATGGGTGCCAAACATGGGAGAGCCCAACTTCCCCATTGTAGGTTTAGACAGGCTTCTGTCCAAAAATCTCTCAGTACTTTTCCAAAAAGCCCTCGTTGTTTGGAAGGGCTGAGGAATTTGCCTGTACTGTTTGAACATCATCAGTCCCACTAAGATGACTTTGGTCATTACTTTCTCCAACTTAAGATGTCTTAGGTAACCTAGATACATTTTTTTTATCCATTTCTCATATTAATAGTATAATTCTTTTAATTAGCTTTTGAGTCCCAGGCTTTAAATTATTGTACCTGTATATGTACAGTATATGTAAATACACCTATATTTACACATACATATAGATGTATAATATACATGAATATGTACACATTTTCTCTTTCCATGTCAACCCGTTCTTGATGCGGACCATGTTGTGAGAGAGTATATCAGACACTGATTGACGAACAGCAGATATATCCCTGTTTGCTCTACTGCATGCACTGCTGAATCCTGGGAGGTATGCACGGTCATGACATCATCAGTCATGGCCGTGGCTGATGGAAGCAGCAGACGGCAAGCCTCTCGGCCTCTCGCCCCTGAAGCCTCTCGGCCACAGGAGCACGCAGAGGCTCCCTCTCCCAAGTGACCGAGGAGGGATCCAGTCATCAGTGACCCCACACATAGCTGTCTCTCTGGTGACATCATGGGAAAGGAAGTGAATGGCCAAGTTGGTTATGGGTTGTGTCCATTACAGAGTGTAATATCATGGATACCTCTTCTTCCTGCTCCAGTTACACTTCAGTTAGACGAGGGGATATGAGGAAGGGTGAAGAAGTTGACGGGTCATAGAACTAGATGGATTCTGGGGTTCACCTGGGAAAAGAAAACAAAGTCGTTTTTTTCTTTTGCTATTGAATTATTAAGGCCAGTTGTCTGTGTACCAGTGTAGGAAAGGAGAAGGCCAATAGAATCTATTGACTGTTGTCTTCTAAAATACCTGTCCAATTATTGTGTCCAGTATTTTAAAGACCTTGAAATAGTGTGAATAAAACTCCACACAAGCACATCTGTAGGAATGTTGAAAAGTTGGATCGTTTTTAATCATAGTAGTCATGGACAAACATAGGCTTTGAAGATGCTTGTTTTCGTTTTCAGAGACACAAATACCACAGAAATGCAAGGCTGGGACCAAAAGGTCAAGCATGTTAAAAATAAAACTGAAGACGCCACGGAGAGAAGAAAAAAGTCTGAAAGGAACACATACACATGAATCCACCATGCATCTCTCATCTATCCACAGGTCAATCTATCAGCACGTGGACGTCCTGCTCTCTGGGCTGAGCCTCACATGGTCTACCCAAACCACAACTCAAACCACAGGCCCATTCTGACCCACGTTAGGTTTATCCATAGCAATTCACTGGACACCCCACACAGTATAAACACAACCATAATGTCAACACTGTTACTACATCACAGAAAAACTGTGACCTGATATGTTGTGTCGTGCTTCTGGCTGTTAAAGAGACCAGATGCTATACAGATACCTGAGACAAACTTGGATATTCTCAGAAGGTAATATACTCTTCATCTAAAGGATCCATGTCAGAGATCCTGATACCATCAAGTAAATAACTTATGAATCCACAATGCACAATGACTTCCTGCTTTCCAGTTCTAGTACCATTCCAGCTCCTACTCCCTTCCCTAGAGAGTTCACTCAACTAGATTCTGTACTCGGCAGAACAACTTTAAAGTGAAGGTATTGGAACAGACCCGGCAAGTGGAAAATTGCCTTTTATGCAAGTACACTGCAGACTGCCCCCTACTGCATGGTTATGGATATTTTCAAAAAACAACATCCAGTTCCAGTAGAGGACGCTGTTGTTCTGTAATCTCCACTCTCACCTAAACTGACCCCATGGTCTATGGAACTCAGGCCTGGTCCAAAACAACCAAATCTAGATGTTTGTGTACCAACTCCTGCCCTTCCTCATGTAATGTAAAAACGTTTAAAACCATGGATGGAGGGGCCTTCTCAAACACTGCTCCTGAACTGTGGAACTCACTACCTGGTTCCATAAGAAATTCTTCTTCGCTTGGCCATTTAAAAATATTTCCTCAAAACGTACCTTTTTGATCAGGCTTTTAATTGTTAATTTAATGTGTGTCTGTTCTTATTGTATATTATGTTTTTTTACTGTGCTGTAAGACTTTTAGTGCAAGAGAGGGGCATTACAAATCAAATGTATTATTATTATTGTTAACCATTACATGTTTATATTCACTTAATTCACTCAATTCATTCAACTCAAGTGAAAAACTGTTTTAACTGTTTAAAACATAAATCACATCATATATAAGATAAGAAAAAACTGGCAAAACTGATCAAATACAGTAATCCATAGTCTGTACAACTACATACTAGCAACATTAAAACATGGGTCTGGGAGGGGAATACTAGTGATCAGTGATTGATGACATGTATAATGAATTGATCGGTTCAGGTTTGGATGTTACGGCATTAGGAAACAGCGACAAAAAACGTGGTGATGGAAACATCAATGTGCCGATGGACACCTCCGGTAGGAAAACATTGGTTGTATTCTTTCAAGATTCTTAGCTCTGCATGTCTGTCTCTCACCATATCAAAAGCCCTGCTTTTCCTTAACCCCCTCCCCTATCCTCTTTTCCTCCTGAGGGGCCAGCAGTCAACTTTGACCCCCTGAAAGAGCTTGCTAAATGCCTGTGCAATGTGTGTATGTATGTGTGTGTGTGTGTGCATACTTGTGTTTGCATAGGAATGTGCTTGCAAGTGTGTGTGTGTGCAAAGGCTTGCATGTGTGTGTACTACCGGTATATGTGTACTATATGATTGCGTGTGTGTGTCTCTGTGCGTCCATATCTGTGCGCGCATGCTCGTGTTTGCTTTCGATGTGCTTTGTGTGTGCGGCGTGTGCGTGCATGCATGCATGTGTGTGTCTAATCCCCAGGTCAAGCACTCAGGGAAACATCTTGTCTTAGACTATCAGATCCCCCTGATGGATCACCCAGCCCCAAACTCCAGCTCCCTCCACAACAAGCCCTTTTCCCGATGGAGACCGCCTCGGATCCAGATCGATGCTCACGACTGCGGCCCACATGGGCGCGCTCCACAGAGACCCATCTTCAGCATGGGAAGACCATGGGGTCTTGGAGAGGGGGGAGTGCTACGGAAACAGTAGGAACATGATAAACAGCATGGTCGGTGTTGGTGCTACAGTAACACTTCGAGCTGCCTGTGAACTGGTCGGGGCAGCGGCAGTGTTGAGTGAACGCAGATGAAGTGGAAGTGTCTCCAGACTGAGTCATAAACGTTCACTGGCATGTCTTCCTCCTGGTAACTCCCCTCCACCCCTGGGCTTACCTTCAGATGAGAAGCCAGAGGAATGCATCGCTGTTCTAATATGTAATGATCCAGGATATGAATCAACACGTCCTGTTTACATAAATAAGAGAACCAAGGACGACTGCGTGTGTGTGTGTGTGTGTGCATGTGCGTGTGTGTTACTGTTGTGGTGTGTGTAGACAGACCGGCAAACTGTGGATGATCCTTTCTCATGCTGTTCTCATGGATAGACAAGAGGAATGTGACAACTTCTGTTCAATTTATGGCAAGATGGCCGGCTTCTGTAGTTTCCTTCACATACAAAGTGTATGTCTACGCATGTGTTGGTGTCTGTGTGTGGTGTGTGTGTGTGTGTCACACTCTGTTCCTGCAAGTTCTATGTTATCTAAACTATTTAAACAAGTGGTTGGTTTTCAGGGGTTTGGCGCTGATAAGATCTTTTAAGAGAATGCTTTTGCACCCTTTGGTGTAAGAAAGGAATGCAGGGAGGAGGTAAGGGAAGAGAGAGGGAGTGGATGTGTGTTACCTTTCTGGCATCCCATGTGTGTACCTGTGGGGTTACAGAAGTTAATTTACTGATGGCAAGTGAGCGCACACACACACACAAGTCCGCACCAAGGGGCGTGGGATGAGGTCTTCATGAACTGCAGCCAAGCGCCCCAGTTCAAAGGTCAAACTACTGATTTGACCTCCTCCTTCCCCTGCACACACACACACACACACATCTCTCTCTCTCTCTCTCTCTCTCTCTCTCTCTCTCTCTCTCTCTCTCTCTCTCTCTCTCTCTCTCTCTCTCTCTCGCTCTCTCTCTCTGTCTCTCTCCCCTCGTCCCCGTCCCCCCTGTCCACACACACACTTCAGAGGCTCTGTGCGAAAGCATGGTAATGAACATGCCATGAACGGACAAGTCCATTCAACTCCACAGGGACAATTATATGAACATGGCAGGCAACAAATGACCCCAGAACGGTTTTCCCTGTGAGGATCCATCACTGGTGGTAAGGACAGAGGCCTCTGGATGGAGATCAATCAATCATGACGACTTAAGTATTTGGCCTTGCGCGCAATCTTCTATCACCTCAACATTGTTATGGCTTCGTTTTTTTTAAATAAACCTTTCCTCCAATTTCTCATGATCCCAATCTTCCACCTCTGCCATTTTTCTCTCTCTCTCTCTCTCTCTCTCTCTCTCTCTCTCTCTCTCTCTCTCTCTCTCTCTCTCTCTCTCTCTCTCTCTCTCTCTCTCTCTCTCTCTCTCTGTCCTAGATCCTCCTCTCATCTCTCTGTACCTGTCCTTCCTCTCCCTCACCCTCTATACCTAATCCTCTTACTCCCCATGTCCATGCAACCTTCCCTAACTTTATACTCCTCTTTTCATTATCCCCTCCTCCTCTTCCAACCCCCCCCCCTCCCCTCCTCTCCCCAGAGCCAGTGGAATCCCGGCCCCATCCACCTAAGTGTCACTGAGGAATGTTCCATCATTTAAACGGGGGGAGAATGCTCCGCTAATATATAACCAATTACACTGGTCACATTTCCTCTGTCTCCTTTGAGCTCTCTGCAGGCTCAAAGTGCCAATCAGGGCAGGAATGCCAGAACATGGCTCTTATTTGCCAGGGGTCAGCGCACCCGTAACCTCACATTCTAAAGGACCATTGTTCCCATGGCTAGAGAGACTCGGAAAGAGGGAGACACACACACACACCACGGAGGAAACACACACATACAGAGGAAGAAACACACACACTAGTCCGGCCCCTGGAGGCCCCACATCAAGGGCCCGCTCTGTTTAAACAGCATCCGCCTGCACAGCCACCCGCCATGAAAGGGATTATACAAGGTGTATGTGTGTGTGTGTGTACGTCCTCAGAACTTGGTAAGAAGGGACATTGGAACTAGAAACTGGAATGATTTGCCCAATTCTACATAATAAGTTAGATGTTCCTTTTCAGTTCATTTTAAGTGTGGTTAAGGTCCAGAGAAACACATATACATTCGGTTTTGGAATCGAATGACTGCTAATGGTTGGTCATCAGACAAGTGAAGGATGAATCAGGAGGAGCACAAGGTGTGCTGTGTCTGTCTGTCTTTCTGTCTGTCTGTCTGTCTGTCTGTCTGTCTGTCTGTCTGTCTATCTGTCTGTCTGTCTGTCTGTCTGTCTGTCTGTCTGGCATGGATGGCATGGATATCTGCATTACTCAATATACCATATTGATGTCAACGGATACAAAAAAAATACTATTATACTGACACACACAATCACACAGAGACAGACACGCACTCTGAGTTTGGTCGAGTTTGGTCTCCATAGAGCTTAAAGGTACACACACACACACGCGCATGCACACGCACACACTTACTCAGACAGACACACAAAGGTATGCAGTCACGTTAAAAGAAACCTGACCTACCTGACGGATCGAAACTACACCTACGCTCTGTTAACCCCTCGACGCCCGGCGTGGGAAACAAAACTGACTACAAGATCTAGATCTTTCTCAAACACAACAAAAGGATGTACAGGCACACGGATGGATAGCTGGAGGAAAGGATACATGTATGTATGTAGTATGTCTGGATGAAGGGGGGCTGGATGAAAGGATGACCTTGATTGGAGGTGGGCAATAAAAGAATCCGAGAAATATAAAGAAAGTGAGAGAAAGAATGATGAAAAATACAGCGATGAAGAGGGGGAGTGAGGGTGAGAGCGCGGGTTTTGACAGACAGATATTACTATAGAGGCAAGAAAAAATATATAGATTTGAAGGGAGTGACTAAAGACTGGTCAATTAGCAGTTCTTCATTCCTCCTTTCTCCATCTCCCACTCCACCATACGCCATGCCACAGCCTTTCACTGCCAGTGCAGGGCATCGCTGGGGGTCACAGGACATGCTGGCTTGTCAGACAACATGATTGCAGCCTTGCTACAGAAGGCATTTCATTTGGAAATATCCACTTCTGCAATCTCGTAGTTAAAGAAGAGAGCTGGATCTTTTGCTCTTGCCTCCCTCCAATTTTCCCAGACACAAAGACCCAGGCAGGGAGACCTTGGGCCTTTGAAAAGGCCTTTCAATGCAGCCCTACGGTGCTCACAATTGGAGACTCTACTAAGGGATTGTTATAGTTAGAACACTAAGCTTTTAGACATGAAAAATTGATTTTTTTTAGGAGGGTGAAAAACCGAAGAAATATTTGACACTTTTCTATCAAAATGTAATTTCAATTGTCCTTGGTGGAGTGTATGACTGTCAGTAGTGGTTACTGGAGCAGGTTAAGACACTGTCAGTGTGGAACACAGTGTGACGGTCCAGTTTGTGTAGTGATTCATCCCCAGCAGAGAAGCCACGGAGCTTTGTCCAGAATGTGTCATGGTCTGGTGTGGTCTGGCCAAGGTCTGTCCTTATGTCCTTCTCTGTTTCTGTGGCAT
Source organism: Osmerus eperlanus (assembly GCF_963692335.1). Classification (NCBI taxonomy): domain Eukaryota; kingdom Metazoa; phylum Chordata; class Actinopteri; order Osmeriformes; family Osmeridae; genus Osmerus; species Osmerus eperlanus. The sequence goes on from NC_085020.1 coordinate 9,788,997, forward strand.
CATCTGTGTGCGTGTCACAGCTAGGGTGTTTGTGTGACTAGAGGAACCAGTGACATTTCTCTGTCATGTTTACGTGGCTTGTGGAGGGTCTCTGATGTCAGCAGATGGAACCTTTGGATCTGCTGAGACCGCAGCCCACTTATCCACTGTCATGAGGTTGCTAGGTTACCTGGGCCCAGTCGCACAAAACATGTGCTGTGTAGATTGTAATCAGTGATAGAGGTGTATCGTAAATTGGACAGGATTGTGCTTGCATGACATTGTCTTTTACATTTAGGGAGTATGTGAGAATATCCAGTGGGTCTATGAGAAGATTCACTACGGTGAATTGGAGATAACAATCAAGTACTGGTCAGCAGAAATAACAACAGGCACACACAAACACAGAAACACACACACAGTTCATTCACATATAGTGTATTGGCATGCGTGGGCTGGTCTTGTGTAATGTTGGCCGCACTGATAAGGGGGCCATGTGGGGGACGGGTGGGAAGGAAGGGTCATTTTAGAGCAGCACTCACTTTATCACCTGTTTGTCCTTTGATATCGTGATAGCGTGTTATTGGTGCTAGAACAAAGCACTGTGCCGACCTGAGAGAGAGAGAGAGAGAGAGAGAGAGAGAGAGAGAGAGAGAGAGAGAGAGAGAGAGAGAGAGAGAGAGAGAGAGAGAGAGAGAGAGAGAGAATGTCTCTTAATAACCTTGTCGGCGATTGAACTCAGTGGTGGGGACATGCTTAACCCATACTGATATATACACATCTGTCTTTCACTCCACAAGTTTGACATTCTGTAAAGACATTCTCAAAGTGTGGAAAAAGAGGTTGCAAGTGATGTTTTACCCTAAAAGGCATTCATTATAACTTTTATTAGGAAACCACTGCAATCAGAAGAAAAAGAAAATAGGGAAAAAAAGGAGAAAGCGACGGAAGACAGAAAGAGAGAGAGAGAGAGAGAGAGAGAGAGAGAGAGAGAGAGAGAGCACACAGGGGGTGACAAGGTTATCCTGTCACCTCCACCAGAGCAACTGTGTCACCTTAGATCAGCTCACCTCTACCAACAGTGAAACACACACGCACACAGACACTCTGGGTGGAGAACCATCACTCTGGGGAAGGTGGGCTCCACACACACACACACACACAGAGGGGCGTCTAGCCTGTCTGTGGGTTAGCATGCAGGTGCTGCTGACTTGCGGGCTGACGCAGGGCTGAGTTGGATGGACTTTGCAAACTGCTGAGTCACTGATTCCCTTGAACACCCTTGGTTGGGTAACCCTGGACAACGTCATCCAGAGTGCAGGACCTGGACCACAGCCTTTGGAACCAAGAGAGAGAGAGAGAGTGACACTTCTTAGAGAATCACAACATTTAGAGAACTTGCTCTCTATAGCTTAGAAGCTTCTATCCCTGCGTTGTGACACTAAGGGTGCGACCATGTTGCCACTGTAACGCTCTGGGCATTTGATATTTAAAGGTGACATGACATGAAAACTTCACTTTAGGAGGTTATTTAACATTAATATGAGTTCCCCTAGCCTGCCTTTGGTCCCCCAGTGGCTAGAATTTTCGATCGGTGTAAACCAAGCCCTGGGTGTTCTTCTCCGCCTTTCAGAAAATGAAAGCTCAATTGCTCTGTTTGAAAATCTCCTCTTTGTTACGTCACAAGGAGGAAGGTTACCTCCCCTCTCTCTGCTTTGCCCACCCAGAGAATCTGGCCCGCCCATAAGAAACTGAGCTACGACCGTGCAAGTGTTTTTATCCTCGAGAGACATCATGGCTTGCAAACGAACAAAGCATTACATTTGCTCAGTTTGGATGTACAAAGGAAAACAAAAATCTTTTTACAGTTCCTTCATCCGAGCCTCTGAAGACCCAGTATCTTAATTTTATTTTCTCTGGAAATGCGCCTACACAACTTCTGTTGTAGGCGCATTTGTTTTGTATGTCTGCGCCAAACACTTCAGCCACGACTGTTTCCTCAACTTGAGCTAATACAAAACTGGCCTCAGTACTAACTCTCCTTCGTCCAGCTACTAACCTCGGACAAGTAAGTTAACTAACGCTATATCATTTTGTGGCTTTACTGTATATGGTTACCTAGCAAGCTAGGTAACCATATACAGTAAAGCCATATCATAATCAGGTAACCATGTCCAGTAGAGTAGAGCTGTACTCTCCGCTGAGTAGACCTACCCTCTGTAAAGCCTTCCCGTCCTGGGCCGGTGTATTGTCGTACTACACAGGACACTTTTAATGATGCTGTAGTAGTTCATGCCCCATATCCGTAGGCAGGTCATTATGAGGACACTCAAGGGGGTCAGATGGCTGAGCGGTTAGGCAATCGGGCTATTAATCAGAAGGTTGTCAGACCGATTCCCAGCCGTGCCAAATTACGTTGTGTCCTTGGGCAAGGCACTTCACCCTACCTGCCTCGGGGGGAATGTCCCTATACTTACTGTAAGTCGTTCTGGATAAGAGCTTCTGCTAACTATGTAAGTGTAAATGAAGGCTTTGTCGAGCCTTCTTCAGAATGGCTTCCATGTTGTGGGTTGAGGTGAGGTCATCAGAGATTTGCATCTCCAGGAATCTGAAACAAGTTACTCTCTCCACCTCCTTTCCTTTGATGGCGAAGGGGGAGTGTCTCTTCTTGCCTCTCCTGAAATAAGAAACAATCTCTTTTGTCTTGTTAAAGCTCTGGGTCCAGGTAGTTCTCCTGACACCTCTTACCTGTAGGCCAATTCCATGGAATCCCTGGAGGTAATCAGACCAATCACCTTGATGATGCGTTTCCTGCTGTTTGGCTGTGCAATCGTACAGAAGATGTACAGCGGGTACAACCTATGGTTCCACTTAACTTCGGCATACTGGTGTGTTTTCAGAGTTTGGTATGTTCGCTTCTAGCTTCTCAATACACTTCATGACAACTGGGGTGGATCCCTAGGAAGGTAGTCATTAGATTGGTCACTCAGGTTGTCTTGGCTACTGGCACTTTCAAAGTCATGTTGAAGCCCCTGGCAATCTGTTGAGTCAGTGAGGTGTTGAAGGTGTCTGAAGAGAGAAGCCAGCTGGATAGCATCTTTTGATGACTCAAGTTACCTGAACCAGGAGCCTTGTGAGCATTCACCTTCCGGAAGGTTTAGCGCGCCTCGATAATTGGAGGACCATGCCATCAGGTTCCCCGATATCCATAACTGCTATTTCATTTTTTAAAGTAATCTGGGATATCGGAAATGCATTTATAGCTATCTGAAATTGAAAATTACATTTCCACATGTCACAATTTTCAACATGTGGAAATTAAATTGTAGATATGTGTAATCTTTTTTCTTACTAATGAAAAATGTATTACTGAAACTTTATCTCGGATTATTAGGTATCTGCAAAATCTGTTTGGACCTGTGTAAATAAAATGTTCCCACTTGAAATTATATTTGTAACATGTACATTTTTTCATCTATCAGATATCTGTCGAAATATCTTCTCCACTAGTGAAAACGGAATCACTACAAGATAAAGGGCTGGTTTAAACTGTTTAAATGGCTAAACAGCTTGACATGCCATCTCAGCTACCAGGCATGATGAACCAAACAGTTTACTACAATGCAGTTATGCATCTCAATTACAGTAGTGCAGAATACAGTGCAGCAAAAACAAAAACAAATCTAAAGTGCCACATCAAACACTTTTGTGGGTGCAGTCTCTTGCCAGACAATCGAAAACAGGATCTCAAATACAATGTGCAGAGAAGGGATATGTTCTCAGGTATCACAAGAAGTAAGAAACTGATAAGTGCTGCTTTTGGTGCCCTCAGGCCAAACAAAGAAGGTATCTGAGGTGAAGCTTGAGGAGGAGCTCCTTGATACCACAGCGAATTACGTATTCATATATTAATTATTCAGGCAGATCATTTACAAAAATATTATCAATTGAAGACCTTGCACACACAATTATTTGCCAGTTCTCTTCACGCAGTTCTAATCACACAACCCCTGATTGGTTATAGGAACCAGTCAAATGGTAGGGACCAGTCAAATTACTAAATGTTTCCACCTACATGCCGAAGAAGGTCTCATCGACTTCCGGACAAATTGAGTTAGCAATATATCGAATAATTTGACTGTAATGTTGACAGAGAATTACGCAGGACCCAGGAAACATTAAACAGTATAGCAGAGTAATAGACAACACTGTGGTGGTGCCGACAGTTTCAAAATCACAACCTAATGCATTACAGAATGTAAAAAGAAAGTTGTAATCTCACATTATTAATACCTTGTTGTGCGTACTTTAGTAGCGCAGGTGTTTCCTAAAAAGGCTGAAAAATGCATTAAATAAAAACTGGAAATGCGTGATCACAGTTTACATACCACAATATGGACTGAAGCTATCTTCTGGAGGGGCCTCTGCCTGGTTTCTGCAGTGCGCTACACCATCCTTACCGTCCTGCTTGGGTTCCTGGTGTCTGGTTCCAGATTAGGGGATTCCCTCCTCCCTACTATGCTCCTCGACAAACACCTTCTGGCCTGAGAACTGCTACCAGCAGATCAGAATTAGAAACATAATCTGGTCTCCATTCTGAGCACCAATCAGATATCTATCATAGAAACATTCAATATCTAGGATAGGAACCTAGTTTGAGTCATGGGGAACCCCCTGGCGTGCAACCGTATACCTGACTCAGGAAGTCATTATCACCTGTGTAGAACAGCAACTGAATGTGTGGAGAGCAGACTCCCTTTGCTAGAGGTGTCTTCTGCTGTGACAAGGTATCACTGTGTAGCTGAAAAGGAAACTGGTGATATCCGGTGATGAAGCTTCTCTTTCTGTTGTTCTGACTTTCACTTGTCTGACTGCTCCATCATTCTGTAAGGGTTGCATAGAGGGGAATATTGTGTGTGTCTGTTGGCGTTTGTGGGGGTGGGAGTGGGGGGGGGGTTACTATATGTGATCTTCTACTTGATGTTGACCTCATGGTTGACCAGATGATGACCACAATGCTGTTTCTACTGTATGAGTCAGAACACAGAATTGGGTATCTGCTGTTAAAACCTCGCAAGAAACACAAACATGCACACGATCTGCACCATCATTTAGTCATTGGAGGGGTGAACTTTGTCAAAAATCTCCATGTGTTCCTTCCCTTCAGAGTCGGGGTGAATGCTCTCATGTGGAGCATGCAGAGCGTCACTGACATGAAGAACCTGGATTGTGTTACCCAACCACTGCTCTGCTCAGAGAGCATGGTGGTCAACATGAAGTGAAAGAAACCACTGTGGTGCGTAGACACACACTGATACACACACACACATACATACATACATAGAAAAGCCATTGACACACACAGCTGATAGACACCGATGATGAACGCCATGACTAATGACATGTGTTCGTGTTTTCTTTCCTGAACAACAGGACCTGCTGACCATACATAACAACAGCTGTCATTCACCAAAACTTGGCCTTAGCGACAGCAGCTCTACAGGGTCCTAAGACTTGCCCTCGGAGAGAACAATTCTACAGAGTTGTCCACAAAGACAGCCGTCCTACAGAGTTGTCCACAAAGACAGACGTTCTAAAGGGGTATCCGCAGAGGCAGAAGTTCAGCATGGTTGTCATCAGAGACAGCATTTCTATAGGGCTGTTGTCAGAAACAGCATTTTTACAGGGTTGTCACCAGAGGCAGCAGTTCTACTGGGTTGTTACCAGAGGCAGCAGTTCTACTGGGTTGTCACCAGAGACAGCAGTTCTACTGGGTTGTCACAATTAATATTTACATTTACATTTAGTCATTTAGCAGACGCTCTTATCCAGAGCGACTTACAGTAAGTACAGGGACATGGGGCATGACCGGGAATCGAACTGGCAACCTTTGGATTACTAGCCCGATTCCCTCACCGCTCAGCCACCTGACTCCCTGAGTAAGAGACAAACTAAAATAATACTCAGAGTCCTTCATGAACTGGACTGTCGGTACCGCTCAGCCACCTGACGCCCTATATATATAATATATAGCTCAGGTGTGGCTTGACATCACACCTCTAGCTCCCCCGGATGCAACCTTTGGCCTTTAACCTTTAACCTTTGGCTCGCACTGCTTTGGGCTGCACGGCCAAATCACACTCTCCCCTGAGGAACCTGCTTCATCAGCACATCAGCCGTCTGTTTTCAATGAAATATAATTGTACAGGTCATGTCAATGTGATTCTTGAAGGGATAATAATAAGGATAGGACCTTCCTATCTCGACTCAGGTGCCTTTGTGTATTCTGACCAGTTTCCACACATACTTGGGAAGTTTATCTTCATTCGTTAATATCACAGGTCCAAGTTTGGAATTAGCAAGGAAGCATTTCAGGAAGTCATTGGGAGCCTGCCTCCTATTTGTATGACAAGAGGTCTTGTCATACACTTGGGTGACATTGTTTCAATTGATTTGCATCCTCCATGTCAATTTACATTTACATTTACATTTAGTCATTTAGCAGACGCTCTTATCCAGAGCGACTTACAGTAAGTACAGGGACATTCTCCCCGAGGCAAGTAGGGTGAAGTGCCTTGCCCAAGGACACAACGTCAGTTGGCATGACCGGGAATCGAACTGGCAACCTTTGGATTACTAGCCCGATTCCCTCACCGCTCAGCCACCTGACTCCCTGTACTCCCTGAGTAAGAGACAAACTAAAATAATACTCAGAGTCCTTCATGAACTGGACTGTCGGTACCGCTCAGCCACCTGACGCCCTATATATATAATATATAGCTCAGGTGTGGCTTGACATCACACCTCTAGCTCCCCCGGATGCAACCTTTGGCCTTTAACCTTTAACCTTTGGCTCGCACTGCTTTGGGCTGCACGGCCAAATCACACTCTCCCCTGAGGAACCTGCTTCATCAGCACATCAGCCGTCTGTTTTCAATGAAATATAATTGTACAGGTCATGTCAATGTGATTCTTGAAGGGATAATAATAAGGATAGGACCTTCCTATCTCGACTCAGGTGCCTTTGTGTATTCTGACCAGTTTCCACACATACTTGGGAAGTTTATCTTCATTCGTTAATATCACAGGTCCAAGTTTGGAATTAGCAAGGAAGCATTTCAGGAAGTCATTGGGAGCCTGCCTCCTATTTGAGGTCTTGTCATACACTTGGGTGACATTGTTTCAATTGATTTGCATCCTCCATGTCAATTTACATTTACATTTAGTCATTTAGCAGACGCTCTTATCCAGAGCGACTTACAGTAAGTACAGGGACATTCCCCCGAGGCAAGTAGGGTGAAGTGCCTTGCCCAAGGACACAACGTCAGTTGGCATGACCGGGAATCGAACTGGCAACCTTCGGATTACTAGCCCGATTCCCTCACCGCTCAGCCACCTGACTCCCCTACCTGAATTTCCATTAGTCGTTGATCATTCCTATGGAATCACTAAAGCGATAAGTAAGTAAAAGGTTATCTACTCAGTGGATTGTTAAAAAAAAACGAAAAAGCTTTAAGGTATTTCCTCCAATCAGTCAATAAAACTATATCTATATAAAATATGACCCTTCTTTATCATTTACAGTTAAATAGTGTATTGCACTAGCTAGATAGCTAGCTAAGTTATACCAGGTACTTTCCAATATATACATTTTTATTCTTTGGAATGTTATTTTCATCCAAACATCCCAAAACCACAATTCCCCGCCGAAGTTAGGTAATTCATTGAGATTTTACCTGATGTCACACTGTGATGGGTGACTCATCAATACATTATTCCATCCTTGTATCTTTTATATTTTCCACATCGTTTGACGTTTCAAAGCAGGTTGACCTCCAGAAGCATGAAGGTGACCTTGCTTCATATTTTGATTTTATGTGCATTAATATCTGTAATCAAGTTGAATATTCACTTCCTGCATGCCCGATTATGCCCACCTGCAGCATGACCACTGCATCTCCTTCAACAGGTCAGGCTGGACACCCGCTAGTTAAGAAGGGTTCTACAGTGAGTAGGAACCTACTACTATTGCTCAAATAGGGGGGAATCCTCTGTCATGGTTTTCTTTTTGAGTGTGTTGAAATTCCTTGGAGAGTGTTTTTAATATTTTATGTTATGTACTAATGGGATGACCACATCTATTTGATTGGAACTAATTACTTTGTTGAAATGTGAGGGTACATGATGACCAAACAGAAGTTCAGCGGGGTTCCACAGTGTTGCTCCCAGAGACAGCAGATGGAGGAGTCAAAGACCAATCACCTGAAGACCACCTAGAGTACAGCTGCTCGGTGTGCTGCTCGGTACCAGCAAGGGTAAACAATGTTAGCACATGCCACAGTTAGGATAACGCATGGCGAGATCAGAGAGGGACCTTAAAGCAGCATGATCTCGGATCTGAAGTCATGTATTTCTGCACCAGAGGTAGACGTGTCTCTGCATGCTGACTGCATCGCTCGGCGATGTACGTCTCATCGGTATGTGTAGAATGGGTTTTCTCTGTGTGTGTGTGTGTGTGTGTGTGTGAGTTGGAGGGAGGGAGGGAGGGAGGGAGGGAGGAGTTAATGTAGAGTGAAGGCATTATTGTGGACATGTCTCTACAGTATTTTAGAAATACGACTGAGAGATGGCTATGGCACATTAAGCACAGCTTAAGGTCTGGTCATAGATTCACACATGCTCACACGTGCACACACACACACATTTACAGACACACACACAGGCATGCACACATACACACACAAACACATGCATGCATGCTTTGCAATTTCATCGGCTATTCATCGTCTTAGTATAGAAAAGCCTTGTGTTTCATAAGGAGGGCATTTTATTTCCATGATGAACGTTTGAATGAGAACCATCTGAAAAGGTTGTGATTCTGGGGACACAGAACATTACTGAATGTCTATGTGTAGCTTTATGTGTAGCTTCACTATTTATGGCTCTCTAGTTGTCAGCTACTGAGAAACAATATGTCTGTAGAAGATTAAATGGTCTAAATAGAAATTCATAGAAAGGTAAATGAAAATTACAGCACACTAATATTTACCGACAGTCCAGTTCATGAAGGACTCTGAGTATTATTTTAGTTTGTCTCTTACTCAGGGAGTACAGGGAGTACAGGGAGTCAGGTGGCTGAGCGGTGAGGGAATCGGGCTAGTAATCCAAAGGTTGCCAGTTCGATTCCTGGTCATGCCAACTGACGTTGTGTCCTTGGGCAAGGCACTTCACCCTACTTGCCTCGGGGGAATGTCCCTGTACTTGCTGTAAGTCGCTCTGGATAAGAGCGTCTGCTAAATGACTAAAATGTAAAATGAAATGTTACTCTCTCTTGTTTTTTTCTTTCTCTCTCTCTTTAAGCCACACTCACTCTGTGTGTGGCTTAAATTACAAAGCTTTCACTGAGAAAAGTGACTCACATCTAGAGAATGTAGAACCTCTCCTTCTCTCATCATAGTTTTCACTTGGATTGCCACTCACTCACTCTCTCTCTTCTCCTTTTCCTCTCTTCTGTCTGTTCCACTCTTTCTCTCACTCTAACTCTCCCTCCACCCCCTCTCTCTTTCTCTCAGTTCCTCTTTCTCCTCCTTTCAGTGCATCTTTCGTTGTATCCATGCTCAAGGCCACCACTTCAGCTCCAGACTGTTCTCTTCTCCAGCATGTTTCTCTCACAGCAAACTTGCAGCATCTCATACTGTAACACAATCATGTGTCACATGATGTGACCCGCACATGATAGACACAGAAAAAGGTAGATACTGCTGAAAGACATGGAGAGTGAGTGAGAGAGTGAGAAGGAGAGAGAAAAAGAGAAATAGAGAAAACAATTAGTCATCGATTTCAAAGACAGCGCATAATAAAACATTTCCCCCTTAGGTAAACCTGCTGAAAGCAAACAAGAATTAGCCGCCCACACTAGCTCCATGAATAAGGTTTAAAGAATGTGTGGCAGCCCACTCGGTACCATAGTGTGACACACACACGTTCTTTAGACACACCCACAAAAACACACAGACATACACAGCCATCCACGCCAACACAACATAACGGGTCTCACCTCTATGGCTCTCTTAGACACATAGTTGTGAAGACATATGGCACAGATTCATTTGCAAGAACAATAAATAAAGATAATGCTTATGACTATGAGAGTAATGTTGGTGAAGTGCCTTTCAGTTTTACAGTTTTTCTCAACTGCTTACACACGTTTTCTGGAGGTAGTATTTAAAAAAAAAAAAAAAAAACATGTACGAAACTCCAACAATCTCGTGCAAAAGAGATAAATCCGAAAAGCTCACCTTTTATTGCTAAAGCAAGTTCTATTTGAAGAGCAACAGGTGTTTGCCCATATGACTAGTCAATGGTGGTATGGCTGGTATGAGTTTAGCATTATGAATGCCATGTGCCATGTGAAAACAAAATATTTTATTAATGAAGCAATTGATTTTGCCATATGTAGAGAATTGTTGCACTCTGCACCTCTAGTCATCCGTCCGTCAAACTCCTGAAATTTGCGGACGACACCACCCTCATTGGGCTCATCTCTGGTGGAGACGAGTCTGATTATAGGTGGGAGGCGGCCAACCTGGTGACCTTGTGCAGCCAGAACAACCTAGAGCTCAATGCTCTTAAGACAGTGGAGATGGTTGTGGACTTCAGGAAAAATACAGCCCCACTCACCCCTATCACCCTGTGTGACTCCCCAGTCAACACTGTGGAGTCCTTCCTCTTCCTGGGCACTATCCTCTCCCAGGACCTCAAGTGGGAACTGAACATCAGCTCCCTCACCAAGAAAGCACAACAGTGGATGTACTTCCTACGGCAGCTGAAGAAATTCAACCTGCCAAAGACAATGATGGTGCACTTCTACACAGCCATCATTGAATCCATCTTCACCTCCTCCATCACCATCTGATACGCTGCTGCCACTGCCAAGGACAAGAGCAGGCTGCAGCGTATCATCCGCACTGCTGAGAAGGTGATTGGCTGCAATCTGCCTACCCTCGAGGACCTGCACACATCGAGGACCCTGAGGCGAGCGAGGAAGATTGTGGCCGACTCCTCCCACCCTGGTCACTCCCTGTTTCAGTCACTCCCCTCCGGCAGAAGGCTGTGGTCCATCAGGACCAATACCACACGCCACAAAAACAGTTTCTTCCCGTCCGCTGTTGGCCTCTTCAAGGCCAAGGGTTCACACTGACTTCATGACTTAATGCCCTTAAAACAACACTGCTTTTTGCACTGGACAATACAATCCTGTACCATTTGTATTTTTTGTAATATTTGTATTTTTATATTGTAAATTACTGCAACTTATATTTTATTTTATATTTTATTGTATAGTTTATTTTAATCAAATTCCATTGCTAGTTATGTACCCTTAGTTTGCTAGTTATGTGCCCTTAGTATAGTTAGTCCTCATATTTAAATTTTTGATTCCTATATGTTTAATGTTTGCACCTTCCTGCCAAAGCAAATTCCTTGTCTGTGCAAACTTTCATGGCGAATAAAACCCATTCTGATTCTGATTCTGAAAGAGCTGTACAGAGCAGATATTCACCATTATGAGGATAATCATATTCCAGGAGCATGAGCAATTGGGACCAGTTCATAGTGATTTGAGCCTGTTATTATTCACATCACACAGAGGCAGTAACTAACCAGGCTTGTTTTTGATCACATTCCATTCCATTTGGGAGGGGGACATTGAGGAGAGTTTACCCAGAGAAAGGGCTCTGTCTGTGGGCTCAGTGAGACCTTGCTAGTCTGCCTCCCATGCACTGGATCTGGGATTACGACACCCACCTCCTCACAACCCCCTGTGCACTTGTCGCTGTTGCCTTAGCAACAACCATGATTTCAAGAGTACTTCTCCAGTTTATTGATTGGCCATTACGCCTTCTTTGACACGCGCACATTCACACACCCAAGCACACACCAACTACCAATTGTGAGACTAGCAATACCAATTGTATTGGTAGTCTCACCCACTGTTATGATATGATGGCAGATATTAAAGTAGTTTAAGCTGCAGTTGATTACATAATGAAATTCATTTGAAAATGAGAAACAGCACCCCCATTTCTTGTATGAACTGATCCACTTTCCTTGAGTTTGGGTTTAATTGACAGTGGTTTCACTGAATACACTCAGGAGGAAGTCATGCCTTGCTGAAGGCGATTGGCTGTAACAGGATTGCTGGAACATAATTGGCTGGAAAATAGCGACATGCTCAAAAAAGTTGTAATTTACATCCACTGGCACCGAGCTGGCTGTGTTGCTAAACAATTTTTAGAAGACTTCAATTGTAAAGTTAGCTGCAGTTGTATCCCCTTTGTCAGCCCTGCACACACATACACGCACATTCACTGCATTGTGCCTATACACAAACTGACATGGTTATCCGTGTAAGGAAACAATTCGAAACAAAAGAAAGAGAAAGTCTGAGGCAGAATGTCTCAATCCCACATGGCAGGCTTTTACATGGCCGTGCCCCTGTGTCTCTAATATCTTCCCTTGTGTTCCCTAGTGTGTTCCCTGCCTCCCTGGTGTTTCCTTGTCTTTGTCTGTGTGTCCGTGTTGTGGGCGGGTGTATTGTCTCTGTTCCTCTCCCTAGCTCCCGACACACCTGTGTCTTGTCTCGTCAGTGTTCACCAAGCTGTGGTCCATTGTGTTCACCCTCCCCTGTGTTCCCGTGTACATTTCTATCTGTTTAGGTGTTTTTTTCCTATGTGAGTAGTTATGTGTTTTGGGATCCCGCTCTCTGTGTTCTCTGTTTGTTTTGCTTGTTGTTTATCCGGCGTCATCCCAGTACTTGTGTTTTTGTATTACATTTCATGAAATCTTAGTTGTTTTAGTCCCGTCCGCTTGCCGTCCTGCGTTTGGCTCTGCTGTACAGTGACATATTCAGACATACATCAGAGATATTTCACATACAGAGGAGTTGTAGATGGTTAGGGTTACTGTGTGTTAGAGACTTTAGGCCACTGTCACTCACCCCAAAAAAACCCTATTGCCTGGTTTGGAACACAGTTGGGATGTCCAAAACGTCCCATACACAGAGAGGGGGGGGGGGGGGGGGGGTAATGAATGCACACAAAAATACCAGCATGCGTGTATGCTTTACATGCAGGGAAACCACAACCTGTCAGTCGCGAATCACAGACCTTTCACTGAAGCAAAGAATGAGTCACAAACGTCAGGCCTGCCCATAGGATGTGAAGATTAGCTAGATCTAATTCTAAAGTCACATATTTTCTATAAAGGTGGGCAATCTGTGTCATGTGCCCTTTTATATCCCCAGGCGTACCCATCCAGGTGATTTTACCAGCAGGATTGCGTGGTTAAAAATCTCTTTGACTGGTAACTTAGAGCGACCTCACCACCTCTTTTCTGCCCCTTCCTAGGTGACTCAGGGTCTGGAGAGCCCAGAAGTGTGTGGCTGTGTGTGTGTGTGTGTGTGTGTGTGTGTGTGTGTGTGCGTGTGTGTGTGTGTGTGTGTGTGAGCAAGGACGTGTTTGTGTGTCCGCGTGTGTGTGCAAAGCAGCCCTACACATGTGGCTGGCTGCGCTAATGTGTGTAAGTGCCGTTATCCTAGCCCGTGTTTCAGTCTCGCTAAATGTCAAAGTGATTACCTGTCTGCTGTGACTCACCTTTCGACCAGGTGCTCCGTGCTCCCACACGCAGGCTTGCAACCCTTGGAATTCCCAGTATGCTCAGCGCACCACACAAATACACAAACACCCAAAGAATTGAGTCTGATGACCCTGTGCCCAACTCTCGCCCACTCATATACCTGGCATACCAGGAAGGAAATGGGATGAACATCCACCAGTAAAAACATACAGTCACCCAACCAGGGCTAGATCCCCTCCTGGATATCCACGATATGAAGCATGCACACACACACACACACACACACACACACACGCACACACATGCAGACACTCACACACGTACACACAACAGCATTGTATTTTGGAGAGATGAGTTCCAGTTATTAGAGGAATGCAGTAACCTACTGTATCCTAAATACACACAGCTCTCCCTATTTCTCTCGATCTTTGTACCTCTCTTGATCTCTCTTTCTTTTCCACCCTCCCTCCCTCTCTCTGTTTCTCTCTCGAATAAACTAACACCACAACATCTCTTCAGTGTGTCACAACTGACGGTGGACAGCTCACTGACATCAGCAGCTGACAGGATAATGTCCGTCACTAAATGACTTCCCTCTGGCACGGAGGCCCACCCCAGAGGGGGAAACCATTGCATGTCTCCCTCCAATATATCTTTCTCCCCCTCAGGTAGGCCTGAATTACTTACCACCTATTTACACAAAGACAGCACTCCCCCCATATCCAGTTCCCTCTTTCTCATCCTCTCCTTCAGTCCCTGGCTTCTCTCTCGTTGTATATATCTCCCTCATTGTTTGACCTCTCCAATGCTGCGCCGGTTGTTCACAGAGATCCCTGGCAGAGAGAGAGAGAGAGAGATGAGAGAGAGGGAGAGGAGAGAGAGAGAGAGAGAGAGAGAGAGAGAGAGAGAGAGAGAGAGAGAGAGAGAGAGAGGAGGGAGAGAGAGAGAGAGAGAGAGAGAGAGAGAGAGAGAGAGAGAGAGAGAGAGAGAGAGAGAGAGAGAGAGAGAGAGAGAGGGAGAGAGAGAGAGAGAGAGAGAGAGAGAGAGAGAGAGAGAGAGAGAGAGAGAGAGAGAGAGAGCGGGCCCTGGGGCCACAGGGCTCGTCTTTACGCACAGATCTGCTCGAAATGAACAGAGAATGAGAATTAAATGAAGGCAGGAGGCTTGGTTAGCGTATGGCGTAAACACCAAGGGTTTATCTCTTGTATTAATGTAGAACAGAAAAATACACCATGAAAAATGATTTAAATCACACACACACACACACCACACACACACACACACACACACACACACACGTACACACAACTAAAGAAATAAAAGAAAACAGACCAGTGAGCCAGTCAGACAGAGCCAACAGATTAACACAGTTATCATGTCAAGCTGATAGGAAATGCCAGTTTCCCCACCCACATATATTTCCTACCAAACCATCAAAGTATCCAACCCGAGAAAGTACACCAACCAACAGTTACATCGAACTCAATTTACATATTCACAATTCACTCTAAACTGGTCCCAGGTGTTCTTTTACCAGTAATTAGAGCTATTACTATGATGATTGTGGTTGTTATGATTTTGTTGTTTCACTTTTCTGTAAACGCCCACAAGCTTTTTGAATTAGTAAGACCCAAACTGACATTAATGAATACTATCTATGTAGGTTTTTGTTTTGACAATATTGCAGTTCTGTGAAAGTGTAGAGTTTATATTAGTATCGTATTGTGTTGTATGACGTAAAACAGGCCCATCAGATTGAAGGAGGAGGAGTAGACTGTGCTGTAAATGAAATAAAAAAAGGAGTAAATATAAATGATCTGACTGTATTTAAAAAAAGTGAGTTTTTGCAAAAGAAAGTAACCGTTTTCATTACATCAATATAATGTTATAGTATATATATAAAATATAAAGTATATTTTAAGTTAAAAGAGAGGGAATTGTTCTGCAGTGCCAGGAAGACGGAGAGCGTAGGCTTTACATTCCTTTTCAGTCCAACCATCAACAAATTTGTGAGAAGAACCATTCAGACCGCATCTCCTGTGTGAAAATAATTATGAAACCTTTGTAGAAAGAGTAAAGCCAAGTATCCATAGAAAGATACAGAATTTATCAAGTCAACTTTCACCTTGTTTTTCAGAGAGTCAGTCTTAGAAACTGAAAATAGATTACTTTACTATTGTGATTGTTAGATTTGTTCTTAATTGAGAACAATACTCAACCAAAAAACACCACCTCACCCAGATGAGCTTGTGACATGAATTAGCAATAAGTTGCCTCAAGCAACTATGATCTTTAGAAAAGGAGTGGGGGGTAGGGCATGTCCCAGCCTACAAAACTGTTATTTCAACAGCCATTACATCATTGAATCTGTTCTATTTATGTTTGGGAAGATCAATTTTTTAATTCCAGTAATGTTAACAGTGAACCAGGCAGCCATTCAGACTGAATGACCTGGCAACACAACTTCTTTTAAGTGTTGTTTGCTTCTGTCAAGGTCACGAGTGCTTGCCGCTGTTGGACCACAGAGTAATTAACACTGGACCCAATGGTAGAAGAAAAAAAACAAAACAAAACATTCACAAAAACACAGTACTGGAGGCACTGTCAAAAAGCCACTGCACACTCCTACACAATATCGCCCACACAGCATGCTACAGGCTTGCACACACATAGAAACAAAGACAGAAAGACACACACACACACAGAAACACAAAACCCCAGAGGCGATGTGAAAAGCAAAGATTTCTCCTCTCTTCGAGCAACATATGGGAACATTGAGTGCAGTAAAGGTGCAGGTTAACTTCATATTTATTCATTGGTGTTCAACTCTCTTCTCCCCCCCCCCCCCCCCACAGGGATCACCTTACTCACTCTGTCCCTGTCTTTCCCTCCATCTCTCGCTGTCCCTCTCTCTCTCTCTCTCTCTCTCTCTCTCTCTCTCTCTCTCTCTCTCTGTCTCTCTCCTCTCTCACTCTCTTGCTTTCCTGTTAAGTTTCAAGGTTCTAAGATCCAGGGTTCTGGTTTCCACGGATGAGTTAAAATATATCTTCAACTGTAAGGTTAGGGTCTCCCAGAAAATATCTTGAGGGGAGCTATCGACCCTTTGTACCTGGGATTTCCAGGATTTATGTCTGGGAGAGAGATTTGAGATCTGGTATGTAGAGGGACCTCTGTGTCTAACAGCATCCTATTCCCACTCAGAAAGCCTTCGCTTCCCTTGCAACAACCCACCTACACTCCAGACATCCCTTGTACACTCAGGGGTTCACCAACCCCCACCCCCACACTCCCTCACACACATACATACACACATAAATGGCATGCCACATAAGCTTCACCAGAATAGTATAAAATAGGGTCTTCTAGCTCTGTGTGCGTGTGTGTGTGTGTATTTCTGTGTGTGTGGGACAGCGAGTCTGTCTAGCAGAGGGTAAGGTGAACTCAGCATTAGCTGACCCTCTCTATATAGAAAGAGAGAGAGCAATGGAGTGGATGGAGGGAGTGAGAGAGAGAGAGAGAGAGAGAGAGAGAGAGAGAGAGAGAGAGAGAGAGAGAGAGAGAGAGAGAGAGAGAGAGAGAGAGAGAGAGAGAGAGAGAGAGAGAGAGAGAGAGAGAGAGAGAGAGAGAGAGATGGAGTGGAGGGATGGATGGAGAGCCTCCACATGTTAGTCGTGACTGCCGGATGAGGCATCTGTAGGAGGATCTGACTAGCACTCTCCACTGCTTACATAACACAGTGGATAACACTGGTGATTATTGGGGCGTAGGTCAACTCTCTCCAACACCTCTGCAAAGTGTTGGTGTTCCTGTTTGTGTGAGGGAGTGAAATGAAAGAGAGGAGGAGAGAGAGGGAGGGAAAGAAAAAAGAAAGAGAGATACAGACAGAGATGGGGAGAGTTTGAGATGGATACAGATTTTGGGGGAATACATACTGTATATAAAATAATATATCTAATGTAATATGATTCATGTAATATTAATGTGCCCTTAAAAGCTTTTTAATGATCTGAAACAGCAAATATTTACTAGCTACCTACCAACAGTAATAGATGTTTAGAGTTGAGGTGAAGTCTGCAACGGCTTGCATAATGCAATAACAATCAAGGGGTTGGACTACCAGTTTTAAAGAGGAATAATGTGTGTGCGTGTAAGGGCGTGTGTGTGTGTGTGTGTGTGTGTGCGTGTGTGAGTGTGTCCAGATGGTGAAGTGTGTGTGTCTGTGTGTGTCTCTGTATGTTTGTGAAAGTGCGTCCAGATGGTGATTTGTGTGTGTGTGTGTAGGTGTGTGTGTCTGTATGTGTGTATATGTGTGTGTGTATGTGTGTGCGTGTGTGTTGTGTCCGTTTCTCAGCCTTCTGTCTGATCATGCATCCAATATACCTCATAATCACTATGCAACCTGCTTGCTTCGTAAAGGACGCACATACTCACACACTTCTAGCTATTGTGACCAGCGTCTGTTGTTTGTCTTCTCCCCCGTCAGTTGGGCATGATCAGAAAACAGATAGTATGGACGCTAGGCGTGTCCGTCACCATCACAGCATGGTGCACGAGCTGCACGTTTTAAGACAGCTCACCATGTTCTGGAACTTGATGGAGATGGAGATGGGAACTTTATATCTTTGACCCTGAACATTTGGTATCATTGAGATGGTTTTATCCTGTAAATATAAGACCTTTAGAGGCTAGATGGATTTGATTCGTATATTTAGAGAGAACCATTTTATGACATGTACTTTACACGGGCAGGAACTGTGGAATGTTGTATGGTGCAAATGTTCTGTTCAGAAAAGAATTGTTGAATCTGTTGTCACCAGCAGTCTCAGTCGTTGTTTTGCAGACTGTGTATGTATGTGTATGTGTGTGTGTGTTTGTGTGTATTTGTGTATATCAACCATCATTAGTGGGAAAAAAATCGACTGGGTTGTTAATCACAGTGCATTGAATTGAGAGCTCACCTCTTCCCTATTTAAAACACTTATTCAGTTTTGACATTAACAGATAGTCTTTTTAACTGTAATGATTGGCAAATTGCTTACTAAAACTAAATAGCTCCCTGTTACCAGCTGTCAAAAACAATGTTTGGTGATTAGGGGCATTGGGAGACGAACATTGGCTGAACGGGATTATTACTATAGCTTATTCTAAGCGCTAACAATTGTAACCAAAGCACTCGGAAACCCTTCACAGTTTTTAACAATTAGAACAACAAAGAAAGACTACATTTTCTCAGAAGAGTCTGTAAAAGCGGGCTACTCAACTCCTCTTCATCCAACTCCCCTCCTCAGACATGGCCACTTTGAGACAGGTACAGAGCTGGGAGTAAACGCTTACTTCTAGAAAACTTGTTTTTGATTACACTGTGGCATGCTGATGCTTCAGAGGGGTGGGGTGAATCCAGACATATTTAGCAGGGTCGGAGGGGTCACATTCCAAAGCAGGAGAATGTAGAGATGAATCCAGAAACATAGAGACCTGTCCTTGGGCTCAGAAGAACTAGCGCTGCTGTTGCCTGGATACTAAAAACACAATCCACTCGATTTTTTCCTCCAATCCTCTCCTCTGTTACTTTCTTTACCCTACCTTCACACCTGGTATTTTCACAGCTTTTTTGATTTGCTGTAAAGAGGACTGACCTTGAGCAGCCGAGGTGTTTTGCGGCGTTCAAACCCGACTACCGTGCGACACGTTCAAGAAAATCACAGACTGATTGTACCGTCAAATCAGTTTTAGGAATTACAGGGTTGGTGCATTCATAGAAATGTGTACGTGCGTGTGTGTGCCAAATACAATGACAATAACTTTGGAGACCCCCTTCTGCGCCCCTCACACCTGCAATTCCCCCCTTCCTCATAACTGACAAAACAAACTAACTAACAGTTGGGTCTGTAATGACTTGTTAGGTATACCTACACCACGATGATGTGTGTGGGTTCCTGACCATTGCTAGGTAAATTGCAGTGGGGGTGTGCAAGTAGACTGTTGAGATTGTTGGTCAGGAGGAAGTGCATTCTCCTGAGGTGAACAACACTGGGGAGTGCCCCAGGGTGTGTGTGCAAAGTTTGTGCATGTGTCTGTTTGTTCACTTATATTTGCATGTGTGTTTACTGTACATGTGAGTCTGTGTGTATGTGTGTGAATATATGTGCGTGTGTGTGTGTGTGTGTGTTTTAAACGTTTCTTATCTTGGTTATTCCCCATTACTACACCTAATCTTTAGGGATCACCTGCTGTTGGATATTAGAGGAACTAAGAACTCATCTTGTGTCAGAGAAGAAAATGCACTCCTGCTTCAGTCTACATTACAAGACCATGTATTGGTTTAGTGTCAGCATAACACTAATCATAGATAGAAGATTATTTTCATACTTCTGCAAACCATTACATCAGAGCCATCTGACATGGATCAGGTGGGAAAACCATTTCTCTCATGTCTAACACATACACTCAAACATCACGGCTGGGATGTGTAATGTAATGGGAAAGGTGGGTCCCCACTAAAGACCCAGAGCCACCTCAGACAGAGTGGAAAGGTTTGGTGGAGCAAAATAAAATAAAAACACTGTCGCTTTAAATCAGAGCTGCATGGGCTAACAGCCACTCTTGTGTTCAGACCCGTCTATCAGGACCGAGGACCAGTGAGAACCCTCCATCTCCTCCTTAGACACACCAAGTCCTCTTCACAGATCCAAAATGGCCTTCATCCCTGTTGACTCATCTGTGCTGCGTGCCCCAAAATGGAGGAGCAGTGGGTCAACTAGCTGCCTCTCTACCTGCCAACTGAGAGCACTGAGGAGGTGGAGGGGCTCTCGGAAACACTGTGCTACATGGGGTGACAGGTCATCCGAACAACTGATCTGACAGCTCACTGGTTCGGAGGAAATATGGATCGTGTTTTTTTTGCGGCAGTCTCTTCAATCTCTTACATTCACTTATGATGACATGTTATGTAACCAATTTACATTTTAAACAACATGTGTGTTGTTATCTGCATATATATATGACACTAAAAGTGGGTGTATTTATGTTATAGAAATCCTTTGCGCTGCAAAGTAGGACAAACTTGAGGGGAAACTGCTCAAATGTAATGTGAAATTGCTTTAACCAAGTAACATCAAAGAAATGGAGCAGGGGAAGTGGAGACATGAAAGCAGGGAGCTGTGGATTTGAATAGTTTCCAGCGTTATGTGAGTAAGAGATTTCTTCTTTTTTTTCAGTTTGGTGTTGATCGGAGTCCCTTCTACAGGGAAAGCTGTGGGGAATTCCCTCTCCTGGTCAGGGGAAACCACTCTCTCTCTCTTCCTCTCTCCCTCTTTGTCTCTGTCTGTCTCTCACTAACTCATGTAGTAAGGGGGAAATTGCTTTGTTCCAGCAGCTCCCTTGCTCTGCTAATCCTTAAAAATGGTTTCACTCACTAAGATCACACACAATGTACTGTACAATATTTATATCCATGCCTTTGCAAATGACAGTCACCTAGATTCCAGTGGACTACACTCAAGCCTGCACAGTAGCGTGTGTGTGTGTGTGTGTGTGTGTGTGTGCAGGGTTGAGGGAAAGTCGGTTTGTGGCGAGCGTTTCCTGTCAGTGAGGAGCACATGGGACCACCCTCTCCCTCAGAGGGGGGGGGGGTAATCCCCCTCTGAAGCCCCCAGCATGTTCTGTGTTACCAGAATGGTTCATTGTATGTCGTTTCATTGTATTCTATGTAGTATACTCCCTGTAAGTTAAACTCTCTCTCTTTGTCTCACAACTCTCCATATTGTCTACATTTTCTGGTATCAAGATGATTTGCCTCCAAACAATAATTGTTATTATTAATTTATAATAAGAAGTAATATCAGTTATCATATTAAGACATATTAAATTCCAAGACTAAATGTCCACTTAAGGTAGCACCAGGTAATAGTGAAAAAAATCAATGATATGTTTAAATCAATGTAAAAAGTGTATCTATGTAATACAAGGAATGAAAAGGTATGTGTTCAGTCTTTCTTTGTTTCTTCTTTTTTGTTATTGCTTTCACTCATTCAAACTGAACCCAATTTGAATTGAAAGTAATTTTCTTGGACTGTCCCCCTAAAATCTCCACGACTCACGAAACACCTTCAGAACATAAAGTCCCGACCTTTCACAAAGATCAGGTTTTTACCATTTAATCGTATGTGTGTGTGTCTAGTTGTCTTTAGAAAACACAGTCAGTTTTATTTTGTTCTTCCCCATTTTCGAGTCATAAAAGGTCACCAGTTTCAGTTTACATAGAAATAAAGAAGGCGAATCATTGTCTGTGGGCTAATATGGATTTGTTCATATATAATATTTGTGTGTGTGCTTGCTTTGCTTCCATTCCTTACCAAGAAACCAGTGTCATGAGATGCGTACATTTTGGAAGTCCAAACACTTTCCTAAAGAGTTTCATGAAATCCAAATCTGGTTTCCTGAAAGGGACTGGGGATTTAAAGGGACTTCTTAAAGGCTCTTTATCTCCATCATCCACATCGTCCACATTAACATTTAATAAAGCAGGGTTTCCTATGAGTGGCTAAAATGGAATCTGTTTATTCACAGGTAGTGGGAGTCAATTAAAACAGCATTCCTCCTGCCTCTCTCCAAGCTCAGCTTCAACACAAAGCCAGCCTCTGAGTGGTACAGAAAAACACCATGATGGAGCCATTGTATTAAATGACAAAGACAAATCGATTCGTTCATGCTAATGCCATGAGTTTGCTGTCAGAAATTCACACAATCTTGTTGGTTGGTGAGGTAGCAAATGCTACAGATGGAAAGATGGGTGGTTGAAAGGGGTCGAATCAAAAGGAAGGAGAGAAATGGATGGAGGGAAATAGAGAAAGGAGTAACAGAGTGAATTAGTGCGAGGCCCTCATCATTTGCCACCCACACATAATCCAGCCTCTTGTCTGTCAGTCCATTAGCTTCATGTAAATGACTTATCTCTCTCTCTCTCTCTCTCTCTCTCGCTCTCTCTCTCTTGTCTCCCTCTTTCTCTCAGTGGTGTGATGGAGAGATGAAGAGACGAGAGAAAACCCTATTAGATGTGTTGTTGAGCTCTGTGTAGAGAATGGCCCTATCACTGGCCCACGCAAATTAGTCCACCTCGCCCTCCCACACCCACACACACTCCACACACACCTGGTTTGGAGGAGGGAGGGGGGAAGTAGTTGGATTGCAAAAGGGGGATGACGAGAGGAATTAGACATCAGGGGTCATTCTCTGCTGTGTTCCATATGAACACACTATGCGGCAGTTTGTTGCGGGGATTCATGTGCCTGACTCTCAAGCTTCACATATAGTTTTAATAAATGCCTTGGAACTTTCCAGAATAATGAACATAGATCTGTCTGCTTTGTTTTCAAATGTTCAGGTCTGGTCACCTCAGGACTTTCCCGACAAACTTTACATACATTTGGAGTTAAGACTGACAAGACCTCACGTGGACTGATGTCTAGTAAGGTGCTAATCCTAGTTAGTCTCTGTAGATATTCTGTGGATGCTCAAATGACAAAGAAATGGTTAATGGAACGACAGGTTGTGTATCTTGTGACAGCCCCCCCCCCCCCCCGACTATGTCTTTTTAATTAATTATCCATCCGGATGCACCAGGTGGTTAAGTAATGAAGCCTAATTAATGAGGCCTGGTTGGGGCAGAGTTGTGACATGTCGTTTTGAAAGATTACTCCTGCGTGCCGTCACAATTACTGCTAACATTCAACTGGTTCGGGCTAGAGGGAGCGTTGCTTAATAGTCTTTTAACAGTTGTTGATTGTGTATTGCGCTTCTAATAGGAATCAATACATACACAATTTACGAATGGTACATACATACAAAGTGTCACCAAAAAGGCTTCACGGGCCAGCTCTACAGCTGTCCAATGTGCAATTGTGAATACAACCTGGTTAAGAAGCATGCACGGACCATGTTTTTTCACAACCCAGTGTTCTTGAACATGGTTCATTTCCTTCTTTTAGGCGGTCAAACCTGGGGTCTTTCCTGTCAAAGGTAAGATCAACCTGGGTTCAGAAAGAAGCCTAGTGAACACTGGCGATGAATGCTCCTCTCAGCTTCCCGAAGCCTTCGTGCTCCACGCGGCTGGCAAAGGGGGGAGACCCTCGCTGGCTAGGTCCCTTCACGTCCCGAATGCCTGGATCCCCCCGTTCACTTCCCTTCCATAATATTATGGAGCCCAGGGCTGGTGGAAACACAAGCGAATGTTTGGGGTGCGGGTGGAAAAGACAACGGCAGGTTAGGCTACTAGACAGCATTCATTCCCTCTCTGCTGGAGCGCTGCTGTTGGAGCTGCCATACCCCGGCAAACGGCGGCTGGAATTTTCTGATTGCAACGTCAACAGGCGTACATGTTTTCTCTCGTAGCAGGCATCCTCAGCAAGATAGTGGAGGGGTTATGTGTGTGTGCGTGTTCTGGCCTGGTGACAGCGTGTCGTATCTTCATGGCTTCAAGGTTGGGGGTTTCTGTACTAGGTGCTAGGTTGAAATGATGTGAAATTCATCCTAGGAGATAATCCTAGGATCTCAGTCTCCCCCCCCACACACACACACACACTCTTACACACACTCTCACACACCGTGCTCACTCCCTCTCCTGCCTTCCTGTCATCCTTCCTGTTTCTGCATCAGTGAGACACAGACCTGGCAGAAATGATGCCACCAGCCCCCACAGAGAGAGAGTGGGATGGAGAGTTGGTGATGACGGAGGGAGTAATGTGAAAATAAGGGGGAGAATGGAGGAAAGGGGATAAAGGGATCATGATTGCGACAAATAGGAGAAGATGTGTATCTTGGAGAGAGAAAGAAAGAGAGAAAAAATGAAGAGAGTTAAAGACAGTACAGGGAGGGTGTTTGCGATTAAGGGTGATATGACAGACAGAAAAAGATGTCTTGATGGATTTGTGTGTTTGTGTGCGTGCATGCGTGTGTGTGTGTGTGTGTGTGTGTGTGTGTGTGTGTGTGTGTGTGTGTGTGTGTGTAGGTGTGTGTTTTTTGTACAGTTTTTTCAGCGGTGGACTTTTTCCTCTGCAATTCACCTAACACACACACACACCATGTGGCATGGGGGAGGAGAGAGGCGGTGTAGTTAAGACTGTCGGCAGCCCCTTCATGGTTCACTCTCACTCAGATACGGGCCAGACAAGCTCACCAGACAAGACCAAGAGTGGGAGAGTGAAAGGGGAGAGAGAGCTGGCGAGAGAGAGAGGAGAGAAAACGACTCCGACGAGAAAGAGCGACACAACGGAGAGACAGAGAACATCAAAGGAAAGAAAGGAGGTGGAGAAGGAGAAAAAGAGGAAGGGAGAGAGGGGGGGGAAGACGAAGCGGAGAAGAGACAAAGCATACTGAGAGAGGAAGTGTGCAGTCCAGCATGAGGACCATGTGCTCAGGTAAGAACCCACGACAACCCCTCCGTGACTTCCTCTGTCTTACTTTCTCTCTTTCTTCCTTTTTACCCTCTCTCTAACATTAGATCTCTCTCTCTCTCCAGAAATGTATTATACAAGAGTGGTATTTGTCTCTGCTTTGTTGGTGAATATTTTCTGCATTGAAGATTCACTTGTCATGCATTTGAATAAGTCTGTATGCATACAACTCATGCTTATTCCTATCTAAAGTATAATGTATATGACGCCAAATACAAACTAGATACATATATAATGATCCAAACTAGATACATACAGTATTTGACGTTAGAAATGAAAAATTATGTTGAGCAAGATTTTTTGTTGTTGCAAAGAGTACATAAACATGTGTACAGATATATTTATGTTGAGTGGATATGTACTGCCATGCATTGGTGTGTGTGACTGTGTGTGTGTGTGTGTGTGTGTGTGTGTGTGTGTGTGTGTGTGTGTGTGTGTGTGCTGATCTGGTGTACTGGTAGGAGATTGGCACTGCTGTGGAATGTGTGAGACTTCACCCCAGTTCTCTTTGTTTCCTCTCTCTTTCTCCTGTTCCCTCTGGGGCCGCAATACAACACAGGACACACACACACTCACGCGCACACACACGCGCCTCCTGTTGCGGAGAACCAGTCGAAACTTCCCACCGGCAGGAGAGAAATGTCTGGAATGTGATTATCACGTATTTGTGTTTATTTTATCACTCTGGGTCATTCACAGAGCAAAGAGGAAACCAGATCGGGCGAATACCCGACACTGAGTGAGACTGTGTATTTGTGCGAGTGTGTGTATGTGTGTGTATGTGTATGTGTGGAAATGGAGAGAGTTTGGGGGGGGGGGGCTATTTGCCTATTCACGTGAATGTGTGGGTGGTTGCGTGGGTGTAGGGGTGAGTAGGTGCACAGCGCTCTTTGAGTGAGAGCATATGTGACTGTAAATGTGTGGGCGTTGTTGGAGTAGAGAGAGAGGTAAAAAAAAGTATCTGTGTGCAAAGGTATTGTGCCTTTCAGAATGTGAGCATTTGGAATTTGGGGTGAAAAATCCCTCTCAATGCTTCTCTCTTCCTTACTTTCTCGCAGACACACACACACACACAGCCGAGGCGCCTGTCAACCCCAGTGAATTCCTGAGCGCTCTAACACACAGAGTCTGAATGGGGGATGAATGCAGGGAATTTCAGCTGAAACGTGAGGACAAAAGCCAAGGGGACATTTAAGAGGGTTTAACTCTGCAGATCCATGGGAATCAGGGGGAAGTGCTCGAATGTGCGCGCGCACACATGCACGCACGCACACAAATGCAGAAACTACACTCAAATATACGCATGCACGCAAATTCACGCAGGCATACGAGCACGCACATTCACACCCACACACACACACACACACCACTGCAAGTCCTACGGTGTGTTGGGGCCTAAGACAGAAGGGAAATTCCCAGGGAGGGTACCACTCAGGAGACAGAGAACACACACACACACACACACAAGAGAGTAGAGCCAGGACCCACATGCAAAGGTATTCTATATGAAAATATATAAACCCGTATGCATAAAAATGAGCACTAAATATTATCCATTATGAATTTGTGTCACTAGTAGTATCCTCCTAGTCTTCCATTCCACGAGATGGCAACAGCATTCTTTCACCTGATCTAATAGGTATAGGTCATCAGTAAGACACCTGCATTATAATGGTACACAATGCCATCGTCACATAATTCCTATGTCAATTGCCCGCCCATTATCAGCAAACAATTGTCATCTCAGCACTGCACCTGTCCTGTGCAGTGCCTTTCTTTTGTGATGTCATTAGCACATATTTTTGGGGCAGACATAGTCTTCTGGTTAGGGGTGTGAGGTTTGAGGTGTGGGGTAATCTCAGCTGACCTGGAGTCCTGATCTATAGTCCATCTTCAGATCATTCCACAAATATTGCAGGGGTGTGGCAAAAGAGAAAGAATAAGCCCAGAACTTGAATTGCTGTCCAACTAAATTATGGATTTAGGCATCTTTACTGTATTGGCTTTAGTCTTGGTGTTGTGCTGTGCTGTAATGTACTGTAAAGTACTCTACTCTACTCTACTGTATGCTGCCTCATATAGTCTGTACTGCACTTTAGGGGATGAAACACCTGACCCTTCGAAACCTACGCATGTCAGACATTGATTGAACACATTGTTCTGGTTAAACTGCTGAAAAATTCCCATTTCTCATACCAGAACATTGTGCAAATTATGCATTGACAGCATGTGAGAATGAGTGGGCTGACTGATGTATGCAGGGAATTTCACCCTCCGTGTTTTGATGTTACCCGTAATACTGTTAGTGAGACATCAGGTCTGTACCCTGACAGTTATCATTTCACTCCCACATGTACATTTCTCAAAATCGCCATCCTGCTCACCTGGAAGGAGAAAGTGATGAGACAGATTGTGAAACAAAGAGAAAAGGGACCGTGAAAGAACAATATTCAAAAGTTCAAAGGAGTTTTCTGGGAAATGTATGTAAATTGATCTACCTCTTCAAGAAGTTTCTAGAAGCCTTCTCAGCCTAATCTCTCTAGACCTCTGTGTGTCGGAACCAGATATCTGAGACAAACGGCCGGTAGACAGAAGATGTAGGCTGGATTTGGCTTATTTAATTAGGAAATTAAGAAAAAGGTCAATGGTTTCCTTGATATATATATTTGCATATTCGGGCAATAGCCGTCTGTCTGTGCAGACCACTCTCTCTGACCACTCTTGTCGTCATGTACGCAATGACTACCGTTTTTCGGCGTAAATTGATCAGAGCAATAGAAAGTTGCTTCAAATTAAGGTGATAAGGTGAAAGATGAAAGACGTAAGGTGAAAAAGAGCAGTAGCCTACACAAAAAAAATATTTGTAATTTGAACACGTGTAGACAGGTCCAGTCCGCCTCTGTCTCTGTCTCTGTCTCTGTCTCTGTCTCTGTCTCTGTCTCTGTCTCTGTCTGTCTGTCTCTCTCTCTCTCTCTCTCGCTCTCGCTCTCTCGCTCTCTCTCTCTCTCTCTCTGTCTCTCTCACACACACAATATGCACACACTCAATAGGTCGTGACAGGGACGGGCCCGGTGAGGGGGGGATTTCTTGCGGGCTGAGTTCGACGCTGAGCTGGCGGGTTGACTGATGTGCATGGGTAGCATGCTTAGTCCCTCCGTGGAGCTGTAAACCCAGTGGCATTTCCGACTGATTCGGTATGCACACGGCGAAAATCCCAGCGGGTTGCGATAGCGGGAGAGAAGGAAAAGGACTCTAAGATGACAGAGTGATCATTAACATGAAATGTTCTTGCCACCGATTAGACAGTCCCTTTTAACATGATCTTTTCGCTTGTATTAGAGACGCAATGATATATCCCTGCGCTTGGTTATGTGATGTTTTTCTGTCTGCTTCTGTTTTGGTGTCGGATAGCCGAGGACTGCTGCACCCGGGGACGATGTCTGCAACCCGGAGTCTGGTGCTCATCGGTCGGCGAAAGGAAGGACCAGCTGGAAGAACGAAACACGTATATAGAGGTAACATTAAATAGTTATATTACGAATCAAAGGCAGTGTTTTGTGTTTCTTTGCTTATTTCTCTTCTCTTTTTGCAATATTAAGTAACCCTCACGTGCTAAAAGCGATGCATTAACTTATTTAGTAGGCCTTCATGATATATTTTGCAAAAGCATACAGCTTTAAAAATGTTGGGAAAATGGAAACATTGTCGTTGGCATTGCAACAGTGTGTGGTCTGAACTGACGTTGTAAAGTGTGCATGTGTGTGTGTGTGTGTGTGTGTGTGTGTGTGTGTGTTTGTGGTGTTGGATGTAGACCAAATTGCCATGTGCATTTTTCCTTCTTTAAGTGGGGATGGATGGATTCTGTGTGTGTGTGTGTGTGTGTGTGTGTGTGTGTGTGTGTGTGTGTGTGAGAGAGAGAGAGAGAGAGAGAGAGAGAGAGAGAGAGAGAGAGAGAGAGAGAGAGAGAGAGAGAGAGAGAGCAGAGCAATGGTGGTATGCGAGTTGGGCTGGAGGAAATTCTTGTGTGTTTTGGAATGTGCTTACCCCGGGGGAGACCCTGTGATTTAGGAATATATGGAGGGAATGAGAGAGAGAGAGGCTGGGGGTGTATAAGAGAACATAAGGGATTTTTTTTTACATGTCTTTAACTGTCACAATGGTGTCATGATCAGCAGATCCAATCAGTGGAGATTTAATAAGTTCTACTACAGTCGATGAGATTGAGATTGAGAAATCCCACCTCTCCTGACCAAATACTATGGCCCTGCTTCCAACAGGGGGCACTTGTGACACATGAGTTAGCCTCCTGTCCTCTCCAAGTCTCTGTCATGTGGCCTCACTCTCCTTTATTTTACGCAATACTTTGAATGTCCTCTAAGTGTATGCCATGGCTGAGACATGGATGACAGTACGTGCTAAGGAAAGGTTTAACCCTTGTGTTCAGACTGTGGTTTGAATTAATCTCAATAAATCGTGAGATTCTGGGCACGTATGCGACAGTTTGGATGACCTGCAAGCTTTGGAGTTTTCATTTGTCATCATCGCATCTTCATAGGACACATCCAATTTGGACAATTGTATGTTAGTCATGAACTAACAAGACTCTTAATTCCTATTCAAAGAGGGCTTGAAGGTATTTCAGCTGGCTTCGCACAGAGAGTTCTTTCCATGGTCCAGTTCAGATAAGCCATCTACAGAGTGTTGTTAGTGACTAAGCAGAGAGGCTATATTTACCGTGTGTCAGGGTTGTACCAACCCTTTCACGGGGCATCGCTGGGTGAAGGAGGAAGATCTGCCTCGAGCAGCTACGAACATGTAGGATGGCAGAGACGGGTGCTCTTCACCTCCTGTTTCCGTGCGTCACTTTGCGATAGAATTGACAGTCTCTATGGTATCCATGGAATGAGTAGGGCGCTGTTGGCACTACCTTCGTATGATTCATATGCGGTTTTATCGTCGCTGTAGCGAGAGTGTCGATGTGGGCATGATGTCATGATCATGCATGTCACAGATAGTTACCGATGTCCGTGTATTGCTCTTCATTGCATGAAACACGGTTTACTTTGAAATGTTTGCGTATATTCTGTCCTCCAAGTGGACAGACTTTTAGGTGGTGCCCCTTGGGTGGATATATGGCTCCCTGTGCTTTTGGAAGGTGTCATTGAGTCCTGGAAGGAGTAACACTGCTATAAATCGCCCACACACACAAATGTGAAATATTCTAATGAGCAAGCTGTCCCTCATGAATATCCTTCCCCTTCACCAGAACGGACAATTTGTTGACAGCCAGTGATCATACACGTCTATATTATCATGGTCTAGTATTAATATGTGATGAGACTGTCAGAGTATTTGGTATTGTGGTAATTATGAGCGCAAATTCGAATCTCACACCTGATTTTGACATTGATTGTCGCGATGAAGATGATTGACATAACCATGCCCACACGGGTAAAAATGCAAACCTCTAGCTCCTTATTGGTTTGGCTCTTGTCATCTGCTGCAAATGAGCTAAGAAAAACTTTAAGCATTTTTTTGTTGGATATATCTTTAATTAGCTGAATTGAATTGCATGTAACCTGCAGGATGTTCCTTTTTTTAAGTCCCTGTCTTAGTGTGGTCCTTTCAGTTTTCCTCCCCTACCTTATGTAATAAAACTGCTGAGTTCCCCCATCACTCAATCTTCAAACAGGATTATGAGTCATGAGGTCGTTAGCTCTGCTAATAACAACTATTCAGCCCTAGATGTTTAGCCTTAGCCACCACTAAGCATGTGGACATACAGGATTCAAGTATGCTTACAGACTGGCTCAATGTAAACTGATGTCGAAGGAAACCGTCAGAGTGATTCATTCAAGCACACACAACCCCCCCCCCCCCCACACACACACACACACACACAGATACATGGGAACACCCGGCCCACACACTCCCCCGTGTTTCCCTTGCCCCTGCTCTCTTCAGATGTACGGCACATGACATTATTAAAGAAGAGCCCTCAAACCTCCGCTTGGGTTCTGCATGTGGGAAGTGTGTGTGTGTGTGTATTGCTCGACACGTGTGTGGATGTGTCTGTGTGGGAGAGAGAATAAAAGCTTTCGAAACCTCTAGAGCCGTGGGCCCATGCTGGCTTTGTGTGTGCCCAGCCGGAGGCTCTGGTCCTGGGTTGTGCTGCCTCCCACGCTGGGCCGGGGTACGGCTGGGGGCTGGGGTTGAGTGGGCGGGAGTGGGAGGAGGTGTGGACTGGGTTGGTGAGTCAGCCTGCAGTGAAGCCTCCGACAGGGGAGCCCACTGCTGCTTTCCAAGAAAACAGAGGGGAGAAGTACACATGTCAGGGGAGCTGAAGAGAGTGCCGCTTACAAGTAGAACTTTATGGACTTTTGGAATTCATTGATTGTTCGAAGTTGATCAAATGAAGCCAGACAGAAATAGACGAACAAAGACAGACAGGACTAGACAGACAGACAAACAGGACTAGACACACAGACAGGACGAGACACACAGACAGGCAGATGGTCACACCAGTCCACGGCAGCCCTCCTACTTTTCGTCTCTTGCCTTCTCTATGGGGCCTCTGTCTTCACAGTGAAAAAAGAGCTCCAAAACTCCCCTCACATATGGTCATGTACTCTGCTGAGAATGGATGTACTACACATCACACAGACACACGCACACACAAGCACATGCACACACACCAAAACACACACTTAGTCATAAGTCATAAATATTAGTGTGTGCACATGGGGTGTAAGTCACAGCAAGGGATGGAGGTCAGAGTGAAGGCAGAACTGAGTCCTTGTCCTGAACGTTCTCTGACACAGCTTCACTCATACCACATAAAAAGTGTAAAAGGGGTCTCTGATCTGCGACATAGGCTATCCTTTGTGGATGTCCGAGGTAGAAGTGCAGACTGTTACGTGTACCGTGTTGCTTTCAGACAGCATGATGTCGAATGTGACACAGAGAGCAGGGGAGCCTTGATAGATGAGAGAGGGTAGGGCCGTGTCTGGGGCCACAAGACTGGTGTCCTCATCAGGTCAGGAACTAGACTGGACGACTCAGGTCTCCGGGAGGGTTGTGGGAGACGGTACACACCCTGCGAAGATCCCAATTGTGAACACATACACTCACACACACACAGAGTGAGACATGCAGCGTGTCCGCGTGTGTGCGCGCGCACGCGCGTGCGGCGGGGGCGGCATGGCGTGCGGAGCGCGGAGGTAGCCGAGGGAAGTGTGGTGGGAGTGGCAGGGGAAAGGCAGAGGCGTTTGGGGGAGAAAGGAGGGGCTGAGAAAGAGACGGGGAGGAAGGGAAGGGGGGAGGGGGGCAGGAAACCCTTGTTGGTGTGGCGGGGGAGAAAGGAATGTTTAAAAAGAACACGCTCGGCCTGGAACCTCCAGGATGAGGGCGTGCGCCCGTGCTGCTGTAGCCGCCGCTAGTGTCAAAGTGTGCGGCACAGTCTCCCACACCGCCTCACACCCACACACACACACACACACACCCTCCACTTTCTGACCCCTTCACTGCATTGGCCACGCTTCACCGTCGTACATCCTGTTAGTTTGCCAGCTTGCGTGTGTGTTTGTGTGTGTGTGTGTGTGTGTGTGAACGAGAGAAAGAGAGGCATGCTACTCTCAGCTGTTTTCCCTCTGACACCTCTCCAGAGGAAGGGGAAGAGGGGGAGGAAGGGAGGAGGGTGAAGGGAGAGAGGGGGACAGGGTTGGGGCGGGGTGGAGCCGTAGACTGGCAGGCTCCTTTAAAGGAGCCACAATGCTGTCACCCCCCCACGGTGTCCCCACCTTCGTGTCACCGCCCACACACACCCTGTACCACTCCACCCCACATCACCTTGAGTTCCCCACCCCAGAAAGCCACACCACCCACCTCCTACACACACAGAAACACCACCTTCCCACCCACTCACTTTGGGGGAGGAGGTTACGCCGTCATCGACCTCGAAACACAAACCATTGTGGTTGAGCGTACAGTAGTGATGAGCTACGAGCACTATTACCCCAACGTCAAACTGTCAGCAGTGAGCCGCTATGTGATGTTTGGCGCTGGTGTGTGTCTGCCAGTCCTCCTGGCCCCAGTCTGGCAAGCTGTCATCACTATGTCCATCTGCTATTCAGGGCAAAGGTCTGGTACGGCCCTGGAGGAGACACCCCTGCCTCTCTCTCTAGCCCTGTGGCTTTAAAGGAGCAACCGTACAAAAGTTCATGCATTCACTCACACAGACACACACACGCACACTTATTCCCTCTTTCTTTCACACACACACATCTAGACACACACACACACACGGGATAGTGGAATGTACAGCAAGCGTGCTCTCTCAGGAGAGATAAGACGTGAAGTCATGCCTGTGCAGCGTGACTGTGACACCACGACTGCATCTCTGGCGCGCTCTCTGTCCCTGGGCTTGTGTGTGTGTGTGTGTGGGTGCGTGTGTGTGCTTAAAATGATGACATTGTTACGTCTGTTCACGTCCATCACCAGCTGACTGAGAAATTCCAACATGGCAGAGAAAGATTCTTTTACAGTATTTAGAGGTCCTTGCATTCCTGTGTGTGTGCGTGTGATCATTGGGTCATTGTCATCGACTAAAGGTATCTTTCTCTGTGCTCTATGATGCCAGTGGTTTATTGATTGTGTATTTTGGCACAAGGGACAAGAGATATTTGAAAGGATGTGTGTGTGTGTGTGTTCAATCGAATGGCTGTGTGTGTGAGACTGAGTGTGTGTTTGAAGGACTGTGTGTGTGTGTGTGTGTGTGTGTGTGTGTGTGTGTGTGTGTATGTGTGTCTGCTTAAAGTGCTGTGCGTGTGGCATCACAGGCTGACCTGTCTCTGCAGTATTGGGACAGACCAGTGTGACAGGTGTCAATGACCAGCAATCTCCGCCGGTCTCTCTGTACTGCACATAGACATTCGGCTTTGAAAAGGATTCAAATACATTTTTAACAATGTTTTTTTATTGCATTTATCACATATGTATAAAGCAGAGTTATTTGAATTCTTGAAAGTAAACAAATTTTTCTGCAAATAGCTAGTTTGCTGTTATTCATTTGAGACAAAGCCATTGCATATTCATACATTGTCCCTGAAAAATCATTTTAAAAAGTCTCTCTATTTCTTTATTCCTTTCTTTTTCTCTTGATCTCTGTCTTTCTTTAAATATCTCTCTCTTTCTCTCTCTCTTTCTCCCTCACACACACACACACGGACACACATATTCTCGTTTAGCAAGGTCAGTCACCCGTTAAAGAGCCTCTCGCCCAGGCAGACCCAGCAGTTCCCAGGGTGCTCACACCTTCAGAGGGCAGTAATCTGAGGAATCTTCCTCCCTGCTCCATGAGCTCACTGACATTCTACCCCCTCAACATTTAAAAATACATTAATGTCATTTCTAAAATGAAGACCTTTTACTATCCCAATTTCACCCCGATTCAATTTACCGTGATATGGTTACAGTAATGAAATGCATCGCATCTATCAATAATTGTTAGAAATCTTTGCACAGCTAAGCATTTCAAAATTTTTTGTTACAATTTGGATTTGCTTAGCTGCTTATGATATTTTCAAAATGACGCATAAGATCGATTTGTTTAGGATTCTTTTTACCTAAGAAAATAATATTTGGCAACAAGCAATTGGGACATACTTTACAGAAATAAAAATGTTGATTGCCGTAACTATAATTTATTTTATATAAGATTAGAACTTATAACTTATTTTTTTGCAATCAAGCAATTACAGTACTTTACTTGTAAATATCCTGGATACATACAACACAAGTGCAACATTTAAAATAATCAAATGTACAATTAAATTCAAAAATACACAATTTTCTTTAACAGATAATATAACAATGAAAAATGAAATATGATCCCAGCATACTATTGGATCAAGTTGCTTTAAATATAAACGGATACAAGTAACTCCACAATGATATCTCATAAAACACTATTGAACGCAGATGAAGTTATATCATCACAGGATTATGTCAAAAAGACACATATATAAAATGAACTGACTGAAAATGAAACCTTCCTAATGCCAACTTATTCTCAGCGGGTTATATTTACAGTGTCATAGGAAGCAGGAGTATTATCTCCAGCGCATATACAGATGCTCCCTGACTGGAGGAGTCATCTAAGAAGCTCTGGTCTTCTAAGCAGCCTTGTCCTGAGTCACCACTACTCAGCCCGCCTCTCTGCCAAAGCGGCACCCACCGAAAACAATGAGAAAGCCATAGAAAAGCTTTCACTGCGTTGACACATGACAGCCAGTGATTCATACACAGCCTCCCACTCTCTGTTCCCACTCTGGCAACTGGCCTCCCTGTCTTAGCCAAGTACCCATTACGATGTCTGGATGTTTACGAACAGAGAGGAATAGAGGTACCAAGAAAGAGAGACAGAGAAGGAAAGAGAGACACATACGTGTAAAGATAAAGAAGGAAAGACAGAAAGAAAGAAAGAAAGAAAGAAAGAAGAAATACTCGACAATTGACCACAATATTTTAGACACTGTTGAAGTTTATTTGAAGGTCAGTTGCAGTAGATTAAATCTGTATTTTTCTGTAGAAATCATTCCACATCGAATATTAGCATTATTATATAATTATAAATATAACACATGCTATTTTCTACCAAGAGATGTATAGATGATGACGATGTTCTGAGCATTGTGGCAGCTCTGTACCGTTATGTTCTTCCAGAAGGTAGAGATATATAGATGGCTTATATTTAGGAAGTAAGGCTTGGAATATAGGTCCATCCCCGTTTCAACCTTGACCTACTTATGATTCACTTTGACCATTTAAATCATTATGAATAGAGCCTGTCAGTCAGTAGCATTTCTCCACCCTCCTTGCCGTGAAGGATGTGTGTGTGTGTGTGTGCGTGTGTGTGTGTGGGTTTGTTTGTGTGTGTGTGTGTGCGTGCGTACATATGTGAGTGTGCGAACGTAGTAAGAGGGAGCGTAGTATGGGTGCAGTGTGGCCTGGTGAGTCACATGCCTCAACTATGTCATTCTGGAAGGAGTTTCAGTCTCATCCGAACCTCAGTCCAAACCCAGCCCAGCCCAAACCCCCAGGGCTGTGAGAGGAAGGGCAGAGAGACAGGAGGATGGGAGGGATGGAGGAAGAATAGGTAGACGGCCTGGTGGAGGGTGTGTGGAGGGAGGATAGAGGGGTGGGGTAGCGAGACATGCGGTGGGTCATAGACGGGAGAGGAAGAAATACGCGCTGGGAAAATGTGAGTTTGTTGTGGGGAGGGGGGGTGGAATGAGAAAAGGGTGTGAGGAGTGTTTTTGTCAAGAGTTGGAAGAGGAATAGGATGTAAGAGCGTGTACAGGTATAGACAAGGAAAGGAGTAGTTCAGGAAGTAAAGGGACTAGTTTGAAGAGAAGAATGGGGTAAAGACTTTCTCTCTTGTGATAGTGTGATGTGATAGGGTGGCTCTGTCCAGGTGTGTCAAGTGGGGGAGATATCAGGTACTTTCTCTCCACACAGAGACCCTATGGTGTAAAAGGTATGTCAGAAACAACGTTTATTCCCTCGGATACATTTGGGACCTAACCACAAACTTGTCTTTTGGAGCTTAACCAAAAGACGTGCGTGAGAGAGAGCTTTTGGTTAAACTGCAAGTGAAGCTGTAAGTCATAAAAGAGCAAATCCGTGTTTCATTGTGGGGGGGTTGAGGGTGTTTCAGTGTGGGGGGTTTGAGGGTGTTTCAGTGTGGGGGGGTTGAGGGTGTTTCAGTGTGGGGGTGTTGAGGGTGTGTCAGTGTGGTGTGTTGAGGGTGTTTCAGTGTGGGGGTGTTGAGGGTGTGTCAGTGTGGTGTGTTGAGGGTGTTTCAGTGTGGGGGGGTTGAGGGTGTGTCAGTGTGGGGTGTTTCAGCTAGGGGGGCTGAGGGTGTGTCACTGTGGGGGGGCTGAGAGTGTTTCAGTGTGGGGGGGCTTCTCCCTGTGTCCTGCCTGCTTTCCCTTATTTAGAGACAGGCTTCTCCACAGACGCCCCGACTCTCCGGCAGGGGAGTTTCCTGCTTTTAAAGACCCCAGGCACACACATACAGAAACACACACACATAGAACACACACTCACACCCCTACAGAGGCTGTTGCTGCTGGCCTGCATTTTTTTTCCGCCTTCCCTCCCTCCCTCCTCCCTCTCTCGCTCTTTTTTTCTGAATGGGTGTCCTCTCTCTAACCTCTCAATTGAGGACCGTAACAAGACACTGCCCTCCACAGCAATAGGCTCTGCCCCTTTTAGAGCCTGTCTATAAGAGAGCTCAACCCCAGCTCGGAGTGTGTGTGAGAGTGTGTGTGTCTGTCTGCGTCAGTCAGGGGCTGAGGGAGAGAGCAGGGAAGGGAGGCCAGGAAAGAGAGAGAGAGAGAGAAAGTGAGAGAGAAAGAGGGAAAAGAGAGAGCTAGGTTAATACTGTTTTAACGAGATCGTAGTGCTGTCGGCAGGGCTGGGTTCTCTGTGCTTGCGGCTGTGGTGTCTCCAGTGTGCTGGGAAAGCACCTTTAGCCCAGAGGGACTCTCATACTGCCGGTGTGTGTGTGTGTGTGTGTTCCTGTGCCGGCTACAGCTCTGCTGCTGTCACTTTAAGCCTGTTACTGATTACACTCAGAAGAATGCAACCGGAGGAGAAAAAAAAGACAGAGAGAGAGAGAGAAGCAGAAAGGGAGAGACATGTAAGGACGGATTCTATTTGTGTTGAGTTTAGCGGAGTTTGGTCGAGTTTTGGTTTCAGAGCATGGGACTGTGACGTTGCTAAGGAGTTAAAGAGCTGTTGCCCAACTGTCTCTGTCTCTCTCTCTCTCTCTCTCTGGCTCCTGGGAAAAGGGAGAGGGAGAAAGAGGGAGAGAAGGAGACCCGAATCATCAGAAAGAGAGAGGGGGGTCAAAGTTGGAATGAAGACAAGAGAGGGAGAGCCGAAAACAGGCAGAGACAGAGGAAGAGAGAGACCAAAGTGAGGAGCAGAAAACTGAAATAGAGACTGTGAGACACGGCGTGAAAGAGAAACAAGAGAGGAGAAGAAGAGAAAAGGGGGGGGGGGGACCCCTGATTCCAAACCCAGTATCGGGAGGAAGTGGAGCTCTCACCAAGAAGGGGTAAGTGAAAAAAAAAGGCAGTCTCCGAGAAAGGCTTGGTGCTGCTGATAGACATCATATGGTATACGTTAAGGTTTGGACTCACACAGCCTCGCTGTTGCTCCGACTTACGGGGGCTCTCTCGCGTTGTCGAATACAGCTGTCAGATACTAAGGCTGTAAATTCCCATTGAACTGCGTTCGGGCCGACAAACAGCTGAGGGGAAAGGGAGCAGACGGAGACACGGGGAACAGACAAACGACCGACAGGTTGTGATTATTCACCGATACGAATGTCTGCGGGGCTCCGGGAGCGCCTCTGGACGCTTAGCGTGGAGCTGGTGGGAGCTGCACAGGGCTCATGCTGTGGTAATGGTTTAGTAATGCGCTTGCACGTCACTGCCGTGGGTGGAGCGGTGACTGGGGGGGGGGGAAGAGAGTGTTACCACACAGTCTGTCTGCTCCATGCTGCCGTCTACCCTCCAGCTGATTCCCTGGTACACAGAGGACCAGCGCGCAGGCTCCAGGCTCTCAGGACAGCACGTGTCGGGTAGGAGGACTCCTCTTTACTGTACTCAATCCTTTCCTGTTACCTAGATTCGGGCCGACAGTGACCTGTGAGTTGTGGTAAAGGGTTCTCTCGGCCCCAGTAATACTCTGCCCCCTTCGTCTTTTGTATGAGATGGTATAGTCCACAACTTCTGCTCAGTGGCACAAGGCATGAATGAACTCTAAGCGTGGGGGGAGAAGCAAGAGGGGTGCATGTGCACAGTATCTCTCAGTATGTAGGGCACAGGGAAGCTTCTTTATGAATGAGTAGAGTGAGTGGACAACCTGATTGGCTGAAGGGTGACTTTGGCCTGTGATTGGTCGGTCCTGATCTCCCTGGGTAACTTGGTCTTCTAATGGTGTATTTCATGTTTGTGTGTATGTGTGTGTGTGTCTGTGAGTGTGTGTGTGGGGTGGTGAGTTGGTGGCGGGTGAGTGTGTTGGGTAGAACATCGGGGGGAATAGCATGAATCAGTGCTAGGGTTCTAATGTGTGTGTGTAAATGGGGCTTGGTCACAAGCTGAACAGCAGGATGTGTGTGTGTGTGTGTGTGTATTTGTGGAGAGAGGTGGTCTTATATTGGGCTCTGTACCCAGCTGTTCCTTAGTGGCACATTCCATTGTGTGGGATGTCCACCCTTACGAGATAAGAACCATCTCTGTCTCTGGGTCCTTCTCGTCGTGACTAAGAGTAACTCTCTCCAACTTTAATGACGTCTCATTGTCCCTGTGATGACAGGGAGTGTCTCCAGAAATAATACTGCTGTACTATACTTGTGTTCACTTCTCCCCCTCTGAACCTGGCACAGCGACAAAGATCAAACCAGACCAGTCTGTTAAAACAGATACCTTGAGTCATGCCAGTAAAGCATTCGAAAAAGGATTTAAGTACATTTGTGGCCAGTACGTAATTCAAATTTCGCGTCTTTACAGCCGTGTGTGACATCGGTTTGTTCGAGAGCCACCTCACCTACTAACCTAATGATTCCCCCCTGCCCTCTTCCCCCACCACCCCCTACCCCCACCGCACCCCTCCACCAGAGACCAACGTGAACAATGGCTGCCCTAAAATTAGGTGCCAAGTCTACCGGCCGCGGATACGACGAAGGCCGGGGATTGAACTGAATGCATGCGCGTGTGTGTGTGTGTGTGTCCTCCCTCCAAGAAAGAATGCTGTCACAGTGCACAGTCTTTCTGTCTTTCGCCAACACCCCTGACCTCCCACACACGCCCTCTTTCTCTCACATTCACACACACCCTTTCTCTTTGTTTTACTACAACACAATTACAGACACGCCCATTGCTCCACCTAACCTGGACACCCTTCTGCTCCACGATTTGCCTCACTGCTCCAACACCTCTCTCTCTGTGTGTGTGTGTGTGTGCGTGTGGTGTGATGTTGCGCCTCAATCTGGTCTTATCAGCCCCCTTGTTTCCGGTGTGAGTGTGATTGCTGGGAGATCTGTGGTCAGATGCAGGCTCTCTTATCTTGATGACAGGGATTCAATTCCCGACAGCAGATTAGGATGGAATCTGCCCCCAGGTTTATCTCCTTACCTCTGTCCTCATACCTGTCCTACTTGGCAACGTCCTGTTTAGATGTCATGGCGGATTCTCGCGTGGCGAAGTATGCCTCCCTTTAGACCCCGTCTAATTGGTCGGGGAAGTTCACATGCTCTTACAATGCTTACCGTGACACCTATTTCTCCACGTACAAACTCCCTATGTTCCTTGTGGTGTTGAAGGGGTGTGTCAAACTGACATGGAGTCAGAAGTACATTGTGACACAGCTATTCCTAGGGGTGGAGTTAGAACTAAATGAAGTAGGACAGAACCACTTCTCTACGACCTATTCATCACCACACTCTCTTTCTTCACCCCATTCATTTTCCTCCTCACATGACTGTTTTTTCTTTGTTTATACAACAAGGAAATCAGTCTGCCTTGAAATCTATCTGTCATGCATATTCGGGAGATCACAGCTTGGCTGGTTATCTTATATGTCACGAGGCTGCGCATTGCCTCTGGCTTGATATCGCCACACTTTGTTGTATGTGTGTGTGTGTGTGTGTATGTGTGTAACGGGAGGGGCTGAGAGGTGTGTGTGTATGTACACAGGTACCACAGTTCCAACGGTGTACTAACCACACACACACCTGGCCCTGTGACTGTCCCCGTGCCCATATATGGGCAAAGTTTCCCCTTCCTGGGCCCCGTTCAACGAGTGCATTGAATTCCAATAAGTTGGAGCGTTGGGACGAGGTGCTCGTAGAGGCAGGTCGTCATGGAAAACCAGGATCAATGGGCAAGGCCTGGCGATCCGTGTTTGAAGGTGGTTCAAGGTGTTTTCTTTCCAATAGTTATCAGTTACAAGCTATGACTCAGCCAGGTAGAGATCAACTTATTCTAGAAGGGCATCGTGACTAGGCTTGCAGAATGAATAACCCTGAATATTAACTCAAAATGAGTTGGCTCCACCTTGGCTTTTGCAAGTACAATGGCTTTCGTGCAAAATAAACGTTGCCGCAGTGATAAACTTAGAACTGCTGTCACCACAGGCTACCTAGAACTCATCTGAATGACAAAAGCAGAACTGTTCCCTAACAGGTAGTTAAATGTGATGCCCTGTCCAAAGCTTTTGCTGGCTTTTGTGTGTTCGGGGTGGATGAAGTTCCGACAGCAGTCTCCAACTCTAAAACAGAGCTAGCATTATGACTATATTAAGTAGTAGTAGGGCAGTGTTGTGGTGAAATACTAAACCCTTCCCCATGAGCCAGAGACCCTGAAGCAGCTAGCGGGAGAGGGGACTGGATGGGACAACACTGTGTCCAGAGAATGGCACAGAGACCCTCCATCTCTGCATCCAAACCTCCATCTCTCCCTTCGTTTCTTTGTCCTGACACATTTCTCTCGTCCCTTTTCCTCCATCGATCCCTCTCTCCCTCCCTGCACCCTTGCCAAGCCTTCATAAAGGGACTAAATGTGGAAGCTCGCTCCCTTCGCCTTCCCCTGCCAGCCCTTTCCCATCAGTCCAACCCTCTGGAAGAGGCCGCATACTCCCCTCTCTCTGTCTGTGGAGGTGGGGATGGGGGCCATATAGAGGAGCTCGGGGCTGGGGGGACAAATGTGGAGTCAGAGTTGGGTCATGAGGGAGGGAGGGAGTGGGAGACTGGGGAAACAGAGCTGGGTCTGGGGCTACCAGACGAAGGAAGGGCTACGCTCGTGGATCTGGACGGGGCTGGGTCACTGGCTGTCCTTGCCTTGGGCACTCGGAAGAGCCATATTAGTGGGATCTCCTTACAGCTATAATGCGTCTCCATTGAAAAGCAGTCATTAAAGAGAGAGCGAAGGGGGGATAGAACGAAAGAGAGACAGGAAAGGATAGAGAGATTCCCAGCCTGTCTGAATGTACAGGTAGGAGGCTTACATCTGGTTGGCTATTGCCCCAATGGAATGACATTGGGGCATTGGGACTTGATTTCAAAGGTCCACAATGGGATTTTACAAACATTACATTTACATTACATTTAGTCATTTAGCAGACGCTCTTATCCAGAGCGACTTACAGTAAGTACAGGGACATTCCCCCGAGGCAAGTAGGGTTAGGTGCCTTGCCCAAGGACACAACGTAATTTTTTCACAGCCAGGATTCGAACCAGCAACCTTCTGATTGGTAGCCCGATTCCCTAACCGCTCAGCCATCTGACCCCAAACATGTACTATGTGTCAATCTAGATTCCTGACCATGTTCTAATAAGCGACGCAATGTTTCAATTGAGGACTGGCAAAGGAGTCTAGAGTACATTCATGTCCGGAAGAGACTGAGATAAAAGTGAAACCGTTATCTGATTAGTGAGCGCTGCGATGTGTGTGGGTGGGTATTGTAGCGTCGTGTGACTGGAGTGTATATAGTTCTCATACAGCTAACTTATAGGTGCCTGGGGAAAAAAAAGTTGTTTATGCTGTAAGGTATGGGACACGTTCTTTAACTTAAGGGAAGGTACGGACTGTGTTTGGCAAAGCCTCGAGCCCGCTCTTTCAATCCT
The DNA here is from genome assembly GCF_963692335.1 of Osmerus eperlanus. Classification (NCBI taxonomy): domain Eukaryota; kingdom Metazoa; phylum Chordata; class Actinopteri; order Osmeriformes; family Osmeridae; genus Osmerus; species Osmerus eperlanus. The sequence continues at coordinate 9,831,756 of NC_085020.1, forward strand.
TGACACACAGAAATACGCCCACACCCAACTCACACATCCTCCTCAGCCATCCACCCACACACACGGTCACATCCACCCACACACTCACACATACTTGAGTGAAGGCGACGCATACTGTACTTTACAAGAGGAACGCACATACACAGTGGAGTGCTGTCGCCCTTTAAACGCATGCATTGGGAACACGAACACAGGGACACGCTCACACACACGTACGTGTGCACGCTGCAGTGGAAACCGAATCAGGGAGACAATTCAGTTGCTCTTCACTCGCTCCCCAAAATGTGTGTGTGCACGTGTGGGCTTCGTATATCTTTTTGTTAGTGTACATGGTTGTCCCTGCATGAGTGTGTGTATGTGTGAGTGCATGTCTGTGTGTGTGTGTGGATGTGGTCAAGGCCAGTCATCTCCCATGCAGCTTGGAGGAAACCCACATCAACTGAAATGTACCACACTCTAGGAATAGCCTCACCCGGCACAGGCAGAAATGGAAGGCGAGGTCTTATCCTGCCTCACCCTGCCTCACCCCTTCTCTCCCTTCCTCACCCCTCTCTCTCCTCCATATGCCTCAGCCCTCCTCACCCCTCTCTGGCCCTCCCCATGACAACGGCTGTTTAAAAATGCATGCCAAAATACAGGTGTGCCTCTTTCTCTCTCTCTCTCTCTCTCTCTCTCTCTCTCTCTCTCTCTCTCTCTCTCTCTCTCTCTCTCTCTCTCTCTCTCTCTCTCTCTGTCTGTCTATCTCTCTCTCTCTCTCTCACCCTCTCTCTCTCTCCTTCCCTCCCTCCCTCCCTCCCTCCCTCCCTCCCTCTCTCTCTCTCTCTCTCTCTCTCTCTCTCTCTCTCTCTCTCTCTCTCTCTCTCTCTCTCTCTCTCTCTCTCTCTCTCTCTCTCTCTCTCTCTCTCTCTCTCTCTCTCTCTCTCTCTCTCTCTCTGACCTTGTCCTTGTCACAGTTTTTCACAATTGCTAAAACACATTCTTGAAACAGTCACCCATTTTCTCAAAACTGTAAACACAAAACCTCATCTTCAAGCACTATTTACAAAACCTCTGAATCCTCTTGCAAAATGAAACTTTCGCCTCAAAACAGTTTTACCTGTGCTCAAAATCAAGCTTTCGCCTCAAAACAGATTTACCTGTGCTCAAAATCAAACACTGCTCTCAAATCATAAACAAAGTGATCAAAATGATATACACTATCAAGCAGTCAGTAAACAATACACAAAAAAATTGAAAACACATTGTTCAAAACATATAGTTCTCAAGGAGAAGATCATTTTTACGTAACCTCAAAACAAATTTCATATTTATCCGTCATTGTCTTTTGATGAACGACAACATGTTCTATCATAGTAGCTCAAAATGTATCAGAAATTACTACTCTGCTTTGCTCTCTTTTTTTGTTCTTTCTCCTCCTTGTACCCCTATACAGTACTGTACCCTGCATCTCACTACTCACAACTCACTCTTGTTCTTTGTTGATATGAACCTGCAACCAGTCAAAATCTATTGAGCAGTCAGTACTGTTACTGTAACAAATGGAAAGCACAATGTTCAGGGCCATACAATTTGTTCATTGTACAGTATACAGCCTACAATGCACTGTACTACAGTATACAATACTACAGTAAAAGGGACAACAATCTAAGGAGTAAACATCAATGTGCTTCTTCTTGTCTGTGCAGAATGTGTTTTGAGAATGAGAATGTGTTTAGAGTTTTGCTGAAAAGTCTATGTGAGATCTGCAAATTGTGTTTTACCATGTGAAATGGTTTAAGGTATTGACAACAGACTGCACAATGAGCTACATGAGTTCAGGCAACTGAGAACTTTGTTCAGCCAATGGGTTTTAGTGTTTTAGCAATTCAGAAAAACTGTAACTCTCCCCATGTCTCTCCCAGCCCAAGTGTTGGGTTTCTGTGGAAAAATCTGGTGCTTTTGTGTGTGCCTTGACCCCCCTGTGACCCCCATCCCCCCCCCCCCCCATTTGCAGTGGCCACATCACCAAAGCGGGGGGGGGGGGGGGGGAATGAAGAGATAAGACCGAGGAAGAGAAGGACAGCGGGGTAGAACGAGGGCGACCTCAACGCCGACGCTCCGCGAGCCCAAACGGCTCAGCGAGGACCCGCCCGCGCGTGCGCACATTTCCAGGCGTCGCTTTCACTGATCCGTCTCGTTCGGTGTGTGTTTGCAGATGAACCCGCGGAGGACTGTCTGTGGGGGGAAGCTCCGACCAGCTGGCGACGTCTCTACGTCTCTACGTCTCCACGCTGCCTCCGTTCTCCACGGCGATCCGCACGGCTCAGTCCGCGGATGTTGCCGGTGGCAGACCCCGTCCAGCTGCTCCACTGGTCTGACCGGGGTAAGACAGTGCTGCTCTCCGTCGACGTGAGCGGCGTGAGAGAGTACGAGAGGGGGACAGAATGTTTGATTCCAAAGAAGGCTGGTGTCGGGAGAAAGAGAGATGTGGTGATAGGGAGAGACGGCGGAGAGAGAGGTAGTGGAGTGGAGTGACTGTCAGCTGGTTGGTATGTCAGATCAATACAGTCATGAGGCCTCAGGTATGCAGAGCTGGACTGGACAAGGCACGGTTATAGACATTCCTCCTCCCTCCATCTCCTCCTTCGTCCTCCCTTCACACGTCTGTAATGTCATGGATATAATGTCTCCCTTTTTCTCCTAACTGCCCCACTTATCACTCTTTCCACCCCTCTCTTTTCCTTCTCTCTTCCATCCTCCATCCATATCCCCTCAATAGACTGGTCAGATCACAGGGCCACCATGCTAACCACAATAGCAGCTCTTCGGTGCCTCGGGCCTAATAGGGAAAAAATGAGAGGAATCTGCGACTGATAATGCCCTGCTCCAACATGGCCGTCAGCAGATAATCTGCCGTATCGTTGCCCTCCCTGGGGCTCTTCTTCTTTCTCCTTCCTCTCTTGCCTTTTCATTCCATCCTTCCCTTCTTTCACCGGCCCTCCATTATGTGCCTGTTGCTGTTTCTTCTTTTCTTGTTCTTCTTTTCTCCGTCTGTTTTCTCTCCTTTCCCTTTAGCTGTAACATACACTGAGAAGTTAGCTCTCTGTTACTTATAAACCTGCATTGTACATATATAAATATGACTGACTGTTATATTTCTTTCTCTCAACAGCAGTCACGAAGACCCCATGCAGACTGACGCTATGAGGATCGCCTGTATGTAACACACGCACGCAGTCTATGGGTGTTGTCAGTTGCTCAGTAGGCAGTGTAGATCCTGTCTTCCAATCAGAAGCTACATCTGGCTACTGGGTCTCTGAAGGCACAGCCCACTTCCTTGCTGCACATTCCTTTCCCCTACAATTGGCTGCTGGCACATTCCATAGCCCTGTGATTGGCTGCTGGCACATTCCATAGTCCTGTGATTGGGTGGCATGTCACGGGGTCTCCATCCTGTGACCCCACAGCACAGGATGCTCTCTGTGTCACAACTCCACAACGAAGCCTTGTCACAGCTTTCTCTTTCTTTGTCTCTTTCCTCCATTTCAGTTTGCCCAATTATGCTCTTTTCTCTCTTCCATTCTGAGCTGGTATCGATCTGAGACCCTCCAACACTGAGTGAAACACGTCGACAGACATCTGGAGCACAATATAGTGAAAACTGTGACAATGAGGGGCCGGCACAGTAGAAAGAACTGTTCTTACAACAGGCAGCGGGATGTATCCTGTCCATGGTTGAAAGAAAGAGAGAGAGAGAGAGAGAGAGAGAGAGAGAGGGAGAGAGAGAGAGAGGGAGAGAGAAATAAAATGTGTGCGTGAGAGGCAATTCTAAGAACATGAGATTTGCTAGGTCCTGAACCTGGCATACAATGTAGATTTCTGTGTGGTTTAAGCTACAGCTACATTGTCTGCTGGGTTTCAGGCTGGCAAGAAAAGCATCACTCAGTAAGCCAGGGATTCAGCAAGGTAAGTTCTCAATCATGCCGCTATTGTGTATCAAACTTACCTTGGATTTGCAATAAAAAATGTAATATGATTGCAAGTCTATGACTCATTTCTGCATCTGAACATGAAACCCAGTTATACTGTTAATTTTTTTATATATTTTTTCGAAAGCAGCAGGTAGGTAGCAGCGGGTAATAGAAGTCTTTGTTAGTTTCAAACAGAATCAATGCTAACCAAATGAACCCAACCCACAAAAAAAGTCTGTTGTATGCTGTAAGCAAAACAGTAACGGGCAACAGTTTCAATAAATTGTATCTGCATCAGGCTGCTAGTTTCGGCTGACTATCACCTACAGATGGCACGCACACATACACAGAAACAGAGAGAATATATAAGAATTCTGGTCTAGCCAAGTATTCACAGCAGAAGCCTCTATCAATCCTGTCCATGTGTAAGTCTGGGGATTGAGAATACACACACACTAACACACACACATCCACACCAAAAGAATCCCACCTTCACTTCTACCAAGAGAACAGACTTCACACGGCATGGGAGATAAACTCTGGCCCTGAAGGAGCTCCTCAGCACACACACTCACTGTGTGTGTGTGTGAGTGTGTGTGTGTGTGTGTGTGTGTGTGTGTACGTGTTGTTCTTGGGAGCTTTCATTCTGAATATGTTTGAGACCACTATCTGGACACACACACTGCAGGGGCACTGATCAATAAAATAGCAGGGTTCTAAATACACAAGCCAACGGTTCAACGCAAGTCAGTGAAGCACGTGTGTTGTAGTGAGGTAGATGGGGGGAGGGGGGCTGTAGTTTGACAGCGATAGAGAGACATTGACCATATATACAAGTACACAGAATATCTGTATACTGCATATCGATGATATCATTTCATATTTGTGCTCTGACAAACAGTGACTTGACAATTTGAACTGAACTTCTGCAGCAGAGAACAAGAGCTGCAGCATTTCCTCCTACACCGACACAAATGAGGAATGTCAGTTATGTGAGTGGTCTGTAATGGGAGTACCATTTGTTCTTTTGGTCAGCCGGTTCTTTGACGCGAATGGAGCACGGACTGATGACATCACAATGCGTCCTCGAGGACAGATGTATGTTAGGGAGTCAGCGAGCATTCAAAAGCACAGAGTTCTGTTGTGGGTGGTGTCCAGGGTGTAATAAATCTGTTGGTGTGTGTGTGTGTCAATGGTCTCCAAGCAGGACTTGCTTTGCTTTGTCCAACAGACAGTGGAAAGCCAGAAGGATATTTACACACTGTTGCTACATATGGCACACATTGGAGGGGCAAAACATGTTCTCCATCCTTCTATCCCATCATCCTTCCACCTTCTGGACTCGTTTGAAAGAATAGGAAAGAGAAGGAGAGTAAAGCAATGTGGATAGAAAGCTGAAGCAATAACGTTCTGATTTGAGAAGTGTCAAACTGTATTTGTCTGGAAAAGGCAGGATCTGGAAACATCTCAACTGATATTCTACAGGCTGTCTCCTGCATTCTAGGGACCTCGATTTCAGCACAGTAACTAAACGGCAGATTCACAAGATTTGTTTTAAATTGTCCAATTCATTACCTTTCACATTAGATTACATAACGTGATAAAACTAGGGTGGTTTTTGGTATCAATCAATATTCTTCCAACCACTCCATTGTGTCAGCCAGAATCACAGTACAGGGGTAGTGAACCAATAAGGTAGAGACATGACTGACCATAACCAAACAATGTGGTGTTTCAGAACCTTGGGTTGGGAGCAATTGCTATGAGCTGACGATCAGCTACAACCTGACAAATAATAAACAAGAGTGTCACAAAACATGCGTCATGGACACAAAACACAGTTTTTACACACACAACCACCATGGGTAGGTAAAAATCACCTAGACATTGACCATTTATGACACATTCCATGGAATACAAATGTAATACAACATGCAGGGTATAGCTGCTTTGTTACCTGTGCCAGTCGCTTCAATAAGCCTTGAGGTGTAACCACACACTGTGAAGTACTACACCGCAAATGTCAGTGTTCATTTAACATCAGAAGGGTTTACATAGGTACCTTAAATACATTTTATCAATCTTATGAGTGACACACTTTTCATTAGACTTTTGTACTTCAACCTAATACTATTTAACTTACTTACTTTTGAACACTTTGAATGACCTAAACTTATCCATTTGAATATGAATGTATAATGATAAATAAATGGTTGCACAGCATGTACATTGTTTGTTCTTTTGTATATTGTTTATTATTATATTATATGTTTATTATTTATCCATTGTATTTTATTTTCTTATTCCTTATTTTCTCGGGTCTATTTTCACTCGTCTCTGCTGCTGTCACACCCAAATTTGCCCACATGGCAATCAATAAAGTGTTATCTTACCATATAAAAACACAATGTACACTCCAGGTTTGAAATGTGTTGTGTAGAAGTCCCCTTCTAGGAAAGTACACTAGGAGCTAGCTTGTTTGCCACCCCAGCCCTTACCAAACTATGTGAGTCACCCTGCAGAGGTGTAACCACACAGGCAGTTTGGCAAGCCTACTGGCAGATCCGGCTGTGGTGGCAAAGGAGTGGTGAGGAGAGCTTACACAACCAGTCCCGGCCGCACGGTGGGAAGAGTGAAGCATCGGGACATTATCTCTTCTCCTCTCACGCAAACGGGCATGTCCATACACACACACACATCAGAAAATCTTGGAACACAAGGGCTCAAACACATTGTTTTATGCTAACCCTTGACGTCAGATTCTAAGGTGGTTTATAGCTGAGGTGGCTCACTGTCTCATTCATCTACCAAGGGTTCTGAAATTATTCTTCACTGAAGACAATTAATTATGTTTCCATGGATTATAATCGGCAAACCCCTGAACAGTAAAAAAAAAACAACACTTATTCTGAAATGGCTGGTTTTAGACACACAACAATTAAATCCAATCCAGCGACAGAAAGGAGGATGTTGTGAATGAACGGAAGGGACCCTACTCTCCCCATCCTTCCTCTCATTTCTTCTTCCTTCCTCTTTTCTCTGGTGTTCAGTCTCAAGTCTTTCCACCCTGGTCATGTCTGCGCTACTGTATGCATGGTAGCCATTGGGATGCAGGCAGGCAGGCAGGGATGAATGGGTGGAGGTGAGGGGGAACACGGTGGGTCCCTGAGCTGGGTCGGTCACTGAGCTCATCCCAGATCTTTTTTCTTTCTTTCTCTGTGAACCCTTTTCAGGGCCCCCTCATTCTCATTCGGCTCCCTCCCTCCATCTCACCGTCTCTCTCTATCTCCCTCCCTCTCCCTCTCTCTCTCTCTCTCTCTCTCTCTCTCTCTCTCTCTCTCCATCTCCCTACCTACCTCCCTCCCTCCCTCTCCCTCCATCTCACCGTCTCTCTCTATCTCCCTCCCTCTCCCTCTCTCTCTCTCTCTCTCTCTCTCTCTCACCCCCCCCCTCTCTCTCTCTCTCTCTCTCTCTCTCTCTCTCCCTCTCTCTGTCTCCCTCTCTCTCTCCCTCTCTCTCTCTATCTCCCTACCTCCCTCCCTCCCTCTCCCTCTCTCTCACCCTTTCTATCTCCCTCCCTCCCTTTCTCTCACCCCCCCCCCTCTCTCTCTCTCTCTCTCTCTCTCTCTCTCTCTCTCTCTCTCTCTCTCTCTCTCTCTCTCTTTGCTCCCCTCTACTTCCTCCACAGCCTGAATGGAATATGTCAGTCATGCGTGCTGATGACTGTGTCAACGTTAGCTCACTGATATTCCACAAAAAATATCGGCCTCCTGTCCAGGCAACTTCGTCAAGCAGGTTACAGAGAATCCTGTGACAGAAACGCACGTGTTCCTACCACAGGTGACCTCCGGGGTGTTTTGTCCGGGGGTCGGACACAGGATTGAAGGTAACACATCTTAACGTTCCAACGGATTGTTTGGCCCTCGCTGCGCTCCGATGTTCTCCCCTGGATGCATTGCCAGTCCACCCCCCCCCCCCCCCCCCACCACCTCTATACCTTGGAGAACGATGAGTCGGGAGAACGCTGACAGAACCATGAAATCTAAACGGATTGTGGGGGGGGGGGGAGGACACTGACGAGGCAGTACATGGACTTGTCACACGCAGACCCAAGTCCCACTCAGGAACACAGTCACGCTCAGGAACAGGGAGGAGAGGAAACTGTTGTGCAACACCGAGGGAGGGCCAATGGGGGGGGGGGGGGGGGGGGGCTGAGACTGACAGAAAAAGAGGAAGGATGGTTGAAAATGAAGGGCACATGACAGCATGCTGGAGTAATTCTCTGCTCGTGCACTTGGATCAGGATGGACAACGTGCATATGTAAGCAGTGTGTGCGCGCGCTTGAATGTGTGTGTGTGTGTGTGGGTTTGTGTGACCTGTACATGTCAGGAGTACTTTTGTGGTCCTCATCTACCTAACCACATTACAGATCACCTGACAGCCAATATGGCTGACACATACCTAGCCTCATTAGCCTGTAATCGACATGAACACAAGCACACACGAACACTGTTTAACCTGATGGTACCCTTCTGTTCAAGATTCTGTGCTGTACTTTAAGTAAATACAGGAGAGGAAGAGCCTTCAGTCAGTATGAGCAATTAGACGTCTTTGCATAACAGACTAACAACTGTTACCCTGTCTGTTGCAGCCACTCCCACATCCCACATGCCCCCCCCTGTTATGGCAGGTTTTGACATAGTTACAATATCTATGTTTCTTTAAGCGGTAAAAAGTAAGTTCCTTTGTTATAGACAGACGAATGTTAGAAACTGAGGCTCTGTGGTGTGGTTTACTCTGTAGAATGGACACTTAGATTGTCTTAAGGTATTTATGGTGTTGTTTTATGATACGGTATGGGGGTTGGGGGAGATTGTTATCTCAGTTGAGCGAGCTGACCTAACCTTTTGGCCAAGGAGATTGTGTCCTGTGTCCTGTTTGTGTATCATTAACCATCTCCTTCTTTAGAGAGGGAGCTGGGGCATCAAAGAACTGTGGGACACTTGATGTGGAGTCAAACTGTCACTGAGCAGTGCTGACCAATCACAGAGTTTGCTACATTGATGGATTGACCATCAGAAGAACCATTTGATCTAAAGTTTATATAAGGCAGGGTTTTAGGGTTCCTCAAAGAACCGGTGAGATATTCTTTTTGGTCACTGTGTGATATTGAATTGTCTAAATGTGTGTTTTTTAGGCTATTGTCAATAATTCGGTTAAGTAAGTAATTGGGCAGAGGTAAAACTGTGTCCTGTACGTGTAAAGTCGTACGAATTAATAAGGTAAGGTTGTTGAACCTATCTTTTACGTGAAAGTCGTAAAAAACGTCTGCAGAAGTGTGTCGATGGACACACATAGAGGTAGTGTTGTTGACGAACACACATAGAGGGAGATAAATTCACATGTGATATCGTGTTATGTGTCTTTTTGAGACCCTAAAAGGATTAGAATATGTTGGGTTAGTGCAGGGCCGGATTAACAATTTTCTGTGCCCTGGGCAACAAGGCTTAAGGCCCCCCCCCCCCCCCCTCTCTGTTTGATGTGATGCTAGTTATGGATGTCGAAAATTAATGCGATTGCGCGAAGCGCGCGAGTGCTTTTTTTGGGCCTTTATTTGAGCGCAAAATAGTTTTTTGAGCTTTATGTAAAATAAACATTTTACAAGCCGTTTTTCAATTGGTAAAATCTTGGCAGACAGTAGGTAAGGAAGTAACAGCTAGCTGGCGCAGTTACTTGTAAAATGCATAGATAATGTTTAACAGTAAAATCTCAATCTAGCTTGCACCTAACTAAGTTAACATATTTGAGTGTGCTAACATTAGCAATAACGTCAGCAAGTTTGAGGTGTATGCATAGGCTAACCATTAAATTAGCAGCACATTTCCCGTATTTAACAATGATTAAACATGGACTTACCTGAAAGTGATGCACGGGCACCATCTCGCAGTCTCTTTCTTTCTTTTTTCCTTCTCCTGACTCCTGTTATCGTTTTAAGCCCATCTTAGAAAAGTTGACCTAGCCTACTGTCAAAGTTCGTCAGCCCACTGAGGGAAGGGCACCCACAGCGAGCTTGGGAAGTTGAGTGTGTAGGCTATTTGTTTATGTTTTGTTTGGGGGGGGGGGGGGGCACCATCGTAACTTCTTGTGAGCATTTAAATAGGCTACATCTCTTGTTCTGCCTGTTTTGTAATATACGTGTCTAATATTTCTATACTAAAATAATATCGGTATTATAAGTATTATAACTATGATGATTTTTCAGTTGGCTATTTTTTGGTGCCCCCTCAGGAGTTGGTGCCCTACGCACAGCGCGTAGTGAGCGTTATGGGAGCGGCGGCACTGGCTACTACTAGACTACACAAACACTGTTTTTGACGTGATTTTAACATAACATTTTGATCGAACGAGTTGTAATAAACGTCACATTACGGAAAGTTAGGACTGCGTTCATAACGTGATGTAACATTTTAGTTGACATTGTCCAGGGCCCCTTAGATGTCATGTGCCCCTGGGCAAGTGCCCAGTTGCCCTAATGGTTAATCCGGCCCTGGGTTAGTGATAGTTTGAGAAATTGTATTGGCTTTAGTGGTCATAACAGTTCTTATTTATTAACGTGGCCTAAACGTGATTCTAAGTCCCGAGAGAAAAGTATACTAGTGAGGTAATCAGCTGAGTGTTTACAAAGGGTTTGAGTCCCTGAAGGTGAAGAAAAAAGAAAAAAAGAAAAGTTAGGATGTATCCTGAGGGATTTTCAAAACAGAGGTTTTAAGTTTGCAACGCGCGTGTTCATTTTTTGTTTTAATTGCAAGTTATGTTTTTTGAAGTTAAAAGAAGTATGAGTAACTAATGGTGTCTACTATTCAAGCTATATACAAATTACAAAAATCAAAATTTTAATTATTTTTCGGTTTGAATATTTGTAATTTGTGTGCAGTTGGGGTATATTTTCATTGAAAGTTGTGAAGTCGGAATTTAATTGTTTTTAGAAAAGAAGGGGTAGTAATTGTGTCTTTATTTTCCGTCGTTGGTTATTGTTGGTTGGATTGTAATTCTAAAAATGAATGGTCTGGAGGCAGAATTGCCCTGTCCAAACATCGATTACATGAAACAAAAGTATGGTAACGATAGTTTATTGCAAATGCAAATATGGATTGATAAATGTGGATTTTCGAGTGTGGGGTCGTTTTGTTTTAAGGACCTTATTGAATTGCGAAATAAGTTTGTGGAGAGAAATAGATACACGATTTTTTTAAGTGGAGAAAAGAATAGATTTTAGCCTGATTGGAGAGCTTTTTCTGATTGGATGGAGATAGGTCAGATGTCTTCTGACATCTGCCATCTTTCCTATATCTAGGAAAAGTCAAGAAAGTAGGATCCTGGAATTTGTTTATAGATTTTCTTTGGATTCCCGCAAAGATTGCGGCTTGTGCTTTGACTTGCAATTGCCTGTACTTATTATTTTGCGTTTCAAAGAAGGAGAGGTTAAAGTCCTCTCCGGTACAAAGGGTTTGAGTCCCTGTTGTGTTTGGAATAAAAAATGTTGTGGGCTATGTTGGTCAAAGCTAATGCAGAGCGTGTTGACATGCTGTTGAAAAACATGTAGGCCAACGCGAATTGCTAGGTATGGTCAATCCAAAATGCGTGCTTTAATTGTGGGAATTTGAGCAGAATGTACGTGAATGTCCGGAGATGTGTCATCACTGTTGAAAGTTTTCTGGAAATTGGGGGCGAACTCTCGCAAATCAGAGGGGTTCGTGACCGGAAGTTGAGTTCCGAACTGGTGACGTACAATGTTTATCGGTTATGACACTGTTGGTAGAGGAGAGACGATTGACTTGTTATATTGTTTTACAACTCTGTGTTAACCGTTATATATTTGATGTTAGACTTTGCATCGGTCTGATTGCCGCCAGAAGGCATTTGTTTTTGAAGACGGAGACATTCTGTTTTGAAAATGCTAATGTTAATTCTTTGACTGAGTTCTCCACTTGAAAAGAGGCGCATGCGCTTGAGCCTAGCGGAAGTTGATTCTTTCATTGAAGCTCATTCTGCGTGCAGTGGCCCACACCCGTCATGAGTGCAAAAAAAAAAAAAAAAAAACTCATTTTAGAGAGAATTTGACATTGAATTGAGAAATATATTGGTTGGAAAACAGATGTGTGTTTCTGTTTCTTTGTCAAACTTAAGAAAATATTGTGAGTTGCCATACTCTTGATTTGGAAATTATGTACAGACCGATTTTTTATATTATGAGCTTGATTCGATATTGAATAATGCGCTGGAAATTTAGTTTTTTGGGTAGGATAATTGGTAAAAGGCCAGTTTTGGCAACAAAAGCGGTATTCATTTGAAGAATTACAATCCCGGGGTTTATTGAAACTTTTATAGAAAGTTATGTGTTCAAACGGAAATGTTATGTTGTTTAAGGAATATTTTTGTTTATGTATTGAATTTATCTGGAAATGTTCGATGGTTTTTATTTTTAATTTTGAGGGAGTTCACAGATGTTACTGTTGTTTAAAGAAATATGTAAAGGGTTATGAAGAAGTGATCAGAAAGATTGAGCCAGTCCGAGGGACTGAAGTGTATACAAGGGGAACTAGTTCGAGAGACTGAATTGTGATTGTTGTTAAGGGCAAAGGTGCTACATATGTGTGTTTATTGCTGCTGAGATGATTTGTTGAAATGTGTTGGGTTTGGTGGTATTCATATTTACCTATTTAAATGTACTTGAAGTTGAAGCTTTGTCCAACCAGAATGCTAATACATGTGTAAACTGTCATTCTCTGACGAGTGATATTAGGTGCATATGTAGATTTCGGAGCCTAATTTTTATGTTGAAATTAAAATAGTACTAATGGTTGATAGAATTGTAAAGGTTGTAATTGTAAAGAAAATCCAGGATGTGACTTTGTTGGCTAATGGTGAAAACGTGGAGGAAGTGTATTCTGCCCTGAGACAAAGGAGAGTCCAGGAAGTTGAATTTGCAACTATGGCAACGACATTAGCTAACAAACTAACAGACCGACAGGCAGGTACAGGCTAGTAAAGGAATTGCAGCTTGATATTTGAGATCCAGGATAAGTAACCGCATGACGCATGCGCAGATGGAAATTGAGAAATTGACTAAGACGCAAATTTAGAGAAATAGATAAATTTGGAGCGAATTTTACATATTAATTTGGTTATTTTTGAAATATGTTGGGTGATGAGTATTTTGAGACATTTGCTAACAAGGTTTTTGTTTGTTTGAGGACATTTTAAATGAGTTTCAGAAATTCCGAGGAAAGGTGGGGGCTAAAAAAAGAGTCCCGTTACGTTGAGTTTTACAAAGGTGATCCCAGAGGGTGTAATTCTGCATAATTATGTGAGTATTAATGGTGAAAGATGTGTCCGTTTAGATTAATTCGAAGTTTGGTGGTTAACGAATGTATGATTAACATTTGTTCTAATTCCTAGCCAAACAGGGAGGTAGAAGCCTTTCAGACCAGAACTTGTATTTACGAGCGGAAAATCTGTGGTGTGTGATGGTATCCATAAAAATGCAGAAATTGGACCCCTGGTTCATAAATTAGTTCTAATTGGATTGGAAAAGTTATACTTTAAAGCAAAATCCATCAAGCAAAATTAAGTGAATAGATGGTAAACGCCAACCATCTGTGTTGTTTAAAAGAAGAAAAAAAAAGGTTGAGAGTTTTTGCTTTGTTCCAGAGCGCGCTGATAGACATGGTTTATTTGAGTTGATTCATTGAGTACTAACAAAGAGTAATTGAGATGGCTGGTAAATATGGAAATATTCAAAGGTGTATACATTACATGCTTTGATAAGACTTTTGAGGAGTTAAAGAATAAGGTTTTGTTTTACGGGGTTTATGTTAAATTGTGAATTTAAAGGTTTAAAAAGAAAAAGGGAGAGTTTATATTTTATTTTGTCTTAAGGGCATTGTTTGATTGATGTGATTGCGAGTCGTAGCGTAATTCTAGCATGAATTACTTATTCTAAGAGCAGTTTTAAGTGTGCGAACATGGATTTAATGAAACGAGAACGCTTTGTGGATGTGAAGAGATGTTTGGTTTAAACACTTTGATGTTCTGAAAAGGGAACTATGCATATGCTTTGAAGAGGTATATGGGCAAACATTTTAAGTCAAAATAGTAAAATATAGAGGTTTTTAAGAGTTTTGATAAAGGTATTAGATGCAATGTGGTGATGAAATAAGAAAGAGAAAATAATTACAATGTACTTTTGTTTGGAATTTGACTGTAATTTGATTTTAAGTTTTTCTTTGAGAGTTTTTATCAGGGCATGGTACAATGTTTTGGGATAAACAGTTAGGCTGTGATGAGGTTGTTTTATTATGGTATTGGTTCATAAAGAGGGTTATTATAACTTTGGTTTTGAGATAATTTGGGAAGACTCATTAAGTCTGATAAATTGTGGTGTGATGGTTGGAACGAAGTAGCTTGTTCTGGACTGCAGCCAAAGCAAGTTATGAAGTTCTACCTATCTAACCTATATAGAAATATAGATGGGGTATAAGTTTGGCTAATGGTTACATTAAGAACATTTTATGGTTTATGTTTCATTTTGGAATCATACAGATTAAATTCTGGTTTAGGGTAGTGATGCTAGTTTTCTACATGTCTTGGAAAAAGACAGATTTGATTTGGTGAATTTAAATACAGGAAAAATAAAAATAAAAAGGGAATCTGAAATATAAAGGTATTCATTTGAACTGTTCCTAAAGGTTTTTTTGAAGAAAAGATAATAAGAGACTAAAAGTTGAGGTTATTCGTAATTTGGTTGTTTTCTAAAATTGTTTTATTTTATACAAATTGGTTCAAAAGTTGGTTGCTTCAGAGTAAGCTTGTTAATTCATAAAAGGGAAAAGAGTTAAAATATTTACTGATAGTTAAATACATCATTGGTGTTACATATGATTTTGGGAAAGGTATGGAAACAGGAAGTTTCTTATTTTCACTTATAGAACAACTTGCTGTATGCAAATGTGGAATTCACTCTAACAATGATGATTATTTCACAGGGAAAATGCTAGTGCTGATACTAGCTGGAGCAGTTTCTAGATTGCCTGCATGCATTGATGAACTAACTAGAATATGTTTTTGATGTTGATATGTTTACAGGAAGTGATGAGATGATGTTGCTATGTCCGGATGAGCCTAACTTGACAAATGTGGGCTTACAGGACTCTTTTGAGGAAAATTGTTGTGTGACCTTGATACAACATTTGTTACAGATTCTTTAAGGGAAGCGCAGGCTTCTTAGAGAGGAAGAGATGACGTTTAGGAATTTATGACTGACTGATGACTGACTGATCCAAACAGAGAGTGACTATGGGGGTTTTATGGTTTTATGTCTTTAGCTTCAGTAGTTTGGATTTGTGATAGGACTGTGAGGGTTTGATATGATACTGCTGAGTTGAAAGTATTGGACTGTATTTAACCCAGAGTGAGAATTTTGTTTTTGTTTGAGTATATTTGATAAGAATTACAGAATACAGCGGACAGATGGAGAAAGGAATGGTGGAATGGAGATTTGAACTTGCCTCTACAGTTTGTGTGATATCAAGAATCCATTATTTTAGCATACAAGAGGATTTGTAATGGATGCATAGTCATTTTGTCAGTATTTCATAAGTGGGACAAGTATTATGAGAAAAGGAATTTAAACACGATAAGCTTCACAGTTAAGGTTAGAGAAACTATTTGAGTATTGATAGATGGATTTTGTAGAGTTCAATTTTTGGAGAAGTGATACTGTTTAATGATTGTTGATGGTTGTTGGATGGGAAGAAGTTTTAGACTTCTCAGGGGATCAGTGGTCAAGTTTTGTTAATTTAGATTATTCTTCGATGGGATTTTTCTTTGAGGATATGTAATGATAATGGGTCACACTTGTTTAAGGAAGTTATTTTGGTGTTGATAGGATTCAACATTGTGTTAATCACTTCAGTTGAATGAGAGAACATAACTTTGAAGACTAAGTCAGACGACAAGAAGTCAGTTACCTTTAACTGACCTCTGTGAGAATGTGCTTGTTTATCACTGTGCAACCTTTTGGAGTCTACTTTGTGTGAGATTCACAGGCAGGTGAAGGAGGCTATTCCTCATCCGTTGACTGGACCGCTGCATGATTTGATACCAGGATGACTGGATCGTGGTGAAGGACCTGAAACGCCTGGTAAAACCCAAGGTGGACGGGGCCATACCAGATTCTCCTGACGACTAATCCGGCGGTTAAGACCGGAGGGAAGAGCAACGTGGATAGGCGCTAACCA
The DNA here is from genome assembly GCF_963692335.1 of Osmerus eperlanus. Classification (NCBI taxonomy): domain Eukaryota; kingdom Metazoa; phylum Chordata; class Actinopteri; order Osmeriformes; family Osmeridae; genus Osmerus; species Osmerus eperlanus. Next base: position 9,848,006 of record NC_085020.1, read on the forward strand.
TTGTAAGCGTGCGCCCTGCCTGGAGACGGAAGGAGAGGATACGCATTCTGCGTAGTACCAAGGAAAGCTCAGAGTCTGTGCGCATAGTGCAGTTCTTTGAAAGTTGCCCTGAAGCAATTTGATCGTCGTTTGCAATTGGTTCAATTAGGCTATCCTGCCTGAAAGAAGATTATCTACAGCCAACTGAAGATGGCATACGTTCCAACAACCTGGACTTTGTGGTATACGGGGTACAATGGGTTTTGTCTTGGGAATGGCATTTCTTATTGTGTTTCCAAGGTTCTAATGATATTATGACGACAAATGTAATGACTTCAATTGTTTCACCAGTAATGATGCAGTTGTTAAAAAGAGATGTGCCTACGAAGTTTAAAGCTAGAAATCAGGTAGCTGCAGGATTAGAATGATGTTTTTGCGTACGGCTAGCAAAATGTGGATTGTATTAATTATACATATTATTATCAGAAACGTTTTATTAATTACATGGTGGATACAATTTCTGGGTTAGAGAACAATGGCTAAGACTTTTTCAATTCAGATGGTGAACTATAGTCCTTTAGAGAATTCTGACTGGGTTTCAGGAAGAATGAATGATAGTATGAAATCAGATTTACAGATGAAGGTATTAATGTGTTTGCTACTTTGTTGAGGTTTGAGTCTTATTTTTCTTAATGGACTGTTTGGGTTTATGTTGTTTTAAAAAAAAAATTGAGGAATGTTATGGCAGGTTTTGACATAGTTACAATATCTATGTTTCTTTAAGCGGTAAAAAGTAAGTTCCTTTGTTATAGACAGACGAATGTTAGAAACTGAGGCTCTGTGGTGTGGTTTACTCTGTAGAATGGACACTTAGATTGTCTTAAGGTATTTATGGTGTTGTTTTATGATACCTAAATAAGAGCCAGAGGGTCTTAGTTAGGTCTGGGGGTTGAGGGAGATTGTTATCTCAGTTGAGCGAGCTGACCTAACCTTTTGGCCAAGGAGATTGTGTCCTGTGTCCTGTTTGTGTATCATTAACCATCTCCTTCTTTAGAGAGGGAGCTGGGGCATCAAAGAACTGTGGGACACTTGATGTGGAGTCAAACTGTCACTGAGCAGTGCTGACCAATCACAGAGTTTGCTACATTGATGGATTGACCATCAGAAGAACCATTTGATCTAAAGTTTATATAAGGCAGGGTTTTAGGGTTGTTCTTCATCACTCTTGCGAACGACCTGTGGCTAGCACCTCCTTCGTAATGACTGATCAGCAAAGCTTTGCTTAATATTACGTAATTGTATAATCTAAATAAATTGTATTAAAACCACATCTCTTGACTTCTCAGATCTACACAGTGCCACTTGAATTTCCACCATTACACCCCCCCATCTCTTTATGTGCCTCTCTATCTCCCTCACTGTCTATCTCTCTTTCTGTTACTCTCTCTTTCCATCCCTGTCTCTCTCTTTCTGTGCCTCTGTTTCTCCCTCACACTGTCTCTCTCTCTTTTCTCTGACCCTCTCTCTCCCTCACACTTCCTCACACTGTCTCTCTCTCTCTTTTTCTGACCCTCTCTCCCTCACACTGTCTCTCTCTATCTCTTTCTGACCCTCTCTCTTTCTCCCTCACACTGTCTATCTCTCTCTCTCTCTTTCTGACCCTCTCTCCCTCACACGCTGTCTCTTTCTCTATACAGTGACAGCCCACTGAGAGAATCTAAAGTAAGTCCCTGTGTTTTAAGAGGTTTGGAATTAGTCTGTTACCTAGCAACAGTCATACAATACAACATAGTTTTGTACGTGAGACAGAAACATAGTTTAGAGAGTGAGTGTGCCTTGGCCTTGACGGATTGTGCATATAGGACTAGAGCGTGTGTGCGTGCGTACATATGTGCGTATGCCTGTACGCTTAATAATCAGCTGAATGCTCTTTTTCCATTGTGGTGGACGTTTGCTGGGTATAATCTCATTTGGAAACCTGTTCCATTTCACACATCTCTCTCACACTCACAACACAAACCCACACACGCACACGCATGCACACGCACACACACACACACACACACTGTACACTTCCCTGAATGCACCAGACAGCAGTACTTCCTCCCAGAGTTGTGGCTACGTAAGGGGTTGAATGGAGAGAAGTGATAAGCTGCTCTTTCATCATGGAGACAGGCAGTGACCATGTCTACTGGGAGGGGCACAGTCAATGGAAGACGAGGGGGAGGAGGGGCAAACAGAGAGAGAGTTAGAGAAAGAGAGAGTCAGAGAGAGAAAGAGATAGTTAGAGAGAGATAGAGAGAAAGAGGTTGTCACCCAGTCACACAAGATAGGCTTCAAAGCTGTATGTGGCTCCTTGACCACACGTGTTGCTCCCACACAATTTACAGTAAGATTAGTTGTACAATTTATGGTAAGTAGCATAAAATGTAATACTGCCGAAAAAGGTTGCAATGCAGCCAAACGTTGTCCGATGAGCATCATGGACATTTGTGTATGTGCATATTTTGTTCAATATGGCAAATGGGAAATAAGACTCCAAGAACATTTTGCTTCAAAACCCCAAATTAATTTAGTCAAATTCATCCAACTCTAGCCATGGAGCCCAGCTCAATCTAGCGTAGAAATCGAAGCAATCCCACGCTGAAGTAAACATGAAATGAAAAAAACGTGTTAATTAAATGGTATGGTTAAATGTTCTTTTCAAAGAGAAAGGGGAACAATAATGCAGATGTTTCAACAAAGAATGGATCAACTTATGCAGTCATAGTTGCAGTTACAACAATGCAGCTGGGTTGCAGGTGTGTTTGCTCTGCACTGAGAAGTTCTTATAACCTGGGAACCAGGCGAAACTGTGAGCTCATGTTTTATTTGCTCTGGCAGAATAGTCCAGCCTATGGATCTATTATTCAGTAGAGCAGGGGTTTTTAAACTTTTGGGGGCCAGGGACCCCTTACAGGGGAGAACATTTTCCAAGGACCACCCCATAATTGTAACACCCATTCAGCATACCCTTTGTGCTCTTAAATGGACACAGTATTCTTGTTTTATTGGTGCAAATGGTCCCCATCTGTAGATTATTATATATTATTTCACTTTTTAATGATACAGCACAATTTAACAATTGTATCATTTAAGGGGAAAAAAATTGCGGACCCCCTGGCTATGGTTGGCGAACCCCACTTTGAGAACCATTGAAGTAGAGCAAGCATCAAAGCTATTTAGAAATGTCTCTATGGCAAGTGGTCATTGGCTCATTGAAGCTTGCAAAACCGAGGTTTGATCAGCGCCATGTTGAACATCCGGCTCGTCCTGCTCCTGACTTCTGAGGTCTGTGCTTTTCTACACGTAAGCAAAAAGATGAAGTATTACTTTCCCCATTTCGAATTTGTTTAAAACTAGGCCTAATAGGTCTTCAGCTATTAGGCTATTATTTTGAGCCAAGTATGAGAATTTGTATATTTAGACTGGTTACAGTAATAGAATAAAGTGACAGGAACAAACCCAATAGGAAATGCAAATACCACCAAGATCCACACAGGCCTTTGCTTCAAGGTGAGGAGTTAAGGGTGGGGGCTGGGTCAGGCCACCCTCCCATACAGATTTCCATTGGACCGGAATCCGGTCGGACCAATCCAAACCGTTTATCTGATATGGGGCGGCATTACTGTCATACAATGACAGTATATTGAAGTGCAAAGGCATTTTCATAAACAATCAAGATGATGTTTCGTTGCTCTGATTAATGTATCTACCCAATTGCATCCAGAGGCATTTTGGTCTGGTCTGTTGATAATCACCCCTTGGAAATCGAAAATAACTGATGAAATGTTCCAAATATGCCCAAACTGGTCTGCTGATGCCAGACAAAAGTTTCCCATATAATGTTTTTTCTGCAAACATTAAGAGCTATTTTAAGGGACACCACTTCTCTTTCAGTGAAAAATACCCAACTCTCTGAAAAAAACGCAGTGGCCATCGGTCTAGTTTCTGTTCTTCATTCGCAAACATATTGGCCTATACATTAAAAAAAGGTCTACCGTACAACAAATGGCAAACTATAACATATTATTTAGAATTGATGGATGGTAATTAAAAGCAAAGTTGATCAGATTTTTTCATCTCTCAAACTCAAATCAAGCTTTTCATCCATTGTAGCTCCCAATGTATCCTATTTTTGTTCGAAAAGAGGCTCTTGAAATCAAAAAGTTGTCAACCCCTGCAACTAACTCATATTTGGGTGACCATCCTACAAACAACTGTTCCTGACACTATAACCGACACTCTCTTCACACTACTGATACTAAGACTGACACTAGAATTGACACTGTAACTGTAACAGACACTGTGGTCTAATGGTGATTGGCCGGAGAACATTGCTCCTTGCTATGTGTGTGTGCGTGCGTGCGTGTGTGTATGTCGGAATGGGATCTCTGTCTGAGCATGGGTCACATAGTGCTCTTTAGTACTTCTAGAATGATCCACTTCAATGTGAATGCCAGTGGTAAGTAAACAGTTAACTGCCCATTGCGGACACTGTGAAACCCGAGACTCTTAAGGGAAGACTGAAAAAGAGATGAGGAAAGGGTGGAAGAAGACATTTTCGAGACCTTGAAGAAGGGAGGAAGATTTCCTCTGTCTGAGATTTCTCTCTTGCCCCGCCTCTCAGCTCTTGACTGACAGCTTGTTTTTGTTTTTTTCTCTCTCTCTCTGTCTATTTCTCTCTGAGGAACTGTTCCATCTCTCACGTTTTCATATCTGTCTCTGGACTGACATGGCTTTGTCTAAAGCATGTGTGTGTGAGTCCATGCCTGCTTGCATGTGTGTCTTTGTGCCTGCCTGCGCATAGATCTCTGGCCAAACGGTGTGCATGTGTATGCTCGTGAATGTATTTACATGTGCATGAATCATTGGGGATGCTTTTTAGCATTGTACCGCCCCAGACAGGGGTTCTCCCACTTCTGGTGCTAGACCTCGAAAAACGCTTCCACACTTCCTGGTCGCTGATTCAGCCTCCAGGAATGTTGGAGCGCTGAGTCCCATTTCCTTCTGGATATGACAGTGCTTCCTCTCCTTCACCAACTCCACACCTCCCTCCCCCTCCCAACCTCCTTCCTTTAACAGTTAAAGGCTTGTTGAAGAACTGACCATCAGTGTGTACTGTGAGTGCGTGTGTGTACTGTGTGTGTATGTGTGTGTGTGTTTGTGTGCACACGTATGTGTGTTTATCTGTTTAATCCACTCCGAGAGTTGACCAGCTCCAACTAGCCAGTGAAGTATGACCTATAGTCACTCATTTTCACTCATCTAACAACATGAGTCATCTGAGTTTAATTCATCAGGTCTAAATTTAGACCTGGTGACTTGACCAGGGTCTGGTGACCATTAGTAACAGGCTGAACAGATGGGTCTCTGTGTTACAAGACCTTACAGCTCCTACTTTAGAAACTGGTCCAGGCTCAGACTGCTTTGACACCCAGGACATGGAAACTTCTGGGGTTTCCATTGTCTAGCTGTACTGCATTGTCTGCATCATGAAATCAGCACAATGGTCTTAAGCACATTCTAGAATTCTTTATACAAATCAATTCAGTATTAAGTACCTCTCTCGCAGATATTTAAGTAAAGTACTGTAATATGTCTCTGCCTACTTGTCTACCTACCAGCCTGTCAGCTTGCCTGCCTGCCTGCCTCCTGTCTGTCTGTCTGTCTCATTATCTCCATGCTAAGTGCTGTAATGTAGGCCATTCCCTGACTACTTGAGTGTAAAGCGGACGTCTTTTTCTCTGAGTGCAGTGGAAAGTTTACCTTGTGACCAAGGTGGGCTACTGTGCTGATTATGCAAACAACCCATAGCCAGTATGCACACACATACGCTCACGCATACGCACACACACATACACACACACACCTGAGTCATACATGACGTCACTTGTGACAGGTGCCAAAGCTGAACCAGCAGGATCTCAAGCATCTATGGAGTGTGTGTGTTTGAGTGTGCGTGTGGGTGTGGGTGTGTGTGTGTGTGTGTGTACTCTGGGATGTTTTTGCTGTTTACACACAACAGTACGATCGTTAGAGTGTGTTGCGCGTCAGGGGAACTGGGAAACCATGAGCGCTGAGAGGATCTGATGATGTCATTCAGCCATAAGTGAGGAAAGTCTTGTACAATACCTGCGTCACTCCCCACTGTCACAGCACAGAGGTGGCGGTCACTCTAAACAACATGTCCTCGCAAGGCTCCATGCAGACTGACAAACACACACACACAGTGCACACATAACCCCCCCCCCACCCATCCCCCCCACACACACATATCCCCCATCACACACACATATACCCCCCATCACACATATACCCCCATCACACACACACACTCACACAAAGACAGTAGACACAGAACACAAATACCCCTTCAGCATACACCCATACCTCTTGCCCCACACACACACACACACACACACAGGGTTTAGGTTGAGGTCAGGGTTAGCGTCCAGGTTGTTTGTGTCTCTGTGGTCAAAAAGCACCGTCGTTTTTGTCTCCCCCCAGGAGTTCTAACAGACTAATAAATGGCCAGCAGGCTGTCCTTCAGTGTAACCAATTGTGGTGTGTTTTTACAAGCGACTCACACCATCCAAATTCCCCTCAGTTCCCTCTCATCACTCGCCTAATGAATCACAATCACTTCCCCTCCCTCCGTTCTGGATGGACAGACAAATCCCTCTTTGGACAAGGAAACCTTCCTTCACGGTAATGCTTTATATCCCTGGGTCTCGCATCAGAGAATAGCATCCAGAGATGGAGCCCTCAGGCTGGGACAAGGGAGAGGAGCGTGCTCGGCACAATGTTGACAGGGCCAAAGACCGAGGGGGAAGAGGGAAAAGAGAAAAAAGCAGGTAGGTCCAGATAAACATACGAAACACGCACACAAAACACACACACACCCCCACCATCCCGACCTGGTAGTGGAGTTCCCCCAGTTATCCAGGTAGCCTGCGGAAGCCCAACATCTGCCATGCTCCGTTAGTCACACGGCAGATTGAGAGATTGAGTGGATAGTCGACATCTGTTTGACAATCAATCATCTGACATTCAGTCTTTTTTTTGGAAAGATCATGATAGTGGATCGGTTCTTAGTTACCATTTAACCGCATAGTACCAGAGGCAGACATGACCCTTCACCTACATAGCTCTGTATGATTCTTTACTATGCCATGGAGCCTGAAGGTGACGAACCCTGATCGTAACCACACTGGATTAATAATCTCACTTAATCTCTGAGCAGCCATGTCATTCAGTAGATGACAGGTGCACAGTTTCTACAATAAAGGGGCCTTGGTAGGCTCCACCCACCCACAGGAAGACAGGGCCCTCCTCCACACTGACCTCTGAACATGATGATTCACAAAAACAAACTGAACTGGGGAAGCCCCTCAACTGTATTCCAGCGCTCACTATCTGTTCCTCTCTGAAGGTGAGGCGTTATTGTTCATCTCAGGCTGAACCCCAATAAAACTTGGCTGTGGACACTGTCCCCATGTGGACAGCTTCCCTCCCTGCAAGCTGCATGGCCCAGCATCCACAATGTCCCCTGGCTAGTCACTTGTTCGTCAGTAAAGACAAGTGGAATTATTTAATTAAAAATACTCATAGTTCAATCTTTATTATGGCTGTGTTGCCTTACCATATTGAGTATCCAAGGCTGTTTTATTTAGCAAGGGAAGTAAGAAGGAATTCATTGTTGATAGGTATGAGCTGTGGTTGTTTCTCAGATTTTGGTGGAATTAGTTTGTGGAAATGGTTTGAATGTCCTTTCAGGTGACTATGCATGTAAAAAATGTAAAAAGTCAAGATACAACCCCAGACCTCCTGTGAGTCATGGCACTAAAACAGCTAACCTGAAAGGAATCCAGGGGACTTTAGATACATGTTGACCTTGTTTCAGACCACAGGGTCAACTGACAGTTGTGTTCAGGCAACTGCTGAGGAGAAATGGTGTGTCTAATGGATTTCTCTTCATTGCCACTACTACCCACTCAAAAATGAATTTTTAAAGCTATGAATTTAACATTGGACATTTGAACAGCCGTTAGTTACTTCCCGAAACAAATATAAAGGCCTAGTTATTCGGTGCAATTTGTGCAGCCTTTGTGTGTTCAAGGATCATTTAGTGTAAGCTATAATTCACTGTCTACTGTTCTTTCTACTCGCCATTTGCATTTATTCACTCTGCACCATTGTTTATGTCCAACATATCAACCCTGCCCCTGCCATGTGCGACCGTTTCAGTTTGGCGAGAGAGTTTACTCACTCCTCTTTAATAAACTCCGACGCTTCCTCGCGACCCGGGAGGGACACGCGACCGCAACCGCAAAGGCGGCGATGAGCACCCGGTGACTCACGGGGGCGCGTAGGGGTGCCAATTCCGTGCCTTTGGAGCGGTGCGGCACAGGGAGAGGCAGGCTCTGACTGTTGGGATAGTCAGAACACAGAGGAAGTTATTAAGCTCATGTTATGTTCTTAACTCCCACCATATGTATACGCCGGATGTATTAACTACCGTCAAAATAGAAATATTGAAATGAAATAATGACTAATGAGATCATTAACATAATAAGTAACATCATCAACCCGAAAGTTCATTCGAATAATTACTGATACACACAAAACAACAGTTTTATTACTCATCTACTCCACTGCAGAGGTAGCGAGATTGTTTATAGGCTACCGTTGAAACTAAATGGATCGAACGAGCGTGGGGATTGTTGGATTAGGCCAGTGGCCAGAGAGAAATATTAGGGTTTGGCTCATAACTGCTCTGCCTACCAAAACTACCCTATAGCCAAAAATTCAAGTCATGGAAAACGCTGTCATATGTACCAATTTTGCTCTCCGTATTCCTCAGTAAGGAGACATAGAGACAAACAAACTATCTCCAGTCAGTCACATTCTTCTCCAGCCCACCACTTCCACTAATGACAGGGATGCTCACTTGGTTGGTGAAAAGCTGACCCACACAATCTAAAGAAAATGTATTTGCCATGCTGTACATCCTTTTCATCCACGAAAATCGCTCACATGTGTGTTTCTGTTTATGCATGTGTGAGTCAACGGGATATAGGAGAAAAAACAATCTCGAATGGAACGCATGTAAGATGAGTCAAACGAGTGACTAACACACTTGGAATACACCTTAGCATTTAGGAACCGCTTTGATGGGCTACAGACCGGTTCAGTGTGTTGGTGTTTGCGTGTGCATGTGTGCGTGCTGCGCGTGTGTGTGAGTGTAGGCGTGCGAACGCCACACAACACGTCTGTCAATCATTGCAAGGGCGACACCTACTGTCATCCATTGGTATTTTCATTGCACGCTCCAAACGGCTGGAAAGCCATCTTTAGATGTACATACACAATACACCAGCCATGGCAATCAGCAGAATGTGTGATTCTTATGTTTGCTATCTTGACTATTATTCTTCAGTATAGCCCACACTATGCGGATGATGACTGATATAAAATGATAACGATTACATTCTGTGTACTTCATTAATCCCGACGGAAATTCAAGAATTTCCCAATAAATTACATTCCTTGCACCTCGTCCTCTACTGTATTATAACTCCATACATGAAACATCACCCTGCACAATAGGCTACACTAGGACTTGTATTATGACATAAGACATCAAAACTCATGCTACACTGTTTTACGATTGGCCCCCTGATACCCTGTATAAAAGGCTAATTCCAATACTGCAATTGGCTATATCCAAGTATGTGATGATCCTGTGGTCGGTTATTGCGGTGTCTCTGTTCAACATGGCAGCCTTTATAACCCTTACCTCTGAGACGTTTCCAGGACATCCTGCCTTTTAGACCACCGCAGCATCGGGGCCTGCTATTGGCTGGGTCAGGGGGGAATGGACGGTGCCTGGGACCCCCAGCTCAGGGTTGCAGCAGAGCCTGAGGCCAGAGGAAACGTGTCCATGACAACCGAGTTATCTACATCCTCCATTTGTTTCCCACTGAATTGCTCGTGCTATGGGAGGGGGGGGGGGTTAAAGCAGGACATAGAGACAGAGAATGATGTGTGTGGGTGTGTGTGTGTGTGTGTGTGTGGGGGGGGGGGTGGATGTGTGGGTGGATGGGGGGCTAAAATGTCTGGTTTGCCTGGAGGGTGAGTCTGTTGCTGTCAGCCTGTGTACATCTGCATGTGTTTTACGATACTGTGTTAAAGAATGCACATACATTTCTCAGGTAACTGGACACATGGGTGAGTGTGGATGAGCAACAATGACTGTGGGGTGAGTGAGTGTGTCCCGACTTTGAGCCGGCCCGGCATGAACTTGTTGTGTCCATGGCAGAGGATTGTGGGGGAAGCTAGGAGAATTTGAAGATACGTGTTGAGGATGGCATGTGGTGGGCTGTCAGGATGGTCTCTGGAGGTCCTGGATGCAGAGTATCCCTCCAGTGCAGCCCGGCAGAGGCCCCTTATCCTGAGAAGAGCCTTACTGGGACTGGATGAACGTAATGCCAATGAAGGCGCCTTTGTCTGCAAGAAGCTTTTCATGGACCATGTCAGGTAAGTCCATCTCTCTCAACATACATACAGTATCTACACACACATATACTTTGTATAGATATTATAGGGTTAGGGTTAGGGTTAGCCCTATATCTCTCTTCTTCTTTTTTTTACAAGAAACCCATATGTAAAGGTGTACTTAATAGAGATGCGTCAGCATAATCTTCTTAAAACAAAGATGCGTGATTCATTTCAATCTCTTATTCATTGCACATCAGTGAGGCTGAGCAAGGCAACTGTATGGTTACTATCTTAACTGTTTCCCCTTTCAATGTTTAGGATTATTCCCTGCCTCACAATCCAGTTTTTTAGCACCTACTGTAAACCTGAGGTAATATATGGTTCCTCTTCCAATGTAAATATGCGACAGTGGAATTGGTCAGCATCTTGACGTTGAACCAGTTTTTAATAAAGAGTATTTCTCAAAGACAAACGTGGTGTGTCCAGTAAAAACACCCATTACCTAAGAACAACTGTCACATGTCAAACATTCCAAATATGTCATTTCCTCTTCCATTGTTTCAAACGGACGTTACACAGGAGGGCGACAAGTTATAGATACATAAAAGCGTGACTACAACGTGGGAAACACCACTCTAAGGAGAGACTAGAGGGTTTTTTTTAAAGACAGCCGAATGTTCTCGAAGCAACTCTAGTGTCTCGAGTCACATTCATGTCCACATTTCCATCCTTAGGTTTGATTGGTGGGTGTCTCCAGAGCTCACTCACCCATTGGATGATCAACAGAGTTTCCTGTGAAACCCGACAGAGGCTGAGCCCAGGCTGCGCTGGGACCAGAGGTGCTGTTATTCCTTTTCTCTCCCCAGAAGCACTTGCTGTCTGACCGCTCCCTCTGTCGCTCTGTGGGCACACAGGGGCCTTACAGCTTTGAGGGACAATCCTCAGAGCCACACCCCGTTTCCACACCTGGAGAGACATCTATCTTCTGCAGACACACACGGTACAAGTCTGTACCACCTAAACCATACTTGGTACAATGTATTTTTTCCATGGAACCTAAACGTCTCCTCCGCTCTCCCTGTCCCCCAAGTTCTTGTGGCCACCCCTGCTGTGCTGAAACACTGCGCCACCTCTACACCTTAGCTATGAATCAAAATCCTCTCATGGTGCAGGTAGGGCTGTCACCTCCTCCCCTTGTTTCACATGCATCCCAGATGTTCCCAGGGACGAAGGCCTGGCCTTTCCCCTGCTCCGACGTCTCATGCGGGAGGTTGACGGTGCGGGCGAGCTCCAGGCGTCCGACGCCTGTGTGGATCCTCTGTGGGAGCAGAGGGGCAGCTGCAGCCTTCCAGCTGCTCCAGCTCACCAAGATCTGGGTTAGCCATCTGCTCCGATGGCAGCTCTCCACCCAGATAGAGGAGAGCATGTTTGGGCTACAGGAGGACGGCACGGCGGCAAGCCCACAGACGCCAGTACCACAGGAGTCATGGACCTGGAGCATGGTGAGTCCGTGATAATGATAACATGCTATCATTGACACACATACACACATACAACCATTCATTCCACATCTGTAAACATGAGGTTTATGTGTCTGTGGGATTGACCATTGTAATCAAGTAGCTCTGCTATTTTGACTGTGATTCGGATGACATTATTAAAGTTATTATAACCCCTCATGGCAGAACATTCTGTTCCTCTTTCATCAACTGTTGATTGAGAAACTTCCTCTTTTTGAGATGATATCAGGGCTGCTTTAGGCAGCGTGTACCTTTAGCAGGGAGGCCAATCAGAACCACTTCCTGTCACACAGCATGTGCTGCAATACCAGTAATTACAGTTACTACACAACAACAAAAATCGAGAGGCCTCAATGATGAAACTAAATGGCTACAAACAGATCAGATGAAAAAAGCCTGGCTGGAGATAAATACCAGACATAAACAGAGAGAGTGCGCGGCAGGTTCAAAGGCTGCCATTTGGAATATCCCGGGTTTTTCGAACCACCCTTGGAGGCTGCAGTATCACAGAAAGACAGACATCGCCTAATGAGGCGTCGGGTCTGTGTTGTGGTTGGTGGCACAGTGTGATCTGGGAGTTATTTGTTTACAAAGTTCATATAATAGGTACCTAGTGAGTCAGCATTTGGGAAAGTTGTTGGGTTCTAAGAGCTAACCCCTGTACAGCCACCAGATACCACCACCTCGTTCAGCAGATCACCAAGGTACCAGGACACCCCACCATCTCTCCCCCTACCATCGCAACCTCTCACACCTGCTTTCTACTAGACTGGGCTTTTAACTACTGCTTATGTTTTTATTCATCACAGGAAGGGGATAGGTGACGATTCTCCTGCTGCTGGCTGTGCCGACCCCACCCTGCCTGGAGGATCCTGGGAGTGGTACAAGCCCTGGTGGAGCGCCTGGGTGGAGCGCCCGGGTGGAGGGCCCGGGGCTCTGCAGCCCTCGGCTGGCTCACAGGTTCCCTGAGTGAACTACCTGAGTGATACAACCAGTATTACTGACCTGGGGCCGGCCCAGTAGGTTGGTCATCCCTTCCAGAGACTGGACGAAACCCAGTGACTCAACCAATGGAGCTAGTGTAAGAATAAGAGTGTCTCTACTGTGTGCACTAATGTGTGATGAGTCAGTTCATATCGTTTCACTGATAATGGTACAGACCCATGGTGAGATAGAAAACCTATAGATAACACACTAACGGTTCAAATTTAAATAAAGACAACTTTTGTTTATTGACGCATAAAACATCCTTCAAACAATAAAACAATTTCAAAGAAGATCTCTGTACAATGCTTGCTAAGCAATTTTATTCATATAGAAAACGTAAGAGGGTCTGTGTGCAAAACAACACAATTCCTTCAAATTCAATGGCAGGTACTCTGGAAAAAATTACAGCATTCCATCAACAAATATCTTCAAGCAATAAATATGCATTTATAAATAGTGTAAATTTACATCAGTATTAGAAACAAAACAAAATCACAAATTAAAGTTGAATCCTTAGTCTATGTGCAACCGATTTGTCTTGGTGACGTAGCTGTGTTTTCTCCCATTATTTCCTTTTTAACCTAAGAATCCAAAACAAGGTTCCAACTCAACAAGACACGGTCAAACATAAAAGCCATAAAAAAAATGAGCTAAATAATAGCACTCGACTCTTCACATTACAAACCATGTTTCTTCTTTACTTGCCCATGGAGACTCCTATTCATCCCCGATGCAAAAGACCAGCAAGTTATTCATCTCGGGGGAAGACGACAAACTCGGTGAGAACTTATGTGTTAGCCCACAAACAAATGACAAAGGAAAAGGAAAAAAGTCAGTAGTCTTTGTGTGACGTTGTTGCCAGTTCTAACAATAATATATACAAAACCACTTTTCAATTGTCTGTTTTTTTGTTGTTGTCCATTTTTATGTTTTTCTAGAGAAGGTTGTCTTGAGCCAGCATTAGAACAGTCTGGTCATGGTGGCAGGAGGGAGCAGCCATTCCCCCTCCAGTCCACTAGGGGGCGGTGCTTCACTCTGGGCAGGTTGCATAGACACAGCTTTCACACAGCTGCCTTGTGGGATAGCTACAGAGCGCAGTGGAGGACTGCTGGCTCACTTCCTGAATATCAGAAAAAAAAGGACATTCCGGAGAGGGGTTCCGTCAGTTCGTTGAGGGTTCTGAATGTTGTCAGAGTAGCAGAACGTTACTGTCACGATGAGGGCAATGGAGGAGCCTGGGGAGGTAGAGAGAGAGAGACAGAAACCTTTATAACGTTATGCAACAGGATTCAGCATCCAAAAAAAGACGTTTCTTTTGTGGCAGTCACAATTCACATTAACGTCAATGACTTGAAAACAAAAATGGATGTAAAGCTGCCACAGTTATTGGAAGAACAAACTTACAACCGCCGTCCCTTGGCAGGTCAAGACTAATTCATAAGCATATTTTATATACACCTAATATACAGAAACATATAGTGTTTCCCCTAGGTTTACAGCTTGGGGGGTGACAGAAATGACATGCCGTTGTGTAAATAAGATAAATAACATAAGGCCATTTAGTTTGTTTAATAAAAGAGCAAGCTATAGACCAGTTTTGTAGGAAAGGTAACCTTAAATGACTTATTTTGTGATCTGGCGCTATATATATATATTATATATATATTTTATTTTTGTACTTGACCTTCCAGGGGGGGGGGGGGGGGGGGGGTGCCGTTGGGGGTGCGGGGCGCCCCCCTAATATAATGGTAGGGGAAACACTGATATACACACACCTAATGTGCACAATGTGAACATATATACATATCTGCTTCAAAAATGCAACACATCCATCTTAAAATCTGTCCTGGAGAGCCTGCATGGTGTGGATATCTGAAACCATGTGTTAGCGTGTGAACCAAAAAGAGAGTATGGTGTGAACTAGGACGCGTGCCATACGAGTTGCTGGGGACGCTGGATAAGGACTTCCTAAGGGATAGGGTGTACTCACGAGAGTGAACTGGTCATAGACCTGCATGAGGTCCTCTATCTTGTATTGCTCCAGCACCACAAAGTTGTCCAGGTTAGGGCTCCCCCTGCGGGCACAGTCCTGACAGTGCACTACGTACGTCTTCCTGCTGTTACTCTCACTGGTGACAAAGAGCAGGTCAAACACCTCCACCTGGGAGACGACAGAGAGAGAGAGACAGAGACAGAGAGAGAGATAGAGAGAGACAGAGACAGAGACAGAGAGAGAGATAGAGAGAGACAGAGAGGATAAGACAGAGAATGAGAGCGAGAGAGAGAGAAAGAGAGCCAGAGAAGATAAGAGAGAATATGAGAGAGAGAGCGAGTGCGAGCGAGCGACAGGATAAGAGAGAGCGAGAGAGAATAAGAGTGAGAAGGAGAGAGTGAGAAATGTGAATTAATGATCATCCAGCGTGGAGTGCTGGGCATTTCCACCACAGATGTGGGTATTGCGTCAGTGTGCGCGCGCGCGCGCGCGCGTGCGTGTGCGTGTGTGTACCTCGCAGATGCTGCAGTAGTGTGCCGGCTCTTCCCTGGTCCTCCCGTGCCACACCAGCTCCTTCCCTGCGGTCAGCAGCATCTCCTTCAGCATCTGACACTGCTTCAGAGTCCGCAGCAGACAGTACCTAACACACACACACACACACACGTTACCTCACGAGGGGGGGGGTTGGTAATACAGGGCAGTGTGACCATAGTCGTGTGCTTGTGCATGTTGTGTGGGTGCTTTGTGTGGCCGTGACGTCCAGGAGGAAGCCTGTGCGCGAGGGGGCACCGAGCGCGGCGGAGCGGCGGCGACGCTTGAGCGAGACTCACTTCATCATCTCGAAGAGCTTGTGGTCGGACACCTTGATGTTCCGGGCCATGTTCCAGGAGAGGTGGATCATGGGCACGATGGATTTGACGCTCTGCAGCTTGTTCCACTCGTAGCGCTCCACGGCCAGCTTGTACTGGTGTGCTGGAGAGAGGGAGGCAAGAAGAGAGAGAGAGGGGGAGGAGGAGGAAGCGAGGTGGGAGGAGGTCGAGTCGGGTTATACAGGTATCTAATTAGTGTTATAATGATTGGTTTGTCTGTACAGCTCAGATGAACACTGCGACCACGGGGAATAGAGTACCCTTTTGTGCCACACCGACCTGTCAGACCACTAAAGAAAATAGCAGTCGCATTCAAAATAATCTTAAATACCTATAAAAAAAAAGAGGAATTCATTATTATTCTAATGAGTATGTATTGTGCTCCATTTGTTTTGCAAGCTAATAATTTGTGACGAGGAAACAGGTGTAAAGATATATAGCACAAGCTAACTGCTAACACATAATATGCACCGTGGAACAACTTGCTTGCTTTGCAATGAAAAATGCAGCATAACACGATAGGATAAACAAACTGTAAAGTATATGCCAGATTCAACCAAACATATGGAGATTTTTTTGTTGTTCACAATTTTTACTTTAGCCTTAAAGTCTCTGCAGTCATTGTGACAGCGGGGGAAGGTGTAATGTTTCATAAAATGTATTCGTTTTGGTTTTCGTTTCTTCTAGATCTTATGAAAGAAATAATGACACATATTTTGGAAAAGTCATGGACTGACAGGAGTGTAGCATAAAAAATAAAAAAAATTGCCTTTGGAAACACCAAACGGTGTGGGAGACCGCACTTGGCAGACTGGCCGTCTGAGCAACATCAATAATGCAAGGTTAAATACATATTTACCCACCGGTTTTACCTCATGGAATCTACCCTGCACTGAATCCACACACAAGCACAAAGGCCCTGACTTCAAACAGAGCCATAAAGTAAAAGACAGCAACAGAGGGAGAGAGAGAGACGGACAAAAAGAGAGAGAGAGAGAGAGAGAGAGGGTGACAGCCTCACCAGTGAGGGGTCCAACGTTCCAGGCGATGTTGTTGCACCAGCCGATGGCCTGGACCCAGTGGACCGTGCCCGTGTTGAGCCACACCAGGTCTCCTGGGCGCTGGATGAACCGGTACACCGGGACATCCGTCTCATACAAGTCCTCCAGGTTCGGCCACCACGAGCCCATCAGGAAGTTGATGTTGTTCCTGTGACGGACACGCACACAAAATAAGTTTCACAGACACCCAAGCTAGATCCCAGTGTAAATACAACAGAACAGCCAAGATGATTTGAAGCGGCGTCCCAACAAAAAGTTCCAGAACGGCCCATCTGGAATGCTGAAAGTTCCTAAACGGACGCTTTGAACAGGCAAGCCTGTCCAATCGGATGCAAACGCAGATGTTCCAAAACTAGCTTCTCGTCCTCGCTGGCGCATGTGAACCCGACTTCAACATGACAGTGCAGACGCAGAGGGGAGATGGCTGGGGAGTTGTTGACCTACTTTTCACAGAAGTGGTTGATGGTTCCCCAGTAAGGCTCCGGCACAGCGAACCACTCGCAGTCCCCCGGGCCGATGTTGATGTTCACGGAACAGAAGTTGTTGTTCTCCTGGTGGCCTGACAGATCAAAACGCACAAACACACGTGACTGATACTTCTTGGGTAAACGAGTGTGTGTGTGTGTGTGTGTTTACCTGGTGTCTTGCACTCTTTGCGTGTGTGTGATTGTGTACGCGTGCGTGTCTAAATGTCATCTCCCGGTGGTGTCTCTGTGCGTGTACGTGTGTGTACCTGGTGTCCTGCTCCCAGGAACCTTCATATAGAGCTGGACAGTGTTCATGCCCAGGATGGTGTGTCCTACATGGCTGAGCAGGTTGCCGGCGGAGACCACCCTAGCGAAGGCGGGCAGCTTACTGAGCTCCTGCAGCTGCAGCTTCCACCTGCAGGGGGCACACGAGGCGCAGGTCAGCCAAGGTCAGAGGTCAACGCTGCAGTTCCTTTTGCGCATTTTGCCTCCCCGTCTACTAGCCGCTATTTCGAATGAGTTAGCCGACTAGCTAGCCAGTTGAGAGTTAGCTGCCGGCCAGGCGGAGGTGATGAACAAACGACACGCGACAGAGAGAGGCAGACTTACTTCCTCTCGTCAGACAGGTCAATGTTGGTCCCAAACTTGATATGCTTGAAAGGGCCCTTCCTCTTCCTCGCTGCACTGTGGAATCATGGGAGATGTAGTTAAGTAACGCAGAGAGCGAGACCGAGCCAACAGTTGGTGACGACAGTCACTCGGAGAGAGAGAGAGAGAGACAAGAGGCTTACTTCTCCACCTCTGCTTCCGACTGCTCTTTCTTCTTCTCGTTCTCCTCCTGAAAGGACAGGGAAGAATCGGTATAAACAGCCTGCACCGCAATCACTTCTTATCGTGTGTCTGTGTCTGTGTGCGTGTGTGAGACTGACCCGTAGTGACTCCTGGAAGGAGGAGGCCTGGTACTGGGCGTACTTGGCGATGGTGGTGTGGGAGCGGCTGCTCTCGCAGCGCCACATCCTCCTGCAGCCGCTGGGGTCCCAGTTCTCGTCGGTGGGCTGGGCCAGCTGGGTCCTCACCTCCACCAGGTGGTCCGGGTTGGCCTCCACCAGGGTCTTAGTGGAGAACAGGCCCAGGTCTGGGACGGGGAGGGAGGGAGAGAGAGGGGGAGAGACAGAGAAGGAGACGGAGACAGACGGAAACATTGGAAACAGGTGAGGGTAGGCAAAGAGAGAGGAGGGACAAAGAGGATAGGTGGGAGGAGGGAACGGAGATGAGTTGAGGTTTAGTAACGCACAGTGGAAAGCAGGACGTGAATGAAACCAGAAGGTAGTGGACCGTCAAGAGACAACATAGTTTGACAAAGATAATAAAAACATTGATGAATCAATTCTCAATCATCAGTGAGCAGATCACTGTGTGTGTGTGTGTGTTCCCCCTGGCAGAGCCCACCACGGCTGCCTCGCTCTACCACACATGTAATGACAGTGTCTGCTTGCAGGTGGTGCTGTTGTCATACATGACAACTGTATCAACACACACACACACACACACACACACAACCCCTCGGTGACACACCCACCAAGACACGAGGGAGGAAATGACACCAGCAAACAAACACAAACTACACCTAGTCAAACAACCGCAAAAGTCTGAAAGGAAACCGTTACGCTTAAGAGTGTCATAGACCAAAACGATTCTCGTCTGCGCTGATTTCCTGCGCGTGCCTTACCCAGTTTGAGCGCTCCAGCCAGGCCTCTGATGACTGTGACAGGGTTGGCAGGGTTTGTACAGAACTGGTGCAGTGGAGGGAAGAAGGCGTCCCTCTTATTCTCCAGCTGTGGAGACACGCACACGCAGAATGACGAGGCCGGTCAGATGAATCAGACATAATTACAAAAACAGACTAGGATAACAATCTAGGATTATACAGCCAAAGCTGCCAGTTATCTCTATGCACCAACCAAGCGTAGCTCATGTTATAATACAAATATGAAAACACGTCTTTGCAATTGTAATCTTGATGAAATGGCTAAAGGCTACACCGTGCGGTTACCGCCGCACGCGTGCACAGCCGCTTTCCCACTTACGTAAATGCTGGGCGTGGGGGGGTTGAGCTTGTCCTTTGGCAGTGAGGGGGAGGGCGGGGGAGGGGGCCTGGGGGGGGGACACTTGTCCAGGAGGATGCTGCTGGTGGCCAGGCCATTCTTCCCCAGGTTCCTACGGGGGCCGAAGGCACGACAACGTGTTGGGTCACAAAGACGAACGGGCCTGCTCTAACAAGGCAGGTATTAAAGCTGCTCATAGGAAATATATATATACAGCATGTAGGGAAGATGGTGGGAGACCTGAGAGGAAAGAGAAACCAACACTTGTGTTCCCAGCCTGCAGGGGAGCAGGTCTTGTATTGAGTCATGTACACCCAGGGTCGGGCTGACTACCTTTACTGTGCCTAATACCCCACTACGGCAACACAGAAGGGACAAACACAGTGAGAAAGCCAATACCGCAACAAAACCTGCAGTTCGTCGCCAGCGTGGCGGCTTACCTGCAAGCCTTGAGCACGTCGCTGGAGCTTGGGTAGATGGAGACCGAGGACCAGGGGGCCAGGACCACGGGGCCGGGCGGGGCCGGCCTGGGAACGCCCCCGCACGGCTCCACCTTCACCGGGCTCTGGGAGTCCTCTGGCCCCTCGCCGTTCAGCGTGGGGCCCTGAGCCGGGCCAGGGGTGGGGCCACCGCCGGACGGGCTGTTAAGGCAGGCCAGGCTGCTGGAGGAGGCGGGGTCGGCGGACCGAGGGGAGGGGGTGGCCGTGGACATGGCCGAGAGGGGCGAGGAGGCCAGAGAATGCTCCGGAAGGGGCTTGGCCCCCCCGTGGAGACCTGCGTGGATGTTGTTGACCTTCTCCGATGACCCCAGATGATCGCTATGATTGTTATTGTCATCGCTGCTAGAATTGGCTTTTCCCACGAGCAAGGCTGAGAGCTGAGGATTGTCGGAACGGAGCGCGCCTGGGAAAGGGGAGGCGGTCTGGGAGGGGCTCGCCGAGCTGTCCGTCACCCGCTGCTGGACGTGATTAGTCAGTCCCTGTGCAGGGGCGGAGCCAGGGCTGAGAGGCGTCCCTGCCGAATGCCCAGCGGAGGAGCCGTCAGGAACCGAGGGGGCGGCAGGGGTCGACCCACTGCTGCCGTTTCTTCCTGAAGGCGTGGTCTCTTTGGTGTGGGCCCCTGAGGTAGTGGCGGAGTGGGGGGGTGAGGAGAGGTGGTTGGGGGTGCCAGTCTGAGGTGAGGAGGAGGAGAGGGAGGAGGAGGAGGAGGAAGAGGAGGAGCCAGTGCAGAGTCCGACCTGATCTAGAGCACCGGAGCCGTTGGCGCCTGCTGCCTGGGCAGGGAGGGGGAGGAGGTGGGGGTGGGCCAGGGAGGGAGGGAAGGGTTCTCCATTGGGACCTGCCGAATGTGAACCTGGACCTTTGTGAAGCCCCTGTGCACAAAGAGAGGAGGGGGGGGGGGGGGGGGGGGAGTGAGACAAAGAAAGATATAAAGAAACACTGAAAGAGGAGGAGGGATGAAACAGGAAAGAGAGCGTAAAGAGGGAAAAGGGGGGGAGGTATGTTGTACCTGAGTGGTGTTGGCGCATGGCTGGCTTCTCCAGGCCTCGTCTGTGGTACTGGACTTGTTGCTGGTGGGGTTACTGGTGGCTGTGCAGTGGTGAGGTAGAGAGTGCTGCTGTAGGTAAGGCACATTTCCATTACTCCCGCTACCTCCCGGTAACCCTCCCGCTCCCAGAGTGTGATTATTGCCCACGGAACCGGCGGCGGAATTATCCAGATGCCGGCCGCTGGCGGCGGGGCTCGACGAGCAGGGTCCGTTGGCCATGAGCTGAGCCGTGCAGGGGGGCGGGACGGCGGTGTGAGGGGCGCGGTGGGGGAGGGAGTTTTGGGTCAACGAAGGGTCGGCTGAGGGGCCGTTCGGTAGGCCGGGCCGAACCTGCCCTGCCGCCGCATGCCTCATCTGACCAATCAGACAGAGAGCAGGAGATTGTTGTGAATAATACTGGAGAACGTGAGACACTGTATCATCTGCATGAATAGGTTTTGTTTTGTTTAGTTACGCAAACTCTGTATCGTGACATACTGCCTGTGTGTGTGTGTGTGTGTGTGTGTGTGTGTACCTGCTGTTGATGCTGCTGCATGAGAGAGAACTGCTTCTCAAGCTGGTCCAGCATCTGCACCTGCTGAGGTTTCAGGATCGCCCGGTTCGCCCGCAAATGGTCCAGGAGCTGAGCATCAACGTTCGGGGAAAAGGAGGCCAGTCATTCGCGTGTCAACATCCTGCTACCAACTACTGTCCCCTAAAAAAACTGCATCTGGACAATCCCCTCATCTTCTACACAGGTCAAGAGTGAAATATCAACAAGGGAATACTGACTTCTGTCCTATTGCTGCTGAGGCAGCCTGCTGTCTTGTGTGGACCAAGTAGGGCTCACCTGTTGCTTTTGTGGTGAGAGGTACCAACTGGGGTTCTGCTGTGGTACCGGGCTGTTGGTCCATGAGTCTGCAGCACTCTGGGATAGAGAAAGAGAGAGAGGAAACACTCTGTACATGATGCTACATACAGGTTTAGGCTGAATTTCCAAAGAAAACGAGTGCATGAACTGGACCTGAGTCAATTACTAAAACGGCACCGGTCTGCTGAACTGGGCATAGAAGTGACCAGCACATGAGCAGGGCTGACAGTCAGAACTGAGGAGTACCTTAGAAGGGCTGGCTGTGCGTTTCCTTTTAGCTGGGCTGGCCTGGTTGTCTAGGTGACTACTGGTCTCACCCCCCTGTTGGGGTTTACAGGCCTAGGGAGGACACCACAGGAGGAGGAGCAACAGGAGCGGTTGGGGGAGGGGAACAGGGGGAGTAAAGGGAGGATGGATATGAGGAGCGGGGGGAGTAAGGGGAGGAGGGATATGAGGAACAGGGGGAGTAAGGGGAGGAGGGATATGAGGAGCGGGGGGAGTAAGGGGAGGAGGGATATGAGGAGCAGGGGGAGTAAGGGGAGGATGGATATGAGGAGCGGGGGGAGTAAGGGGAGGAGGGATATGAGGAGCAGCAGGGTGAGGAGGAACAGGAGCAGGAGGAGGAGAGTTGTTTATCACAAATTAATAAAATGAAATGCCCACAACAACAATTTGATACAAAAAAATATATATACATTTCTGACAAATCTCTCTGAATCACAAATCCTCTGATTCGGTAGAATCTTTGAGGGAATGAAGGCAAGAATGAGTTGTCTTTCTTCTTGGCAGGGGGAATGAGATGAATTTGAGGTGAAACGTGAGAAACCAAAACGTCAGTGCCAACACTGCTTGCCATGAGAACGTCCTGTCGGAGCAGTTCCAATGTCAAACAGTCTCCCAAGAAGAAAAAGACACAGTCCATGTTTACAATATGTCATTCAGACAGCAAGACAGCAATGACCGATACTGCCTCTGCCGAATGTAAACTGTATGTTAGTAGGCAAAGTCATTAGCGACAATGGCAGGGTTTCCAAGATTCGTTAAGAAGCTCTTAACGCTATGAGCTTCTTAGGAGCGTTCTAAGAGCGTTCTAAGAGCGTTCTAGAGCGTTCTTAGAACGTTCCTAAGAAGCTCATAGCGTTAAGAGCTTCTTAACGAATCTGGGAAACCCGGCCTATGACTGTTAATAAGCTACGTGCACCATTTGTACGTCGCTTTGGATGAAAGCGTCTGCTAAATGAACACATTTAAATGTCAACATAAATGCAGACAGAGATATATCATCTTGCCATGTCCAACAGCTAGCTGTGTTGAGGGGATGGATGGGTGGAGATTACTCTGTATGATAGATCCTACAGTTTAGCGTGGGCTGAAAACCACCCAGAAAGACTTAAAAGAACTACTGTTTTACTTGAGCTACGGGGCAGTGTTTTGTTCCACTTGATTGGGATGTTGCCCATCCCAATCAACCACTAAAACCATTCTGAACTTGTAGATATCTGAGTGGATTGACTATGTGGTATTGGCTCCAACATGTCCTCTAAATCAGTTGTTCCCAACCCTGGTCCTCAGGGTCCCACCGCCCTGCATGTTTTGGATGTTTCCCCCGCTCCCACACACCTGATTCAAATGAATGGTTGTTATGAAACTCAGCAGAAGCCTGATAACAACCCATTCATTAGAATCCGGTGTGTTGGGAGCAGGGAAACATCTAAAACATGCAGGACAATTGGCCAGAACTCCAGCCACATTGATCAGACCAATCCACTCAGATCTCCAAGGGTCGGTTTCCCAGACACAGACCAGTCCTAGCCTAGGAAACAAGAAAATGGAGAACCTCCTTTAAAGAGTAACTAAATCAAAAAACTATTTTTGGGTTCAACCTCAGAGCTTACCACTTTAGGCTAAACTAAATAAATCTTGTTCTTGATTCTGACACATTTAAAAAAAAAAGTGTTTTTTAAATTGTATTATTAGGTGGTGAATCTAGTCACCTTTTGCTACGAATGGTTAAAACATTTTGAAAGAAAATTGTAATGTCTGAAGTTAGGCTAACCTATACAAGTGAGTGGGAGAATTAAGAAAAGTCACCTTCATTTAGAATGGTCGTACACGTGCAGTTAGGCATGGCTGTGCCATGGCTCAATGGCTATGTCATATCGGAATCAATTTGGCAGCCAAATCTGTGCACATCCCCCATCCCTTTCTCCCATCACCAGCTGTGCAAGCCATGTGGACAGGCTCAGCTGAAAACTGTACTGTTTTAGCAAGGGAACGGTTCTAATTGATATGGCTTCAGACTGTCTGTGCCATGGCCATCAATGGAAAGATCGGGTGGGGAGGAATCCTTGCTAGCTAGCTAGTCTGATTAACCTAGTGCCTTGACCACTGGCAGCAATGCTAGTGCAGTGCCCGTTCTTGAGAGATCCTTGGCACCGTTACTTAGTGTAGCTCAACATGGCGGAATGCGTTTACACATTTATATTTGTTCGTTGCGAACCGCTAATTCAAGCAACTTCACAAATCAACAAAGTGCAGGTCCGGTTCACGAGATAATCAAGTAACAGACACACAGATTCCTGACTTTATCCGTTGACACGTATCTAAGCATCACTTGGAGCATGTCATATACCTGAATCGTAAATACTGAGCACGTCCTCCAGCCATAACCTTTCACCAGAAATCTTTTAATATCTTTTTTTTCTTCCCTTTTACGAAGTGGTGGGGATACAGCTGAAATTGGCGAGTTCAGTTACCCTTTAAAAAAAGGTGTTTCAAAAATCCTAAAATTAGGCCTAATCTGTTGTCTGAGAATCCAGCCCTGCGTGTTTGGGTAAAGATCTGGTCCAGGCGCTCAGAGCGTGGGTTGGTTAGTTCGTTAGTATAGTATAGTGGTCTTGTCTGGTCTGGTCTCACCTGCTGGGCCTGCTGGGCAGTGTTCAGGGCCTGTCCCTGCCTGGAGGTGAGCTCGGCAGGGATGGGGAGGCTCCACGCCTCCTCAATACTAGGAAGCATTTTACTCTTACTCTGCAGACTACCTGGCTGTAGGTTACACAACTGAGCCTACGGAGAGATGGCGCAGAGACACGTTTCAACACTCGTCTGTCGAGTCAGGACAGGTGTAGCACCAGAACTGATGCGTGCATCTAGGAGTTAGTGGGAACACTTTTTTTTCTTCTACAATTCAGTTTGCATACGTCATTACAGGATGAGCCATACTTGAGTTTTCAAACATGAGGTAAAAGTCAAATCAAAAGAACCACTGAAAAAATGTTCAATGTCGTGATTATGCCTTACGGTTACAGATGACAAAAAGCGCAAAGCGCTTCAATATGAAACGCAGTTCATATCTCCATGAATCCAAATCAAAATGGCAAAACATCAGTAAACATAACTAAAAAAAGGTGTGGGCACAATGCTTGCGTCAAACACATCCACCGACACGACACAGTGCACCTCCCGAGCCAAGGTAACCAATCACCCTCCGGGGAGCAAACAGCCCCTGCTTTCACTCCCAGGCTTGCCTGCGAGCGAATCGTGTGTGTGCGCCCCTGACCCTACCTGCAGCAGTTTGATGCGGTGGGTGAGCGCGGAGGTGTTGGTGCAGGCCTTGCTGCGCGTGGCGTTGATGTAGCACTTGATGGCGTCGTGCGGCTGCCCGCACGACTCGTACAGCGTGCCCAGGTCCATCCAGGCGGCCGCGTGGCTGTGGTCCAGCTGCACGGCGCAGATGTAGGCCTGCAGGGCGTCCATGGGCTGGTTCTGCTGCTGGTACAGCACCCTGCACGGGGACGGGGAGACGGGGAGAGAGAAGGGAGTGAGGGGGGAACTAACGAAGAGGAACTGGGGGGGGGGGGAATCCTAGTTCTCCCTCAAGGCTCAGTTTCTCTTTGTTTCTTTGCCCGTCTATTTTTCTCGTCTTTCCCCGTCAACACGCCTCCCGCTACCTACCCCCTCCTCCGTCTAAACCACCCCCACCCCCCCCCCGCCCCCTCCCTCGTTCCCCTGTCGCAGTGCGAAGCTTCAGGCACTCTCCCCCGCGGAGACCCACCCACACAACCCCTGAGGGGACCCTGGCGAATACAGAGACGGGCGCACACACACACACCATAGGGGGACGAGCACACACACACACCGTAGGGGGACGCGCACACACGCAACTCTCAAACGCCCCCGTACTGGGCGAGCTCCTTACCCTATGGAGCACCAGGTGTCAGCGCTGGCCTCAGACTTGTCAATGGACTGGCGGTAGGAGATGAAGGCATCCTGGACCTTCCCAATACTGGAGTAGCACCTGGGGAGGTTAAACACACAGTGTGTACATGGTAAGCTGCAGCTCGCACACGGATCATGAAACCATGATGTTATAACCACATATGAACATATGAACCTTCCAGGGCACTCAGGTGGCTCACTGGGTAAAGTGCGCCCCATGTGGACTGAAGCCGTAACCCAGAGCCCTGGTTTCGAATCCACCTCGACCATTTCTGCATGTCTTCCACTCCCTCTCCCCCCTACATTTCCTGTCTCGACCTCTAGCTGTCTCTGTTCAATAAAGCCGAAAAAAAAGGGGCCAAAAAATCTGCGAATATGAACATTCCAATTGTACTTTGAAAGTTCTAATGAGACGCCTGTCCTGGGCCGTCTTGGACGTGCAGGAGACATGCAAGCTAAGCCACGCCTCCTGCAGGCACCACTAGCTGTAGCTGCCTCATGCTAGCATGCTCGCTTCGCTAGAGCTACACCCATTTCCCTCACACACACACACACAGCTTTCCAAACACGGGATGTAGTCAAGCACACACATACAAGATTACCCAAGGTTATTGCAGTTTTTTCTGATAAACACTTACCCATAACAATTAAAATATTGTACATTTGACATTAAAGATAATACATGAACAGACATAACATGAGGACACGATGTTATGCTCACACACTCATACAGGTTCGGAGAACAGCAACTGGGAAGGCAAGTGACGGGTACAACCACACAAAATGATCTTACCTGCCAAGGAAATACCAGGACTGTCCAGAATTGGGGTCTGCTTCTAGAGACTTCTGCAGACACTGGATAGCATAGCTGTCCTTGGTGCCCTTATCTCCCAGCTGCTCCACGGTGTGATGCATCCAGCCTGGAGGAGAGGAGAGGCAGGGTCACTGAGGAGGCTGGAAGGCTGCCGTCACACACACCAGGTTGGGGAACCAAGCTATGTTCTATCGCGGCGAGATTCTCCCTCTGACTTTCCTTTCTCGCTCAAAGTCAACCGTCTCTCCTACACATGTCAGCCACTTGCGACTTACTGGTCTAGTCGTACTAGTTTGACGTCCCCCCCCAGGTGAACACTACCTACGCGGCTGAGACGCATAGGGAGGGGAAGGTCTGTCTGGCGTCTGCTGTGTTTAAGCACCAGCTTCATAAACCCACCAAATGGCTTGCCTGTCTGACGCTCTCAGGGGACTGAAAAAAGAGGGAGGGGAGTGAAGGAGGGAGGGAAGAGAGGGGGGGAGGGTACACACAAACATACAACCCATTTGTGACTTCCAAAGCCCCCCCCCCCAACCCTAACCCTAACCCCCCCCCCCCCCCCCCCCCCCCCCCCCACTGGCTGCTGCACCCAAAGCTGAGCCATACTAGCATTCCCCGGACACTAACACACACAACTCTGTCACCACACACACACGCGTGTGCAGCACGCGCACATACACACTGAAATACAGCGGCTAGGAAGTGCTAGGCTAATTAGATATCTAGCCGACATCAGCCGCTTGCCAAACGGAACGGGAGAGGGAACGAGAGAGAAAGAGAAGCTCTTCCACACACAAAACACATTTCCCTCGCCTTAACACCTGTGGAGATCTAGAGCTAGGACGTCACCATGACAACCCCAGCGGGACAGAATGGGAATGGTTTTATGAGGGGAGGG
This sequence comes from Osmerus eperlanus, assembly GCF_963692335.1. Classification (NCBI taxonomy): domain Eukaryota; kingdom Metazoa; phylum Chordata; class Actinopteri; order Osmeriformes; family Osmeridae; genus Osmerus; species Osmerus eperlanus. The sequence goes on from NC_085020.1 coordinate 9,875,854, forward strand.
AACATTCTAGACCATGCAAGAACAGAAAAAAAGAGCTACCTATGTTTGGAGAGGGAGACATCAGAGAAGGTGTGTGTGTCTTTGTGTGTGTGTGTGTCTGTGTGTCCACTCGTGCGTGTTCAGCAAGGGGGGGAAGGGAACGTGAACTAGCACAAACAAGGATTTGTTGCATCAGACAAGTCTATTCCAGAGCCCAGGAGAGCAGAGAGGGAGACTTGGGAGATTGGAATGAGAGAAGGATAACAGGCTTTCTGGGAATACTGCTGTGATCAGGGAAACCACACACCACAACAAGAAGCCAGACAGGGTCCCACAACACAACGCATGACGCAACCTTTTATCACCCACACAGCCACCTCAATCACATCCCATTAGGGCTCTACTATGATTCATGTGGAAGGATTAGAAATGGGAGAGTGCAGAGAAGAAAAACCAAAAAATAAATAAAACATGAGCAACCCACAATCAGAATTTCCTTCGCACTAGCAGTCAAACACAACCTCAAAATGACAAACTGACAACTCCACGACTTGACCACAAAATGCGACTCTCCTCTCATAAACCCATCAGGGTTGGTAAGTTCTTTGAAACACCCGTACGGGAGTGGAATGAATCTGAGGAGTGGGTGCGTTAGACCTGCATCTCCTGACGGCGTGGAGAGGCGGGGCAGGCGAGGGACTCACCTAGTTGTTGCAGTGTAGTGGCCTTCACCTGTGCAGGAAGATCCTCTGTCTGTAGGAGACTCTCATACGCCTCCTTCGCTGCTCTGTATTTCTTCTATTGGGGGAGAGAGAAAGAGAGAGAGGGAGGAACAGTCAGAGGAGGAGAAAGATAGGTTGATTCAGTCAGACAGAAGGGTCAGTGTGTTTTATGGTCTTTCGGGCTAGTCAGACACAAAGAGTCTGGAGACCTCCTCAGACAGGCCATAATGACCACACACACACACACACACACACACACACACACACACACAGGAGGGGTCAGTCTGGGATAGGACAGGCCAGACTCAACACGTCTGACAACTTTTAGTGTGTGTGTGTTGGTCTCTTAAACCCACCCACCTTTGTCAGTGTCTGGGAAACCTGAGAAGCCCACTCTTGAGAAAACCAGTGTTTGTGTGTTCAAACTGACCTTGAGTCAGATCCGGTGTGTGCATGTCCTGCTCTTATCAGTCCTTAAAGCCATCTTTAAAAGCAACTGGCCACCATGTCGGCCTCTCCAAAATACACACACACACACACACACCTACTCTAGTCTGGCCCAGGGCTCTTCCTGTCTGGACACTATTAACCCACATTAGTGTAAACACTGTCACTAGAGCCATAGTAATACACACACACACACACTCTTTCATCCACAAACATTTGTTTCATTTCAAAATGGTGCATGAAAAAAATAAAAAATAAGACATCCTTATTTACACTGCACCACCGGAGAGACGGTGTGTGTGTGTGTGTGTGTGTGTGAGTGGCATGACAAAATACACCCCTCCCTGCAACACTAGACACAAGCAGAAGACAAATCACCGAGCGGGTCTAAGGCTCCTTCCTGCCTATTCCAACAGAAACACACACACACACACACACACACACAAACACACCCTCTGCTCACACACTGCCACGGGTTCAAACCACCTACATGGGGAAGGGAGGGGTGTGTGGACGGCTTACCTGAATCTCATACAAGTGAGCGATGTGGAACTGAACTGTGGAGAGGAGGCAGAATTACAAGACAGCCGCTCATCAAATACACACAACCTATCCATATGCATCCAAGTGTGCCCTAGCTGGGAGAGCTGAGATGGTGGTTGGCGTGCAGATGGAGGCAAACGGCATGGTGCATGGCCACAGATGGGAGAGGGAGGAGGTTAGCTCCCCTGTGTGTGAGAGTCTGTGTGTGAGAGTCTGTGTGTGTGAGTCTGTGTGTGTGAGTCTGTGTGTGTGAGTCTGTGTGTGTGAGTCTGTGTGTGTGAGTCTGTGTGTGTGAGTCTGTGTGTGTGAGTCTGTGTGTGTGAGTCTGTGTGTGTGAGTCTGTGTGTGTGAGTCTGTGTGTGTGAGTCTGTGTGTGTGAGTCTGTGTGTGTGAGTCTGTGTGTGTGAGTCTGTGTGTGTGAGTCTGTGTGTGTGAGTCTGTGTGTGTGAGTCTGTGTGTGTGAGTCTGTGTGTGTGAGTCTGTGTGTGTGAGTCTGTGTGTGTGAGTCTGTGTGTGTGAGTCTGTGTGTGTGAGTCTGTGTGTGTGAGTCTGTGTGTGTGAGTCTGTGTGTGTGAGTCTGTGTGTGTGAGTGGCCTCAGATCTGGAATCACAGTCTGTGCGGAAACAGGCAAGCGGTTCTCTGCCGACCCTCCTTATACGGTCTCCTAGGCAACCCCAGTCTTAGACGGTTAGTGGGGAAGGAGGAGCAATCCAATTGTAGAAACGCCGGGCCAGGAGACTGTGCCCTTTCGCTACGAAGCTGTGATTAGCATGCATTGACAAGATATACCTCAAAATTGTCTACCCTAGTTACACATTCGACATCAAAAGGCTTCCGCTTAAGTGAGGTTCAGTGTGTGTGTGCGTGTGTGTGTTGTCAATTGTACTTACTCTCAGGTTTGGACAAAGTGCAGGGGTTGGAGTCAATCAAAGCCAGCTTAAAATGCTGCAGGGACAGAGAGAACAGCAGGTCATTCGGGAGGTTTGAACATGAAAACACCAAAGGTGACCAATGTCAGGCAGCGTCTCAGCAGACCTCTCACACATCCCCCAATCAGGGCCACATGCAAGCACGGAGAAAATCGACCCGGAACACACACACACACCGAACAGACGAGGCCACCAGCAATTTAATCCATTAGCCTAAAAAGATGCCATTGCATTGTGCGCGCACACACACACACACACACACAAATACATTACCATACATGCTAAACCTTTGGCACATCAAAAATCCTCCACCACTACACCAGTGCATCCTCCAGCAGATTCCTCTCCTTCTCTCCCTCTCCTCTCTCTCTCCCTCCCTCGCCTCGTTCTACTACCAGGCAGATAATGCTGCAGGATTGTTGGCTTTCCTCTCCCTCCACCTCCATCCCCCCCCCCCCCGACGTCTTTCTCTGCCTCGCCTCCCTCCTTGTTATCTCTCCCTCCCTCCCTCTTTCTCTCACTCTTCTCCCACCGTTCACCGTGTCACTGCTTACTATTCAGCAGACGGCTGCAGTGGAGGGTGCAGAAGAGATGACACACAATACCTCCAGGCATGCAGACACTTCTGCCCTCCCTCTCCCTCATCTCCTATTTCTCTCTCTCTCTCTCTCCCTCTTTCTCTCTCTCACTGTCTTGTCTGTCTGTCTCCCTCTCTGTCTCTCCCTATCTGTGTGTCTCTCTCTCACTCTTCCACCGTCTCAATGCCTCTTCACCTTGGCTTCCCTTCATTTACATCTCTCTCCTTCTCTCCATCCCCCCCCTCCCTCAGTCTCCCTCTCAGGCTCCGCTCTCTGATCACAGAGCGTTGAAGAAGCAGAAATCGCCTCTCCCTCTCCACGGCTCGCTCTCTCTCTCTCTCAATGCCCAAATTAGAAACTGACTAGGGGAATGAGTGTGTGGGCGTACCAGAGAGACAGAGACAGAGAGACAGAGAGACAGAGAGAGAGAGAGAGAGAGAGAGAGAGAGAGGGAGATTGTGTGCACGCGTGTCTGTATACAGCACCGGCAGGACACATGGTGAAGTGAATGCAATTATATGCAAAAGCGAGAGCATTCGGTCTCCCTCTGTGAATGCAGGTCGCTGCCTGTAACTTGGCAGGTCTCTCCCTCCCCCTCCCCCTCCGTCAGCGAGAGGGGACGACGGCTCTGGGATCGGATGATTTTCCCAGCCCGTCATTCCTTCTCCCTTTTTTTATTTCAGTATTTTGGCTCTCTCCCCACCGCCGCGTCCCCCCGCATCCTACACGCACAGTGTTCTTGCTACCCCATCAGCGCTCCCGCTCGCGCAATCTCTTCTCAATCTCTTTCCTTTCCCATCGCTGGCCCCTCCTCCTCCCCTCCCCGCTGTACCGTGGATATCTGGGCCAGTGCATGCTCGGCTTGTGTGTGCGTGCATGCGCGTGTCTGGCAGGGTGCCAGGGCCCAGTGGGAGGGGTGTGTGCGAGGCGCAGGGAGGACGTGTAGCCGGCGCTGCTCGACATTGCACCCTCACGCGTGCACGCGTCCACTCGAACAAGCGCGCGCGCGCGCACAAAACGGAGCCACGGCGAGGCTTCCGTCCAGCCAGCCTGAAGACAACATATGATCCTGTCGCCAGCATCGAAGCACAGCAGGCTTCCTTTCCAAAAACTCATTCTCGGATGTCGTTTAGCCACCGCGGTGAAACGACAGGAATCTCAAAGGGCGTCCGGTGTCGCGACGCAGCGGCCGCCGCCGCCGCCTTCCCCCCAGACGCCTGCCTGGCTCTAGGTGGGACGTGGCTCTACGCAGCGCGGCGGTCGGGGCTCTCCACTCACCTTCATGCTCGACTCGAAGTCCGTGTTGACCTTAAACATGAGACCCAGCCTCAGGTGGATCTCTTTAGACCGGGAAAAGCTGGGGTCAATGTACAGCACCTCCTGCAGTGCCTTTATCGCCCTGAGGGGTGGGGATGGACAGAGAGGGACAGAGAGAGAGAGAGAGAGAGAGAGAGAGAGAGAGAGAGAGAGAGAGAGAGAGAGAGAGAGAGAGAGAGAGAGAGAGAGAGTCGGACAGGGAGAGAGACAGGGAGAAAATGAGGGTGTAGACAGCAACAGATGATCAGTTAAACAGCGCTCTCCTTCAGCATTCTTCCATAATAGCCATGGTAACAGGTGATCTTCCACACCTGGATTGGCAGCGCTATTCACAGTAGGTGGGATTGTTAGGGAGGAGATGTCGTGTTAATTACGGGGGGATCGGTCGTGGTAATTGTTGGGGGCTGGCTGTGCTAATCACTGGGGATCGGTAGTGATAATTAATGGGGTATTGGTTGTGTTATCAATGGATCTAGCGCAGAAACAGAGAGAGGGAGCACTGAGGATGGCAATGATGGAATGCGAAAAAAACAACCGAGCCCAGACAACACACACGCACCGCACAAACACACACGGCAACAAACACACACACACCGACAGTCGACACACACACTGACAGTCGACACACTCCAGCGCCGCACTGGAAAACAAAAGGCTGTAGCGCGTCTACCGGGAGTTTCCCCGCAGCGCTGAGGACAGAGGAGCAGAGATCTCCCCGCTAGCTGGGAGCTTAAGACAAACACACGTGCGTTCGTGCGCGCGCACGCACGCATACAGGATGTGCTGTGTGCTAAGGTAAGGCTCTCTGAACCCGTTGCCCCCTCCCCCCACCTTCACCCCCCCCCCTCTGTTCCCCGCTCCAACTGTCCCTCCCTCCCTCTCTTCCTCCTCCTGTCTTCATCTCTCCCTGCAGTGAGTCTGTGTGTGTGTGTGTGTGTGTGTGTTAGATCCTCAGGAAACAGGCACCCTATGGACTGCACACAATGCCGTACCATTTCCCAATGAAACAACACCACTCCACTTTGTTTAAGTTATTGTAGTCATTTTGAAACAGCCTACAATTTGAAGCGGTACAAGGCACGTACGGGGATCTGTAAGGACGCACATGTGCATCGCAGAGCCGCATTTATCTCCCTCTCAGCTTTCAGAAAACCTGAAGGCATGGAGCCCAGTTATATTATGTGATTAGTGGGGACAGTGAAGCAGGGCATGGCCACAGTCTGATTTTGGGGATCAGTGGCCCCTAACTTGTCTCTCTCTAGGACCAGGTGAGGTCCGGTGCTCCATGATGCAGCCCTGTGATGTCACTCGACACATCTGATGCTCTAGCCTTCTGCCCCGAGCAACACAAACAACCCGCCTCACGCTGGTTGACACACACGTGCACACACACACGCACACAAAGCAGGTTGCGACAGCATCGTTTGAGGTGAGTACTTACCACTGATATGAATTGAAATAGAAGTAAACCATTCCGAGGCCGTACAGGAAGGCGGCATTCTGAAAGGGAGAAGGCAGAAGAGAGCAGGTGAGGGACGTGGACGCCTCTGTGGACGCCCCACCAGGCTGGAGTCATCCTGCTCAACGCCTGACCTACCACAGGTCATCAGCGCGGTGAAGCGTACTGTAGACAAAATGCTGTGTGCGTGAGTGTGAGAGAGAGAGACAGACAGAGAGAGACAGAGACACGACAGAGAGCGCTGGGGAGTATCTGGGGGTTAGCCTAGCACTGCAGTCAGACCTGCTGGGATTGTGAGCACACCTTGTGCACAAAGTTAAGAGGCTGGGGAACTGAGGGAGAAGGACACACGGGCGCGCTACTCTTACCGCTCACACAACGCAGCCAAACAGAATTGCCAACATGACTGCAAACATTCGCGGTTCCCCGGGACAACCACAGTGGTGGAAAACATCAGGAACGGGGTTCACTGTTGTACCCGAGTTTCACATTACAAACTGGAGCACTGATTAGCCACTTACAGATATCAACTACTGGGATCTGATTTAACATAAGACCTGGTACTCTCACGGCACAACAGACCGAGGAAACAGACACAGTCTAAATGAAGAGGAGGGGGGGAAAGGGGGAGGGAGATCGAGAAGCACTGAGGGGAAGAGAGAAAGACAGTCGCACAACAATGGCGCTAAATTATAATTGATGACACAAATTGGCTCCACGTCAGCATACTGATTGGCCACTACTACAGGGAGGGAGGGAGGTGGAATTAAGCTTCGAGGAGGAGTGCAAAAGAACGGGGAATGAGAAGAGGGAGGGAACATGTACGTGACATTTCCTTGAGAATAAGTGTTTTGAATAAACGGTCACCTATCCCACCCACATCAGTGAGGGCGGGAGACAGAGGAAGAGGACAAATGGAGGATTCGAAAAAGAGAGCGGGGGCAAAAAGGGAGGGAGAGAGACAGAGAGCGAGGAATGTCATGAGGACAGGAGCACCCTGACATCCTCGTGACGAGAAACTGGACCGTTCAGTTCTCTTCATTGTTACCTCTCATTTCACCTCACCTGAACCCGCCTGTCGGTGAGTGAGTCATCAACCAGCCTGAGATACAAGGAACAAGGAACTTTTACACTGGGACAGGGTCCTCATTCATCTCGACAGCAAATCGCACTGAATGCATCAAAGTAACTTAAACAGTCATAACACCCCCTATACCAGCCCCAGACCGATCTCCAGCCCCCAGCCCTAATCTCTACCCTCAGTCCCATCCGCGTCCCCCCAGCCGTCAACCCAAACTGCCTAGTCCCCCTCCCAACCCCAGACCAGTAAGGTCAACTCTTCAAACGACAGACCAAGCTGCTACATAAACTGCCGGCGCCCATTCAGATCCTCCACACATCCTCACCTTCTCAGCTGCTCCCCTAAACCGGTCGCACAAAGCGTCCTCCCCGCCTCACCCAACCCAGCCTCGCAAAGCTGAAAGACCTTAGGGCCGGAGAGAAAAGCCCCATCCTCTCGGCCTCCTCTTCTCACCCAGCTAAGCTAAGCCTCGGCGCCGGCCTTCACCTCAGCCCAGTCTTCAGCCCAGCTCTGGGGGGGGGGGGGAACCTTTCACTGCATGCCCTTGCACTGGAGCTCAGGGTCAGGGGTAACCCAGAGTGGTCAGTCCATGTCACCATTACACCTCCATCACCTGCCATCGACCAGATCCCCCATGGACCCCATCAGACACCACCTCATCCCCCCACACCAGCCCCACACCAGGATGAAGGATTGGCATGGTAGGCTGCCTCCCAGTACAGGATCAGGCCTAAGACCACTTCACCATCCTAACACGGGCCAAATGGGACTGTCTAGGCTCCATTGAGTAGTTCACATGGACCAGTGCAAACCAACGACAGACTGACGATAAGGTCATGTTGAACAATACCACCACCATTATCCTCATGGATCAAGCCTGGGAGAGACAGTCCTGTGATCTTAAATGACCTGAGGCGAGGAAGAGGTTGGCCCAGTCCAAGTTTGTGTCATACATAACCTTGTGCTGGACACAAACAAGCCCACACACACACACACACTCGACCCCTCCCCACCGCAGGAGCATACATACAGAAACGGAAACCATACAGCCCTCTTACCTTCCAGTAGTCCGACTGTACACTGTAGTACCGCTGGTATGCTGATAATGCTGAGAGAGCACGGGAGAGGAGAGAGAAGGAGAGGGGGGACATGATGAGTGGACATGTCACCAATATGCTCATCGTCAAAGGGCATAAGCCCAATTCCAAGACATTCGCTCCCAGGGGTAAGAGCTAATTTTGCTGACTTCCAGGAAGGTGACAAGTGTCTCCAGGATCCCCCTTACTCCAGCCTCCACTGTTAGACAAGCAGAGCACCCTGACATCCTCGTGACAAGCTGGCAATTTTTGGGCCATCTCAGCCTTTCAGATTGTGAGGAGGCAGAATGATATTTTCTCCTGTAATTGGTTATTTTATGGCAACAAGAGAAAATCAGAAAATGTATAATTACCTCATGAAAATGTTAAAAAGCTTTAGCACAACTGGTTAAGTCTGGTCTACATTCAGCCATCAACACACTCTGACAAAAATAGACCTTTTTCACGGTCCGTGTGTGTGTGTGTGTGTGTTTACACAAGATGATAATTGCTGCAAATAACCTTTTGGATACTCCTCTAGGAGAAGGTTGAAGTGACCCAACTGGCAGAACATCTCTGGTTCCACTTTTCCCTCCGCTTTCAGGATGAGGGAGTCATAGCAGCTAACAGCCTAGAAAGGAGGAACAGAGAAAAAAATGTTAATGGAAGAGTTTCACAGTTACACAAACCTCCAAACAGTAGCATACGCTGTATGGTTGTCTTGTGGGCAGGAAAAAGTTGCTTAACTCTTCACAGGCTCTCTGAAGTAAAAGGCACAGAACTTGGCAAGCTCTCAGATTTAGTTTAATAATGAATATGATATGAAGGCAGAGAATAAGACAAGAACACAAACTGATCTCCTGCCAATAGCGTGTTTTCCCTGCCCAAAACGAGTCGTTTTGCATGGTGCCAGGTCCAATACCAAATTTGGGGTTCCAGCCAGCCAGGATTTAAATAACGTCTACACAAATCACTATGATAGCCTAAACCACAGCCAGACAGTCCTTCAGTGTAAGGGTTGTGTGTGTTTGTGTGTATTCCTAAATTGCTGTCCTAGTCTATGTCTCAATTCAACATATTCTGTGTGTGTGTGTGTGTGTGTCCAATATGCTATGCACTGTAAAACATACAATACAGTCAATTCATGGCAGATAGTCCTTACTACGGTACAGAAACCAGGAATAATACATCAATTAGCTGCTGAACGCCTATCCTGTGCTGGAGGCATCCAAGGAGGAGAGTTTGGAATAAATCAAACACAAAGATGGTTTGCACTGCCTGGAAGCCCTTTGTCCTTAAACGACTTGTTCCAGGACTTCCCTCTTTGCATTACACTGGGGAAAGTCAATCATCAAGATTAACATTCCCTGCCCGGTTAATACAAATTAATGGATATTGCTAACACAATTACAAATCCACGTTGGCAGAGTGAATGGAAAAAAATTAATTACTAGCCAGGTGTGGCCATTCTGGTCAACTAACTGCTCCATCTTTATTACATGGTGTTAAAGAGCCCTATGCCATGAGGTACTCCCCTCCCCCAGGCTCTTCAAGGCAGATTATCTCTGTCTTTAGGAAATTAATGGACTTCATTGCAGTAATGGGACACAAATGGCTACATCATTTGATTTAGCAAAAAAAACATAATTTAAGTGCAACGGGCATGACAAAATAATGTTTAGCGCGTTTTCACATCCCCCTTGCTTCAGAACAACGTGCTTTGTGTTGTGATCCGTCTCTGAGGAAAATGGCATAGGCTACTAATAGTGTTTGTTTGTTCCACATTAGTGTCTGTGCAATAGCTCAGAGACAATTCATCTGTCGAATATGTCAAGCAAACCCCGAAAATACAACTTCGGTAATAGGCCAACATAGGGAAATATATTATTGGGGGGGGGGGGGGGGGGGGGGTAAGCTGAGCAGAAGCCACATGTTGATGGTAACCTTAACGGTAGTGGGATGAGCCGCCTAGGGGGCTTCCATTGTAGCTACCACAACAGTCCAAAAACAAAGCTTTGGAAGACCGTTTAGTTAGTCAATGTGATATAGGCTAAGCTACACCAATTCGAGCGACTCTATCACCTAACATTCCGTTCAACGTGTTTGCTCAATTGTGTTTCGCTTCAGATGAAAGACCAAAGCTTAGCTAGCAGCTAGCTAGCTCACACCTCTATCCGCCCCGCCATCTTGGGCCGATCTGAGCAATCATTACTTTGGTCACATTCACCGTTTAAATATTCTGCAACTTTTACAATTTCATTAGACCTATACTTGCTATTGCATTGACCTGAAAATGGTCAGGATAGCAATCATACTACGCCGAAGTAGGCTCCCGTTCACAGCTCTGCGCGTTTGCAGAAGCAGTTGTCCAGTGAGAGGCAGGAACGGGACGCCCGGGTACAGTATCAGTTTAGCTTGCCTGCGCCAGCCACCTAGCTAGTTAACATGGAACAACACCATGTAAAATTAAAATATTATAATTTCTCTTGTGCAGAGACCTTAAAAGAATACCTAGGAACGTTTGTCACCTAAATAGCTTTCTCTCTATAATAGATCCCAGCTCCCTTGCGCAAGACATAGTGTGGTTCTGAGAATGTTGACTTGCTATATTGTTGCCAGTAACGAAATATTGGTTCGCTACAATGTATCTTCACAGCCTCACTATTTCCGATTCCAGAACTAATGCTTGAGACAACTTAGTCAGCTGATGTTAACCAGTTCAATTGCACGCTTGTTTATTGAGCTAGCTGGCTAACGTTGCCATCAGCTGTCAAAAGTGTTTGGCTATCAGCAACAACTGAGACAACTCCTTTAGCTACCTCATCCTTGGACCACCTCTGTATTTTACGTCCTCAACTAGATAAAATGATATATGATAACGTAATATAAACTTAAAAACAGACAGCATGCAGTGGGTTATCCATGGATCAATGATGCAATGAAAATTGCTAACTTGCAGAGCAGCCAACCAACGTAAAGCAAGCACAAACAGCGTCTTTAGCGATGGGAATTCTACTCAAACATGACCAGGAAACAAAGACACGCACTGTTGACAGCTGTCACGAGTGGGCTTGCAGCGCAGGTGTCAGAGCCCGTTTCCAGGTGTATGTGTAAGTATCAGAAGTGATAAGGGACAGGGGCGACTCTGATTATATCAGTGGCATACCTTTAACAGCAAGGCCTTCGTTCTGGCGCCATCTTCATGAAGCCTCTGAAATCCAAACAGTGAACTGCAAGTAGAGGACAAGACAGGCGGTTCCGTATTAGTTTGGGGGTATTCACATTGCCCGTGCAGACTACAGGCAGAAAATACTACATCAAAAAACTACACAGCAAAACATTACATAAAACTTTGTATCTAACCTGTCAATTCCCACCAAGCTGTCCCTCTCCTGCGCTGTTAGCTTCGGAAAGTCCTCCTCGGTTTCAGTCGCTTTTCCCACCGCCATTTTCTTTTCCTCATCACCAGCAGCGCCGAGACTTCGGTCAGCAGCAGAGGCAGCGGCGGCGAGCGACACTCCGCACGATTTCATGGAAATGCAACGTGGAAGTGGGCGACGAACTCCACCAAAATTCAACACTTTGTGTCCAGTACCGTATCCAGGACTGAGTAGCTTGGCTAGCGTTATTCTTGCCAAATCCTCAAGGAAAACAGGATCCCTTCAAGTTGCCTTCCTCGCGCATCATTCTACACAAAATACTATGTGTACTCCCACGAGAAATGATGCATTTAGTCGAATGAATACTGGATGTGACGAGAGGTTGTGGTTTGATTTGATCGCAAACTTGCTCCCAACCACCAGCTCAAAGTTGTTGTAATTGTGTCACATAGGCTAACGCACGCCGCCACCGTTGGAACGCCCTCTCCCCTCAATGACCAATGAAAGCGTTAGTGTGTAATCATGTGCCTGGACCTGTATTGGGGTGTCTACCGTCGTTTTCACATTCAGAGGCCTGGCTGAATAACAAAACCTTTAACTTCACACTGTTGTTTCTCAACCATTTTCCAATTGGTTTCCTATTCTGTGTTATGGTTATGTAATTGCACTTTGAAGTAGTCTATTGGTCCAGGTGACTGTCTTTTGCAGACGACCATCTCAAAGGAAGGGGTACAGGTCAGCTGCACTGACGCTGCAATGTTGCCAGTGCTGTACAAACTAGCTAAACACTGTAGCTCTCTCATAGAATATGTAATTCAATGTCAATTCATACTTGAGAGTGTATAGTATTTTGTCAGTCTGTTATTGTTAAGTTTAAAAGGTTCTTATAACATCTCCTGCTATTATCATTTTTCATAGCCTATAGGCTAATGGTGCATGCTGTTTAGCATATTTTAGCCTATCGATCCGTTTCTCGTAAATAGGTAAATTTATCATGCTTTATTGATAAACATGTCTATCACTCTCTCCTTTCTTCTTCTCACAGTTTAAGATTGAAAATATAGCCTAACCGATATATATATCATATGGTAGCCTAACGTCTCGTCAGATGTAATGCAATCTTAATAATAAAAAAAAACATTTTAACAAAACAACAGTATCTTTTGACGATGTCTTGGTTTCTTGATGATACAACAAGTAGGCCTATCACACAAAAATAAAGGACATGGCCTAATGGACTTACAACAGTAGGCTATATTAACTTTTTCAAGTAGCCATGATAGAATGCATTCTATCACCTCCTCAGTTGCTACCATATTGAATGCAGCTATTGGCTATGTTTTTTTTCGAAAGCACAAGAGCTACGCATACTGTAGTTTAAGATAAAGTAAGAGCATCCTTGATCTTGCCTTATATAGGCTATAACCCGGTTTGGATCCCACTGATGTTTGTCAAGGTGGGCCCCACTATGTTGGGTCCTCCGAGTGATAACCAGTCGATCCCCGAGGTCAATTTCCACATAGAGACTGGAATACCAGGACCCATGCAGATACTGGTACAGGCGGTAAATCTGTCAGCACTATCACTGCACCAGATTGATGCTGATGTCACCAGGCCTGAGTTGGAAGATATGAATTATTATGGACAAAGAAGAGGATCAAGTCCCTGCAGCTTCAGGAAAATCAACAAAACATGGTGTATTTTTTTTCAAAACAATAGGGTGTTTACGTTATAGTCAGAAGTTCTTGGCAAACAGGATAATCATCAAGTCGCAGTAAAAGATTAAGTGCTCAGGACATGCATATGATTAACAGTTGTACGTTAGGTTTAAAGAAAATAATAGCCTACACTTATTTACAAAGGATCAGAAAGTCCGTATTGTGTGATGCTTCGATTTTACATTACATTTTACATTTATCCAATAGTTTTTTTGTCATCTTAAACTGAAATTAATGAACGTCCCATAATAGTCTAATAATAATTTACTGCTGTAGTATAGGCTACTACTCAAGCAGTGCATGCAGTAGGATATGCTGTATTAATTTAACGCAGTTCCATTGACAATTTATGCAAACGACGTTGTAACCTGCTGGGACAGGCTAGTAGCAGTAGCATAAAGTCACAAAACTTCAAAATGGCGGATCGTGAAGAGGGTGAGTTAGCTCAAAACTAAAACTATATTGTGTTTTGGTCAAAGTTTCTTTACCAACATATAATAATAAGTAAACAGATGAAAACAAACGAATACGTGAAAGTTGTGAGCAGTAATAATCAGGCTAATTATGCCGTCCTTGTGTAGCCATATGTTGTTGACTGACCCTGTGTTACGATGTAGCCCAATAGCCAATGACGTTACCAATGAGCACCCTAGCTATTCCGTATTAATATAAGTCAAGGTAGGCTAATGTTAACATTATAACTAGTTTACCTAGTAGGATACCACAGAATCCTTTTATTCGTGCATCTGTTGTTTCCTAATGTGCGTGTATAACCACCGCAACTATTGAAATCGCAGAGCGAGAAACTTTGTTACAGTGTAATGAACCTTATTTAGGCAGACCCAAAATCAACAATTTTCTGTATTTCTTTGTCAGTTAGGTTACATATTACTGTTTGTGTACATACCCAGAGAATGAAGAGGAGGTATATGAGGTGGTGGACATAACAGAATATGCTAGACGTCAACAGTGGTGGGGACGCCTGTTTGGAAACAACTCGGGCCCCATGGCAGAGAAATATTCGGTGGCCACACAGATCGCCATAGGTGGAGTGAGTGGATGGTAAGCGGGTTTACCATCCACTGGGTTGGATGAAAATCTGGAATGCTGGACTGCAACCGGTTTACCATTGTCTGGATTATCAACTGATACATTTTGAATATTTCTGCAGTAGCCTATTAGTCCAGCTATCATAAGGAAGATGGTTGGATTATGTTAACTTTACTTTCAAATATCAGGTGTGCAGGTTACGTATTTCAGAAAGTTGGAAAGATTGCAGCCACAGCTGTGGGTGGAGGATTCCTGTTGTTACAGGTACTACAAGACGTCACATGTTTACACATTTACCATTTTTAAAAGCATTAAATATTTAAATGAGAATTGTGGAAAAAAAGATCAATCGATTATTTTCTCATTTTCAGATAGCCAACAACAGTGGCTATGTACAGGTGGATTGGAAAAGAGTGGAGAAGGATGTCAACAAAGCCAAGAAACACCTGAAAAAGAGGGCTGATCAAGCAGGACCAGAGCTCAACTCGTTCATTGAGGATGTATGCATGCTTTTCAAATATCAACAGTTTATCGTTTATTGTGTGCTTTTGTGTTGGGCTAACCCGCCTAAATCGACTGAATGCAAAATGTTCCATTGCAGTCCTCAGAGTTTGTGAAGAAAAATGTTGTCGTCACAAGTGGATTCATCGGAGGGTTTTTACTTGGCCTGGCATCATAGGTGCTCATTCCTGCTGTAGAGAACCAACCAACCAACCGTGGATGTGAAACTTTCCCTCTTCAAATGCTGGTGTTGACCAACACTGTCATCAGCATGAGCCAAAGTGTTGTTACACATTAACAGCAAACAGATGATCACAGCTGTATGTCTACTGTTGTATGAGGCCTAAGTGTATATCCTATATGCCATAGAGGTATAAATATATATCTCCATGCTAAATGTACTGTTTCTACCACATCAGAATGTTCATGTTGGTGCCACTATGGGGTATAGCGTGAGAAAAACACTATCACTTTCAAGGCACACTGCAGCGTTCATTGTAGATGCAGATGTACCTATCCCGGGGTTTAATAGCTCATACAGTGAGACTTTGGGTCATATTTATTGCTCTGTTTGGGCCTGGCCATATACTGCACAATAATGTATGCATTGTTAAATACAATCATATCTGTCGCCGTTAGGTAGCAATACAATATGCTGGAAATACAGAAAAATTATATAATATTGTTTTATTCTATCGCCCTGGTTCTGCTTGAATGTGTCCATGGCACTCCAGGCATAGTTATATAGCACTTGCCATGCACATTTTATGTTTTGTAATAAAAGTACTTGAATTTCACTTGGACTAGCAATGTTTTGGTTTGTTTTGCCTTCATGAGAGTGCAATATGAGAAAGGCTGTGTTTACTAGCCTCTTTTTGACTTATTTTGCCCAATATAGCCAACCTATTCACCTTGATACTAGTAGGCTACACAACACAAAATGCTGTTGTGTGTGTATTGTTCAAGATAATAAAAGTGAATAACGGACGTTTTGTGTTTTTGTCAGTCTTTCAATATTAGCTATAGCTATCTTTTTTTAGTTTGCGACTTTACCAAATATCCTATTGAAACTGAATGTATCAAAACTATAATGCCAGCACTTAGCAGATGTTGCTAGGCAACGTACCCAAACAACTCTGGCTAGAACTTCAAATTGGAGACGGACTGGTCAGGTCTCCTGAATTGGTTTTCAAACTGGGGGAAAACATTATATAATCTATCCAAAACCTAAACTGCCAGTATGGCGCTCCCGATGGGACCTGGGAATTCTCCTAATAAAAACGTAAGTAGCTAATAACTGTTACTATTCGTTGAAACATTCCGATAGCCGCTGGCTTACAGTAATGTAGTTAACGCTACACATCAGGATTGTTCCCACTGCTATTGTACTACTGGTACAGTACTGTAGCTAGGCTAGAACTACAAGTACACATTCAGCTACCGTTTTCATTAAACGTTTACTAACAGTATACTGTTAGTATATAGTCTATATATGGTCGCCATGTAGCTTAGTAAAACTAAGCACAAAACTAAAGTCAGTTGAAGCTTGATAAAATTGAAGCTGCCAATGTTAGCCTACATTTCTCGTTTTTATTAATTTCCTTCTCTCCAGTTGGGGAAAGACAAATTCCACAAGTCCCAACATTTTGACTATTCCAATGGGGTCGCTATGATGGTGGGGTCTGAGAAACCAGGCATTGGAGGGGAACCACTTCTGGGTCAGAAGACTTGGCCAAAGTACTCTGTGTTCCCCAAAGGAGAGGGCAGTGACATGCCATCGTGGGTGGCCTTTGACAAGCAGGTCTGTTTCTCAATACTAGAGTGAAGTTCACTAATAATTATCGAGAAAACCAGAAGGATATTGCTTTGTTAAAATGTCCTTGCACTTTACCACTTCACTTTGGTCTCTGCAAAAATAAAACAAAAAACAGCATTTGAGACATTAGTGGCGTAGGCTTCCTATCTCAGATTCCATCGGCCGGTGTCTATGTAAATTAACTGTGAACTTTGTTAAACTATGCTGCTGCGTTCACATCCCTTATCCCCTCTCCTCTGAAGGTGCTTTGCTTCAATGCCTACTTTGAGGAAGCAGTGACCCAGAAGCAGGAGGAGAAGTACAGGGTGCGGAGGTGTAAGATCTACTTCTACCTGGAGGACGACACCATACAGGTGGTAGAACCCGAGTTCAAGAACAGTGGTATCCCTCAAGGTGAATGTCACGTTCATTTCGCAAACATTTGACGAGGAAGAGGATGGCGCTGAGCTGTCAGGCAAATCCAGACTTGAGTTTTTCTAGTCATCATCAGATTATTTATTAAAGGGTTGTTAGTGACTGGGCATTGATTGTCGGTTACAGGGACGTTGATTCGCCGTCACCGCATTCCACTTCCACCTCCGAATGACAACCAGTTCTACACAGTGCACCATTTCAACACCAATCAGCAGATGACACTGTACTCGCGCACCTTCATGATCACAGACTGTGACTCTTTCACCAAGAACTTCCTGAGGAAGCTAGGGGTCCGCATCAATTGCCCCGGCTCCATCCCTGAAGACCCCTACAGCAACCTCCGGCAACAGGTGGGGGAGGAGAGAGGGAGAGGAGAGTAAGGGAGGTAGAGGGGCTATGGTGGAGTTATGTTAGACAGAGAGAATGGGGGGGGGGGGGGGGGATGGGGCACACAGATCCCCATAGGTAGCGTGAGTAGATTGTTAGAAGGGCCCAAGTGGGTTGGAATAAGATCTGGCATGCTGGACTGCAACCCACACACCATTCTCTGGAGTAATAATGCTTTTCTTTTATTACTCTAAAAATGACTCCTGCCTTCCCATGAATGATAGATTTATGTTTACCTTTAAATATCAGGTGTGCAGGCTATGTATTTAAGAAAGTAGGCAAGATTGCTAACCTTATGAGAGCCATGCGAGAACCCAAGTTGCCAAGTTCCACGTTATTCGTTTAGTTTGTGCCCAATCCACAGTTGTTCATCTAATCACCTGCCAAATTAATTTTTTTGAAGTCCCCATCCTATTGCAAACAGTTTTCAAGGACGAGTTCAGTTAGTCAGTTAGAAGACTGCAGCCACAGCCGGGAAAGCCGGGAGAGGGAGGGGTAAGGGGGAGGTGGGTGAGACATGGAGAAAGGGGGGGGGGGGGGGGGGTCCGTTACTTCTCTGCAGATAAACGCCATTGTTCTTAATCCATGCAATGCATATGTAGATGGAGGAGAATATGAAGCCACTGAGGCCCTATGAGAGGCAGGACACGCTCAAGCAGTTCCTGGATCATGACCGTAACGTTCTGAGGTTCTACTGCCACTGGGACGACTCGGAGAACATGTTTGGTGACCCGCGGGAGCTCACGCTGCACTACTTCCTGGCTGATGACACCATCGAGATCCGTGAGGTCATCTACCCCAACTCTGGACGAGACGCTGCGCCCAAGTTCCTTCACAGGAGCAAACTCCCCAAGGTGAGCTTGGAGTCAGGCTGTTGTTGCTTCATTTAGCAAGCTGCGTGAGACCAGATTGGAGCTGGAATTGCTGTCCAGCAGTACAAGACATGAATGACTGTCCCCAAAACAGGCCCTTTCTCACAGCAAACACCGGTGGACAAGACAAACGGGTGGCCTCGCTCTCCCACCGGTTTCTTTCTTTCTGGCTGTCTCTCTCTCTTTGTCACTCTCGGTCGCTCTCCCTCGACATCCTGCCTTCCTTTTCGCTCCTCAGATCTTTCATTCCTCCTGACAGGACTAGAGGACGTTCTAGCCTGCCTCCAGCTCTCTCCAGCTTTCTCCTCCACTTACTGTTCCGACTCTAATTCATTCTGAAAGGGTGCCCAGACAATTCATTCATTTGTCTTCACATTGTTTGTTTTTTTTCCCCAATCTAGTGATTGTCAGTCTGATTGTTTCGTTGCCGTTCCCCAAATGTCATCTTGAAAGGTTGATGCAAGTCCCCAAGCCAGAGACACATAACCACATCCCCACTTGGCTGTCTCTCGACGTGTTTGTGGTCTGTCCTCACTCTACAATGTATCGCAATCCGTCGCCATGCAAAGATCCATATCTGGCTAAGCTGATGCGGTTCAGCTTCTCAGCTTTGTGTGCGCGCTGCTGTGTGTGTGTTAAGAACAATACAGGACGTGTGCGTGTGCGTGATTAACACTATTCCGTTCCTGTGTCTTTCTCTTCTAGCACGGTCCCGTGGCCAAGCGGCAGCCTGGAGAGATCACGGGCCGCACGGTACTCAACGTGTTTGGGCCCATGGGCCAAGGAGGACGCTACATCCTAGACAGCCTCAGAGTACGTCTGGACGGGGCTGGAGGGAAGGGCTGTTGTCTTAGCTAAACGTAGCGAGAGCTCGACGGCACAGGCACCATGAAACCTTTCATCTTCTCCGCTCGGGTTATCGCACACTCTCTCCCTTCCCCCTCTCTCCTTCTCTTTCCTACTCTCTCTCTCTCTTTCTCTCAATTCAATTCCATTAAATAATGCTTTCTTGGCATGAATGAGTGAGCATTGTTTCCAAAGCCATATAAGTTTGAACATATCAAAATGATGATACATGTGTTAAAATAGAATAAGAGTAATAACTACAATTGAATTATAACAAGAAATGAAATAAATATGTGTGTATAAATAACACTCTCTGTATCTCTCTCTGTCTCTCTCTGTGTATTTCATTCTTTCAGACTGGTGCAGTTCAGGATGAGTTCTATAAGGACAGTGACCTGACTCTGGGTGGGGTAGTGAATGTGTGGGGTAGGAGGGTAGTCATCTGTGACTGTGACAACTTCACAAAAGAGCACTATCGCACCAAGTACGGCATTGGTAAGTCTCAAACGCAACAGAATATGGTAAGCAAAAAAAACAAAACAATCATAAATAGTTTGAGACTTGCACTGCTTGAGTATGACCACTAGATGTCCATAGAGTTGCAGAGTTGCATGCCGGCAAACGGGCGCAGTCTTTTTTGTGGGGCAGCGGGCCGTCTGGTAGGTTGAGTATATGCCGTGGGACCTACAACCCATCTCCAGCCCCATCTGTCATCCAGGCCGACACCAGAAACCCCCTGTAATCACCCTCCAGCCTCTGCCCTCGACCTCTAGACTCAGGGGCCAGGAGAGGGGGGGAGAGAACAGGCTCATGCTCCACCAGAAGAAGTAACCCAACCTGGGCTTGCATGTGTTAGTCTCCCCGCTCCCCCTCCAATGTTTATGGCTTAGGGTGGTTGTGGAGCTTGTAGCATTAGTCACAGCTGATGTAGGCAGAGCCCCCCAGTGACAGGCCTCTCTGACGGAGAGCCCTGTCTGACCGCCCGGGGGTCAGCGGGCACAAGGTCATTATCTGTGACCGGGCTCATACGCGAATGGATGACACGGACAAAAGCCTTCTCTTTGACCTCCCTCAACTCTTCTTTCTGCCTCTCTCTCCTTGTCCGTTTGGCCTCCCCCTTTTTCTCGCCGTCTCCAACCCACTCGTCCGCTCTCTTAGAGGACTTTACCCCCATCCAGTACAAGGCCCCCCCTGCCCCCAAGCCCCCCCGGCCAGTGCCCCCCTACAATGGTTTTGGCTCTGAGGAGGACTCCCTGTGCTCCTGCCAGGGCCTGCTGCCCAAGCCTCCTCAGAAAGACCTCTGCAAATTCATGGACAGGTGAGAGAGAGAAGCCCGCGTGGGCGTGTGGCGTGTTGTGCGTACGTTGATTTCTCCACAGCGGCGGTGTTTGTGCGTGGTCGGTGTGTTTGGGTGTGTTTTGTGTGAGGATATTGACTCGATCCTGTGTGGACCTCCCGCCTCAGGCAGGGCCTGGAGAGCAACGTGCTGAGGTTTCTGGGGAAGATGGTGACGGACAACCCCGTCAACAGAGACCGGGTGTTCATCATTTCCTTTTACCTCGGCGATGACACTATCTCCGTGTTCGAGCCCCCACAGAGGAACTCAGGTCAGAACAACGACTCCCGATCACGCCGAGAACACAACAACAGCCATACCCTCTCCTCACCTCACCTCTCCTCCTCCACCCCAAATCCTTCCCTTGCCAGGTGTGCTGGGGGGTAAGTTCCTGGAACGCGGTCGCATTAAGAAACCGGGCCAGGAGCTTTTTAAGAGTGAGATGTCGCAATACTTCGGTGCTCGGGACCTGTTCGTTGGCGCTAGGCTCGCCCTCAACAACCAGGCCTTCCAGCTGGTGGACGCGGACGATTACGCCTTCAACTACATGGAGCAGCATGCTGAGCAGGTGGGGGAGCACTGGAACTGCTTTATCCTACACACTCACTTCCCTCAACGCTTCTTTGCATCAGAACTCCCATCAGTTGATGGGAGCTCCCTGATGTGTTTAGTCATTAGGGTGACTGTTGGTAAACGTAACAGAAGACTGTTCAGTTGTTACGTTCCTGGACTAGCATACCTCTGTTTCTCTCCAGTTCCCCATGGCTAATGTAGGCACCATCATCAGTAAGATTCGCTCCGTCTCAGAGGAGAAGATGAGAGAGGTCAAACAGTTCCTGGCCCTCAGCGACCCTGGCAACACAGGCCTCATCCCCTACGAGCCCTTCAGGTACCGGAGGAGACCGTCCCGCAAACTCTCATGAACCTGCCAATGCCTCCCAGCAGCTTTCCTCCGATCAGACGAGGGCAGCCAAGCCATCTGTCCTGGTGCCAAGGTCCCAGCAGCTGGACTTGGATTGGTCCTGCCTGCCGTTGAATTCAGAGTTGATGTGTGTGTCTGTGTGTGTCCGCCAGGGGTCTGCTGGTGGGGATGAATTGGGGCCTGTCGGAGCACGAGGTGATGATGCTGGGCCGGTGTTTCTCCGAGCCGGAGCAGCCCGGTGATGACCTGGGCCAGATGCTGGCTGTGGCTCAGGACCACCTCAGGAAGAAACACTTTGAGAGCTTCGCTGACATGGCCAGGGCCTTCACGCACGAGGACCGACACAAGTAGGACAACACGCAAGCACGTGAAAAACAAACCCATCAAAAACGCTTCGCGAAACGCCGCTAACGGTGCACAGGCTTTTCCGAGGCTTTTCCCATGTCAACACGCGCATGCACCAACGCGAGACACACTCACATTTCCACACAGGCACATTAGCGTCACGCCGAAGCACCAATCCTGCGGCCGGGGCCTCATATCTGTGAGCAACAATTCGTTCCAGAGGTGGAACCAGACGATCCCCACAGACCTGTGTGGCATGTAGCTCTTACATTCCGCCCAGGCAGTGCACACACACACACGCGCACGGGGTTTGTCCTTGTGGCTGACGCTGTCTCCTGTCTCCAGGCTCGGCCGTCTGTCCACCAAGGAGACCAGGACGGTGTGCAAGGCCTTCCATCTGCCCCTGGCTGACGACCTGCTCAGGGCCCTGCTCCAGAAGTACACGTTTACACGGCTTCAAACGATGACGCTCGGCCTAGGCCGCGGGTTGTTCTCCGTGTGTGGCCGGCATGAGGGGAACTAACGCATCTCTGTCCCCCCGTGTCCAGGTTCCAGACGGGGGATGAGATCGACTACCACGCCTTCCTCGCCGGCATCAACTGGAGGGAGAACCCTGCCACTCCGGTGCTGCCCGGTGATGCCCTGAAGGTTAGAGATCTGTGCTCGCATGTAGGCAGGTTAACTGAAAGGTTGTCGAGCGAGGCGTCGGCGGGCGCGTTTGGGGACTATTTCCTCGTCCTCAGCCATAACCCAGCTTGAGAGGCTCTGTGATCTTCTCTGACGCGTCGGTCTTGACTAGCCGTGCAGTTGTAATCAGGCGTGTCGAGCCACAGGACAAGTTGAGCAGAAACATGTGATCTGGGCCCCCGCAATGGAGGGATAAACAGAGGAGCAGAAAATAGAGCGAGACAGTAAGGTAGAGGGGCGGGGTGGGGGGGCGGGGGGGGTAATAGGTTTTCTCCCTCGAGACGATGAGGATTTACGGTGACATCAGTAGAACATGTCAGGCCTCATTGGACATCTAAAGCTATAGGCGTGGTGTGTGTGGACCTGTGTGTGTGTGCGTGTTTGTGGGTGTCTTTGTTCTGTTTCCATACGCTCTCTAACAGTGTGCCATCACTGATTTCCAGCTTTTTTCGGCCTCACGGTGCCCTAAGATTGTCAGCCATTCTCTGGTACGCTACCCTGCCTTCCTTGACGAGCTCTGTGGAAGCCCTGAAGAAGAGTAAACACTTCCACTGTCTCTTTGGCTCACCTCCAGCATTCTGCCGTGTCATAGTGATGACATCACCAGACCCTCCAGATTCTTTTGCTTTAAGCCTCCTTTCTAAGGGCATTTTTTATCTTTTTTTCGCCCTTGCTCTTCCATTGGCTGTATGCGTGACTGTAGGCCAACTCCAGAATCTAAAGATAACAGCAGACATTACAGATAGCCAGAAACCAAACATACCTGCGGAAGTAAACAGTGTTATCCTTCTCTTACTCTCATATGAGGACATTATTTGTCCTGTCACCTACAAAACTCGAGGTGTACTTCAACACCAAGCAGCACAGGAGCAGAACACAGACAGGTGTAGTCAGTGAGACGCAGTACAGAGCTGCTGAGACGAGCTGTGCTGCTGTTGTGTCCAGTTTGACGCAGACTGGAGCGGGGAGGCCCGGGGCCCAGCAGTGGGGAACGTCAACTACTCAGTCCTTCTGGAGAAGGTTCTAGACCGTGTGAAGACCCCCACGGACACAACACTGTGACCCAGCACAGAGAGGTGACCTCTCCTGGCGCCGTCCTGCTAGCCTCAACGCCTTCAACTCATTGTACAACTCAATTGGACATTCTACTGTGGCTCTCTGCCTTTCGTTATTTTATCCTGAATTAAAGAATGTAGATTACATTTGCAACCAAACATCTGGGTTTTGATTATGTTTTGTGTGGAAAGTATGTGTTTGTTTAGTGGCTTACACATCAAATAAGATACTTAACTATGGTATGTGAAAGGCTGGAAGGCAGGGTCGGAACACGTGTTTGTGTGTGTGTGTGTATTTGTTTAATTGTTTTTGTGGGGCCCAGAAACCCCCTCAGGAATAGGAAACGAAGGAAGATTCCGGGACATTTTCTCTGTCCTTAGCGGTATTTATAGGGGGTGAATGTTTAGGGTTAGAATAAGTGTTAGATTCATATGAAGGATTGAGGTATGGAGTTATGGATTCTTTTAGTGTTAGGAGCTAGTGTTAGGTGTAGGAATTAGCTTCAGGTTAGGTTTTTGTGTTAAGATTCATGTTAAAGGTTAGGGGGAAGGTTTGGGTTGGGGGTTAGTGAAAACAGGACCTGAATTGTTAATCCCACAAGAATAGGTAAATAAACCTGTGTGTGTGTGTGTGTGTGTGTCTGCTAAGGTACAGTACATGTGTGCATAATATGTTGAATTAGTGAGAAAGCCATAGAGACACTGTAAAAGATACGAGGCATTAAACCAGAACCATATTTCAGCCACGGGCTGACAAACACACACACACACGTTAAGATTACGAAGTATCCGCCTACACTGAGCTGAGTTGATAAGAGAGGAAATGACCTTGGAACGAAGGACTAGGTCTCACTGAGCTCCTGACCAGATCAATGCTTCCAGAAACTTGACCCAGATGCCTGCAGAGGACATGGACAGTCTGGGAGGACAGGCCATGGAAGACCCACTACCGGAGGACCTGAACACACAGCTCCAACGGGGACAGAGAAGAAACCTGTTTTCGAATGACACCAGTGAAGGTTATGGTTATATATATGTTTGTACGAAGCATTGATTGGCAGAGAGATAGCCAGGTGTTTGATTAATGCCCAGAAACACCCGTTTTGGAAAGCAATTCCTTGTTTGAGGCGGCGAGGGGAGTCGGGGCCTGTTCACAAGTGTACAGTTGCATGTGTTGCTGCGTTGTGTGCGTGCGGTGCTGGTGTGTAACAGGGCAACAGGTTGGTGTACAGGTTGGGGCTCCACTGTAATCAGATCCTCCATCTCGAATGGAGGCTTTGCTGCTCTGGGGTTAACTGAAACATTTCGGTAATCAACGATCCAATCCCCCCTTTCGAGCACACCCTCTCTTTTGTCTCACTCAAACACGCGCACGCATGCACTCACTGCAGCACCCCCCTATCCAGGCAGCAAAGCACAGAAAGAGGGTATGACATCACCCAGGGTATTATCAGGTCTTCACTGTCTGCTTTCACACATACTAAAATATTAGCCTCACCCTCCGCTGCCTGCCACAGAGGGTAGTGTGGACGGGGAGGGGGTGTTGGTGATGACGGTGGGAGGAGAGGGTGTGGGGGGGGGGGCACACGGGGGCTTCCTGAGCACAAACTTGGCCTCCCGAAACGGTGGAAGGGGGTGCAATCAGGGGGTCAGAGTGTACACCCCCCACCCCCCGATTCTACACACACAGACACACACGGCTGCCCATCAGAGCAGCACAGCAGCTAGCCCCGAGCTGAGACGCAGGCCCCGTTTCATGCCAAAATGGCCTCCAACCCTGACGAGGAATGACCTTGGACCGCGCACAACAATCCATCAAGACACAGCCCACCTGCACTACCCCGCCCATTCCAAAGGCTCACATTTTAGGAGCTGACTAACATGTTGAACGTTCAGAGCATGTACGCCATCAAAAGATACCGTAAGTATCCAATGAAAGAGTCAAACCTCCCACAACATCATCCATCACGGCTGACCTTGGCTGCTGTGCTTCTGCTGGACTGTCGGCTCTGATGGAGAGCGGTCTCTGTGGTCTGATAGCCTTCTCCGCTCAGACAGAAGAGGGGAGCGCGGAGGCCCGACTCAGGAAGACCCGTGTAAGGATGTCTGCTCTGGTCCAAGTTTACTGTTCTTCTGCTCTGTCTTTCCACACTGTAAAAAACGATATGCAGGAAGGTCATAAATGTTTCTGGGGTTGAAAGATCTCCAGTGTGTTGTGGGGGGTGAGGAGGGGTGGGCCTGTGTGTTTGTGTGTGTGGAACGTTTGATACTGTTATGGCTAATCTATGAGGGCTGGATCGTTAAAGCGCTCCAAGGATAATAGGGGAAATGTTTGTTTTTAACGACAACCTCTTTTCTTGTTAAACAGTGTAGATAATCGGTCATGTGCATCCATAACAACACGAGTCCAGCGTGCATCCAAGCATCCTGCACAAACAAGAGATGTCAAATAATTCAGGACTACACGGTGGAATTAAACTGAACTCAAAACTGTCTGTGTCATGGATCATGACGAACCTGGCAGGAAAAGAGAGCCAGTCTCTGGTCTTTGGCTGAGCAACAGATGCAGAACTAAAGGAAGATAGAGGGACTGACAAAAAGAGAGAGAGTGATTCTAGTAATCCTGTGTGCCTATAGGCACTGGCCACTGGATGTTAAGCAGGGCAAGTCCCCTCTTACAGGGTCAACCCCTGCCCCAGGTGCATATGGGGAAACAGTTAGCCACTTTCCCTCTCTCCCTGTCACTCAATGGGTAATGCTCTCTCTACCTATATTTCTATCTACATACCTATCTATCTGTCGCTTTATCTCAATCCATTTCTCTGCCCCTCGCTCAGAATCGCTCTTTTCGAGTTTTCATCTTAATCCTAATTTCTCTCTGACCCTCCCCTCTCCTGAAGCTAACCTCCCCCAGCTTTGATATCAGCCATGTTAGTCCCCCAGCAGACATTATCCATTTACCCACTCCACCTACAAGGCTCTGAACACTTGTTCAACTAGAGTGTGTCCCTTGGCACCCCGGGCCAGACCTGGTACACTCATCAAACACGTTGTCTTTGGCAGCTGTAGGCCAGGACATTATTCTAGCTGGTAAAATGAAGAGAAGTTATTCTACACCAGCTGTAAATTAGAACACAGGGAACTATTTTCATTCGGGTCTTTGCTCCCGCAGGACTCCATTTTGGACTGGAACGAGCCTGTTTTTCTGTTGCGAGCCGGTCGACATAAATCTCTCGAAATTATGGGCCCTTTTCCTTTTTTTCATGTTGCTTGAAATAAGAGAGCAGATCCATCTCCTAAATGAAGACTGAATGTGTTCCTGGTCCATCAGTCAGTCCTCTGTGGGCTGCTGGCCCTCGCATGCATAATAGGAACCTGCTTGGAACAAGCCTCCCAGCCAGTCTACTGGTCTGGGTTACAAACAGACAGCTTCAGTTAAAAAACAGACAGAAAGAGAGCGAGCGAGATAGAGAGAGAGAGAGAGAGAGAGAGAGAGACAGGGATTAAAGAAGAGGGAGATAAGAGGGAGATAAGAGAAGTAGGGATGGGAAGAGAGAGAAATGTACAGCGTAAGTAAGTAAGTCAGACAGGTGAGAGTAGATCTGCTGCTGTGTGGCCCTGACCGGACCAGGCGGGGCTGGTGCTCTGTGTGGCCCTGACCGGACCAGGCGGGGCTGGTGCTCTGTGTGGCCCTGACCGGACCAGGCGGGGCTGGTGCTCTGTGTGGCCCTGACCGGACCAGGCGGGGCTGGTGCTCTGGGTGGCCCTGACCGGACCAGGCGGGGATGGTGCTCTGGGTGGGGAAGCATGGAGGCGAGAACCCAGGTTCGGTTCTGGAACCCTCCGAACGCACTCCTCTCCGAAAGGATAGAAGCTGAGAATACGTCCAACTCCCAAACTTGCGCATCATCAACTACAACCCAGTTACACATCGACATGTACAGTGGGACTGCCATGGAGGATAAATCACTGCTGTAAAACTACAGGCCCCTATCCATCTTAACCACCGGCAGTACACAGCCATATCCATGACAGAGGACTATTTTGTTTTAGTTTGGACTATTTCTGGCTTGTAGTCACACACACACACACATACACATGCATGCACATACACATATTTCTCTACCCCTCCCTTTGTATCCCTCAGAGGATCCAGAGAAATAAATGACTGCAGATGGGATTTCGATTTTGCTTTAGCAGAACATTTTCTTTACGTGATATTAGGATACATCACCTCAACCCAGTTAGGCTGTGTCACCACCTTACCTGAATACAGGCCGTCCATGCCAAGTAAAGACACTCTGGTTTCACATGGTTGAGTTATGAGCATTTAATTGCGCTGTATTCACCAGGGTGATAATTTAAAACGCCTGTAACTGTTATCCAAACACAAATTTCACTTGCTTGCGTCTCTCCTAGGTGTCTCTTGGTCATGTATACGTTTCTGCTCTCCTGCTGTTGGCTGTAAATCAGAAGTGTGTGTGTGTGTATGTGTTTGTGTGTGTGTGTGTGTGTGTGTGTGTGTGTAAGAGAGAGGGAACAGGTGAGAAATTTGGGGGGGTTCAGCCGAGGTCTTGCAGGTAACTGTGTTTTGAAAACTTCTGACCCTCCCTAAGCCCTACTTTGTTAAAGCAGCTTGCTCCTTTATTTCCCCTGAGAGTTTAGGCTGCATACCAGAAGATCTGTCTGTCTGTCTGTCTCTGTCTGTTTGTCTCTGTCTGCCTGTCTGCCTGTCTGTCTGTCTGTCTGTCTGTCTTTCTTTCTGTCTCTCTCCATATACTTACCTACTTGCCTGCTTATCTTTCTGTCTGAGAGAGATAATTTAAGATGTCAGAGACAGACATCTTAAAATACTCTCAACACCCTTTATTGTTCCCAGGTTTTCTGACAGACCTATTGTTAGAGCCATGTTTATAGATATCTTTGTTTCGACATGTTCATCTCGGTCCTCTCGTTCTCTTTCCGTTCCATGCTTTTTCACTGTCAGGAATGCGTCTCTAACACCCTGAACCCCTTCAGACAGACACAGATTGTATATGTGCACCCTGGCCCCCCTAACCCCCCCCCCCCCACACACACACACACACATCCTGCACCTTGGTTTGGACTAGTCTTCCTAACAGCCTTGCCACCGGTGCCAGTATTGATATCAGAGGCAGATTGATCATTCCCCTGTTACCCAAACTGTGTCAAATCGCAAACCATGTTTGAAATTCCAGATAGGCCAGTATTATAGCACGGTTGGAAACGTGGTGGGGGCCTCGGGGGAGGTATGACAGCTATTGTCAAATGCTGACAACGACGTCTTCCTCGCGATACCACTCTCATTTATCTGGCTCCCTCCTCGTATTGTCTTTGGGCTGTCTGTATTTACATGAAGAAACAGAAGACAAAGGAGGGATGATTTGACCACAAAACATCTGGTCCTGACAAGGCCACCGCGTTACCACTCAAAAGCGGGCTCTTCCTGGTTGTTCAGGAAACATGCTGATGGGCAGTCATGGTGAACATGGCTCTTTATGTTCATCGCCGTAAGCTTCAGCCCGTAGATGGATCGTGTGTAGATTGGAAGTGAGCAGACTTCCACCAGTTCCACAAGAGGAGTATCTTCAAACCGAGAAAAGCCACTTAACTACATGAGCAGTCACTTTTTACCCAACACATGGTTGCTGTGAGTATAACCCTCTGTCTCTCTCTCTCTCCATTTTTCTCTCCCAACTCGTTCACCCCCACCCCAGCTATCCCACCAACCCTGACCCCCCCCCCCCCAAGCCCCACTCAACCCCCTGGTGTCGTGTAGAGTCGGGAGGCGCGTGAAGAGAAAGGCCGGGGGACCAGTTGTTTTTAAATAAACTAATTCTGCTAACAGTTTTATAACCCTGACCTCGTAAAACTGGCCTCAACTTTTGGTCAGCTCTCTGATGGCGCAAGCAGAGCAGTCCAAGCCTGGAATTCCCATTTGCCTGTCAGGAGCATGTCGGTGTGTCAGCTGGTGTGTGTGTATGTGTCCGTGTGTGTGTTTGCGAGACAGTGTGCGAAAGTGTGTGCGTTTGTTTGTGTGTGTCTTCTGTGATATACGATTGCATCTACATTTGACAACCATCCTCAAAGGCACAGCATCTCACCCCCTTTCCCTCTCTAGTGCCTTCCTCGAGAAAGTACAGGAGTGTAAATGTGAGACAGGGCAAAAGAGGGGAGAGGTAGATGAACGAGAGAGACAGAGAGAGAGAGAGAGAGAGAGAGAGAGAGAGAGAGAGAGAGAGAGAGAGAGAGAGAGAGAGACTGTAAGAAAGCTGTGTGAGAGAGAGGGAGAGGTGAGCGGGGGGGGGGGGGGGGGAGGGGGGCGGAGAGAGGGGGTGAGGAAGGGAAAGTGAGCGAGACAGCGGGAGGGAGAGCAGAGAGCTCACACAATGAGTCAGGGAGAGAGCCCGCATGTGTGAGAGAAAGATAGAGAAGAGGGAGCAAGTGGAAGAGGGGACAGAGGGATTGAAAAGCGATCCAGTCCGCTCGTGGTGTGGGGACAGCGGCTGTGTGGATATTGCTGTCACTCCGCTGATCAGGACTGAAGGTAAGATACCGCAGGAGCTCCGGGGGGGGGGGGGGGGGGGATCCGTTCGTCCGACTCCAAGCCCAGGAGCAGGACTCCTCCGCAGGTGTAGATGCCAACAGCGGCCACATCAAAGATTCTCATTCGCTGTCAAAGATTACTGTATCACGCACGAGCTGTCGATTTCCAATTGAAAACCGAACATCGCCACAGCACAGACAAATCAGCTCGAGCTTCATGCTGTCTGTTGGCTAGACGGTATATTTATGGATATAAAGCTTGATAACAAAGTGTCGGGAAAATGATTGATGCTGTCCAGATCTCTGTGTGCTCCACTGCTCAGGTATTCCAGTTCCTCCTGGGAGGTATTTTCAGCCAGAGAATCTGTCAGCCAGACACCGGTGGGTCTGATTAGGACACACGCACACAATTGGGAAAGCGGTTCGGAGGATAGAGTATGGGCGGATGGGTTGACGGTGTGAGGCTAGGTGTTGCTTGACGTCGGTTATAATTCACACGCAGGTTAGACACACTGGAATTCTCTGTTGAGCTAGATGAAGTTGAATGGGTGTGTGTTTATGGCTGGCATATCAACAAGGTTAATCCCTGTGGATGTATAATTCGCAGGTGTGTGTACAGTGTGTGTGCGCATGCCTGTGTGTGTGTGTGTGTGTGCGTGCGTCTGTGTGAAAGACAGGGTTAGTACCTTGTGCGTAGCCTGTGGCTGCTGGCTTATGCTGCAGGGAGATGATGACAGATATAATGGAGTCTGTGGTAGGTAGAACAGAGAGATGAGATACTACCTCCATCTATCAGAGAGAGAGTTAGAGAGAGAGAGAGAAAGAGAGAGAGAGAGAAAGAAAGAGAATGAGAGGGAGGGAGGGAGAGAGGGAGAGAGGGAGGGACATAAGTACGGTAAAAACAATGAGGGAAGTGAATGTGTGTGTACAAAATAAGTGCAATAAAAGGGGATGAAAAAGGAAACCAGACCACAGGGAAATGATTGAGAAGAGACAGAGACAGCCAGTTGACAAACCAAAGGCAGAGATAGTACAACACCAACGAAACGGAAAGGAGGCATGTATGCGGGTTTCTCTCTGTGTGTGTGTGAGAGAGAGAGAGAGAGAGAGAGAGAGAGAGAGAGAGAGAGAGAGAGAGAGAGAGAGAGAGAGAGAGAGAGAGAGAGAGAGAGAGAGAGAGAGAGAGAGAGAGAGAGAGAGAGAGAGAGAGAAAGAGAAAGAGAAAGGTGAAGAAGATGAGAGTAATGGTGTGTTCGAGGCAGAAGGAGACAGACCAAGCGACCCACACTTCCATCCAGACAACACGGACCAGTTGAAGCCAATGAGAAACAGCTCGCTGAGAACCAGGAGTGTGTGTGCGTGCATGCGTTTATATGTGTGCGTGCTTTTTAGCTTGACAAAAAAAGGTTCTTAAATTGTTTGGAGAAGGGGAGGAAGAGGTGTTTTGGAAATGTCACACATTTGTCCAGACACAGATGTTGAGTCACTGCGGAGCTGACAAGAAAGTGTGTGTGTGTGTGTGCGTGTGCGTGCGTGTGCGTGTGTGTGTGCGTGTGTGCATTTGGACCTAAACTGAGATGGCTCGCCAGCAATATCACGCCACTGTAATAAATGTGCTTATGAGAAAGGAAAGTGTGCACTCAAGAGACCACACACCACAGAGAAAGGGTCACTTTAATCCCCATCAGGATCATAAACTACACTGGAAGGGTGCTGTGTGTGTATCCCAGACTTGCAGTGGAGCAAAGAATTGAGCCACCTTCACGCAGGAGCGGCTGTTCTTTCTGATGTGGTGAGGTGGGTCTGTGCGTATGACCAGAAATCCCAACAAGGATAGTAAACTAAGAAAAAAACGAATCTGAAGAAAATCTGAATCCCCACAAGTTCAATAACAATTTCTAGGGGGTTTACCATTAGAATGCATTAAGGGTTGGGATTCGGAGTTAGGTATAAATTTTAGGTTAAGGTTAGGGTTGAGGTCAAGATTTGGGTTAAGGAAATCAAAACTTTGAGTGGGACTGAATTCTGAGACCCCACAAGGATAGCTGTACACAACATGTGTGTGTGTGTGTGTGTGTGTGTGTCTGCTGCAGTGTTCCCTGTGATCTTGCTAAGGTAAATAAATGTGGTCATCCCAGTGCAGGGTATTAGCCAGTTAGCTGAGGGATGAGGTGCAGGGCTCATATCAAAGCAAGGTTAACACCTCATCACGACCAGGTCTTAGAGTGGGATGTACTGCCTTTAAATGGGCCAAACCTTGCACACACACACACGCACGCACAAAAACATATAGCTTAACACACACACACAGAGGAAGATACACACATACAGTCACAGGACCTTCAATCCCCACAGGTGTCTGTTTCTCGCTCTCTCTTCCGCTATTTCCTCTTGGTCTTTGCCACACACACACACGCACACACACACACACACACGCACGCACACACACACACACACACACACACACACACACACACACACACTACACACACACACTACACAAACACATACACAAACACATCAGTGTTTCTGAGAAGTCTAAATTGTAAAGCTAACATTAGCTTAGCCTCACCCTACCTTCTTCTGTTGGCTGTACACTGGCCTCAAATCCACACGGTTTCTCTTATCTTTACCGGGTGGATATATTTAGGGAAGAGCTTAGCTTTAGGAGGCTGTCGCGTAGGGGGTGAGAGAGTGTGTGTGAGCATGTGTGTGTGTGTGATTGTGGGGGCGGGTTGGCGTCAGCACACAGTGGCAAAGCTTGGCACTCTGCATGCCGCACTGAGTTTGTGTGTATCTGTGTGTGCTTGAATACGTGTGTGTTTGTGTGAGTGGGGGGCAGGAGACAGGTCTGTGCACCCCCCACCACCACCCCCACCCCCCCCCCCCCCCCCACCCCCCCCCCCCCCCGCCAGGAATCTGCCCTTTAGTTTATTAAAAGCTGGTGAAACAATGGAGGGAGGTGAGGCAGGGAGGAGGAAGGAGGGAGGAGGGAGGGGGCTGAGGGGGTAAATGAACCGAAAACAATGACGTAAACCCTGGGCATGGTGCTGTATAATGTACAGAGGGAGGGAGGTAGGAAGGGGAGGTGGAAAGTGTCGTAATGTGGTGAGAGAGCGAGCAGAAGAGAAAGTTCAAAGACAGCAAGGGCAGTGATCTAGAGAGCACTGAACGGTCCAGCTTACCTGCAGACCCTCCCCGAGTCCTCCCCGTTCAAGGCTCAAGGAGGGAGAGCGACGGGGAAGAGAAAGACAAAGATACAAACGTAAAAGAGAGAGAGAGAGGATAAAGGGAGGGTGGATCCTTCCTGAAAATCTGATTCCAGCACCAGTATCCCAGCAGACTCCCACGTGCGCTTTAAAAGAGTGTGTGTGTGTGTGTGGAGCGACAGACGCAGAAGAGAGGTGGGCAGTGGATATTTATACATGCATCCCTCTGGCGACAACACCTATTGTGAAGCTAAACTGGGTAGGAATGAGACATCCTCGTCCCCGGGACACGTGGCTGGAACAGTCAGGGGCTGCAAGGTGCCATTCTCACCGGCACAGCCTCAGAGAACTGTCAGTGTTTCACAACATATGTGCCATGTCCAGTCAACTTACAGTTGAGTTCCATAGGCTGGGCGGTTCTGGGAAGTATTTGTTTCGAACTTTGTAGAACGGTATAATATTTCATGTATCAGGCTGATTTCCTTGGCCTTAAGGGCTGTGCTGGTTCGGAGAATGACAATCAAAGCCGTATGCAGAGGAAGATTGTAGGAGAGTCTCCTTGAGAAAATGTGTCTAAGCTATCGCAAGGGATGTGTTTGTGCATGTTGTGTGTGTATGTCTGTGTACATGTGTCCACGTCTAGCCAAACATGTAAACCGGGGACTCCCATGTCTTCACACTAAACCCGGCTCTAACTTCTCATTCCCTTCCACAGACCCACAGCCTGAACCCAGAGAGGTCCAGTCATGGTTGGATATAGAGAGGAATTCAGTTGTAATTATCTGGGGATATCTTAACTTTCCTAGCATCCCTCAAAGCCCAGTGTTTTTGGTATCTATTCTGTATTAATAGTGTGTTGGAGGAATGTGGTTACTGTAAATGAAATCCCTTTAACCCTTAAATAGTGGGCTTTGTACAACTATTATTACAACTATTATCCCCAGGGGTTTGGAGGAGGTTAAAGCCAAGTGGTTAAAGCTCTAAACAAAGTGGACAGCGTATGAGTGAGGATTCACTCAGCCTTCCACTCAAGGTAAAGTCTGGACTTACAGTCCAAATGTTATCCAGATTGGGTTCTTGTCTCCGACCCGCTCTATTCGTGACACGCGGTCCTACTGCAGTTCTACTGAGCCAGTTAGAGGAGGAGGGACATACTGCAGGACGTTGACAGAGAAACAGTTTTCAGTCCTTTCTCAAGTGATGGTGACAGGACCGTCTGAGCCTGAGGGGGACTTCCGTATTTGCGGTGGGTTACTGGAGTGATGTAGTAATATGACAATGAGGAACTCACCTCCTGGGTCAATCACGCTGCCAGGTGAAGAGTGAAGGGTGTGTGTAGAGCTGGTCACACACACACACACAAACAAACACCTAGGAACTGGGATAGCTAATTCCTGGAACAATTCCCCTCACTCCGGAACTCCTTTTTAAGCTTTTTTAACTCTTTGTCCAATTTGTCAAACAGCTTTTGGAGAAAGAGAGCTGTTTACCAGGGCTTGGATTTTATACACCCACACAACCCTTCACCCTCTCTCCCTGCTCAGCCATCCCAGAACAGGGCACCAAGAAGCGGAGGGGGGGGGGGGGGCGGTCGAGGGTGACTAGGCGGCCTTTGTGTTGGGGCACACCAACCCAGAGCGCCTCAAGCAAACCTGTTTTTGGTGTAGTACTATCGAATAAGAATACGTCTCCACACAACAACAAAAAAACGTTTCCCATGATGTGGACAGCGGGCTATGGATCGAGTCTGGCACAGCTACAACTCTCCTACAATGGACCCGAAAAAAAGAAGTTGTTTACTTTAACACGTTTGAAATTGCTTGAGTAATTCAACATGAAGGAACTGATTGTGTTGTTTGATAGGTTGTTGCCAATGAAGCAGTTTGCTCAAATGAATAGAGAAAGGCGGTGAGGTGACACTGTGCTCAGTTCCAACACCGCCCTTTATCACACGCTACGATATACCCCCACTGCTATGATTGAGGCTCACCCCTGACCCCTACAGGAACATGGAGTAGTACCAAAGGTCCAAAGTTGGACTTGCGGATAATGAGCAGAGAGAGTGCAAGGAAAGGGAGGGGAATGTGAACAAAAGAATATCGGACTCCATGACTCAGTAGAACTCAATTCTAAATAGCCTGAGCCGTATTTATATGGATGGAAGAATGGAAACGATTGAAATAATTTTACACATCCCGGCATGGAGTTGAAGAGGGGAGGAGGTTTCAGCTGGTGTTTGTGACACCCGGGGTTCCATAAATTTGAGTCCAAGGCAGGTGTGAGGGAGTTGGGGGAGAGGACAGCAGATTGTCCCAGTACCCTGGCTTGCCCTTTGCCCTTTGACCTTTGCCCCCAAGCACCCCCACAATGACCCCCACACAGGCAGGGCCAAACACACACAGTCCAACAGATATGCTCACAGGCGCACGTAAACAGGCTCACAACCTCTCAGGCTCACAACCTCTCAGGCTCACAACCTCTCAGGCTCACAACCTCTCAGGCTCACAACCTCTCAGGCTCACAACCTCTCAGGCTCACAACCTCTCAGGCTCACAACCTCTCAGGCTCACAACCTCTCAGGCTCACAACCTCTCAGGGATATGGAGGTCTTTCCCGTTGCACATGTCCATGCTTACGCAAACACACACACACCCTGAACCCTCTGCATATTGTTCTGGAAGCCCCAATTACCACAGCTAGCCATTATAGCATGCATGGAAAATACACTGATATAAGCAACGTTCACAGCATGTGTGTTTTGCCAAGCCAGATGATTAGGATATCCAGGACTGTTGGCAGTCCAGCAACCATTGGGCCGGTCCAGTGTAATATGGGTCTGTCTGGTCCTCCGTGTTGGCCGTGTGTGTACGTGTATGTGTGTGTGTGGGAGTTGTGTGTGGGGACGGGGACTACTAATGATCCAAAGACTGTGGGGTTGCCATGGGTCAGATAATGGTGTCTGTGTGTGCGGTTGTGTTTGTACAGCATGTGTTAGCAGGGCTCTGATAGTGGTGTATGAGGGGTGGGGTTGGCAAGGGTCTACAGACAGGACAGACCGGGATGTGGACTGTGTATACCCTGGACCACATGTCCACCAGGCCAACTAAACATCTCTGGGACTATTTATTTGAACAGGCCAATTGATACTTCAATTTCTCACAGGAAGAATGTTAAAGCTAAATGATTCCCTCAAGAAAGAAAAACACTGGGAATGGGGTGGAGGAAGGGGGGGGACGAAATCAGGGAGGAGGACGGAGAGGAGCGAAGGAAAGGTTTCACGTTGAGCTGACGCATTCACTGATTTAGGTACAAATGAGGAAATCTGGTCCGAACAGGGCAGAGATTAAGACTGATGCTGAGGAGGGAATTTGGACATAATGCAGGGGCTTGTTTTCTTTTTTAGAAAGTATCATTTCCTTTGGGCTAAAGCAAAGCAGTCCCTACTCTGGAGTATGGTTACGGCCACAGTATAACACACCAAACGTACTCACTCTCATACATACACACGCACACACGCACACACACACACAACACACACTCCTCCATCCCAGTCCGTAAAGACCGTTTTCAACCAGATCAAGTCCTCCCCTCCAAAACACACACACACCACTCACCTTTATGCCCCCTCTCCACATCTCACAATCTTTCATACTTATTAACGGACCTGCTTAAGCAAGTGTAACTGCAGCCTGCTCTCAACACTCTCTCAACACGAACGGTATTGTCAGGAGGACAATAAAACCAAGAGAAAGAAAAACGTGACATAAATAAATGTCAAACTATGTGGAGGTGCACTGCCAATGGATTTTTGGTGAGAGGTCTTGCTGAGAGAGCAATTTATTTTAATGAAAAATTCATTCATGGAGAAGGCAGAGAGAGAGAATGGAGAGAGGCCTGCTGGCTGACTAACCTGTCTGGAGGCTGTTTGTGCATGGTTTAGATTTCTCCTCTGTGTAATGAAAGCAGTGGGGGTCAAGTGTGTGTGTGTGCATGTGTTTATAAGTAAGTTTCGGAGTAAGGCTAGGGGGGTGTGGGAATCGCCAGGGTTAACCATGTAGCGCACACCCATGGTTGAGATTCAACCCCCAAACACAATAGCCCGCCTGGGACCACAGAAGACACGCACACACACACACATACTCACACACACGTACAGACACAGGAAGCATCTCTGCCTTGTACCTTGTTTCACCTGTCCCACGCATCCTCCTGATCTCTTCTCCAGCTATTCACTCCTCTGGCCCACCAACAAGAAACAGAAAAAACAACACTTTAAGCTGCAGCCTACTCTCTCCCCCCCTTCTCTCTCTCTCTCTCTCTCTCTCTCTCTCTCTCTCTCTCTCTCTCTCTTTCTGTCGTCCTGTCTTCTTCTGTTTCTTTGTCTCTCTCACTCCCTATTTATCAATCTCTATAGCTACGTGTCTTTCACTGTCTCGTCATCTGTACCTCACACGCAAACAGACACACTTTCTTTTGTCCACCCTACACTCTCCATCCTCTCCCCCCCCCCCCCCCCGATCCAGCCCCCACGGGAGTGCCTATGCAGGAGATGGAGAGGCCCAGAGAGCAGAGCCTCAGATCAGCCTGCCATCCCGGCACCTCCCCAGGACTCGGACTGGCAGCTCCACCGCTCCTCCGCTGAACCCAGGAAGCCGCCGCGCCGCCTGAGAAGAGAGAGAGAGAGAGAGGGGGAGGGCTGAGGAGCCCCCGGTTGTCAACAGAAAGAGAAGGAAAGAAGGGAGGAGGCGTCTTGTTTGGCCTCAGCCAGGGGTCAGGGAGAAAGAGAGAGGAATTGTCTCTCTCTTTTTAAAAAGAGAAAGTCTCTCCTATTCTCTCCCAAACTCACTTCAACCCCCCTCCCCGTCTAACTCCCCCCCCACCACCACCCCCACCACCTCCCCCCGTGTCCGTCTAGAACCCTCTCAAACCATGAGGCTCACCGCGGCCCTCTGCCCGCCTTCTGGCCTGCTACTGGTTCTGGTCTTCTGCCCCCTGGTGGCGGTGCTGCAGCCTGGCGGCAACAAGGCTGAGGGTGCGCACTCTCTCCTGGGAGACACAGACCCAGACCGCTGCATGAGGCATCACTTTGTGGAGACCATAACCCACCCCATCTACAAGTGCAACTCCAAGGTAAGGTTCCACTGCGTGTTGGTTGCACGCTGTATGTCTCTCTCTCTCTCGCTCTCTCTCTCTCTCTCTCTCTCTCTCTCTCTCTCTCTCTCTCTCTCTCTCTCTCTCTCTCTCTCTCTCTCCTCTCTCTCTCTCTCTCTCTCTCTCTCTCTCTGTCTCTCTCTCTCTGTCTGTCTGTCTCTGTCTCTCTCATTCTCCCTTACACACACAAGTGTACACACAAGCACATACACACGCACTCGTAAACACACACACATAAACACACACTACACACACAGACGGAAGTCATACAAACTCCCTGAGCTCATCCTGTGCTGTCCTCACTGACTGACTACACAGGAACACGACACTCTCGTGCACACACAGAGTGTAAGCCAATCCAGTCTGGCACCCATAGGCTCGCTGCTGACAAGCACTTTAAGAGATAACAGGGTCAGTGATTCTGAGTAATGAGCAGGTTTGATTCGAAATATCAGAGCAGAGATCTGGTCCAAACCAGGCCCCAGAGACGCATCAGGAACCGCAGCCAACACGGCTGCTCTGTATCTGCCGTCGCTCTCTCTCTCTCTCTCTCCCTCTCTCTCTCTCCTGTCCCCTCTCTGTGTTGCTCACACCCCCTGGCAGGGGTTGCCTGGTTACCTCAGCCAAAAGGAAGCCCCTGCTGAGCACAGCTAACGACTGCATCGTGGCCCCTTGTCTCGAAACACAAACGTTTGGACAACGTTCCTTCCTTCTCTTCTCTGCATTAATCTTGTAAACACAACAAAGCCAAAAAAAAGGGTCAAAGAGATGCGTACAGACAGAAGGGATTTGGTCGGTAAGTCACTGCCATAAACCAGCTTCTCCCTTGTTTAGCAAGTGAGACAAGTTGACATGCTGGTGAACTGTTACGACATCCCTTTTTCCATCTCTTCCATCCATTTCCCTTCTCTTAGTAACTATTGGTTTGTTCCCAGAAGGAGGGTTGTTCGGTGACAAGAGATGGTCCCATCTTCCATGATGGAAGTTGGCCATTGGTCACGAAAGTAAAGGTCAATTGTCGGATGGTGCCGGCAGAGTGGGTTCTCCAGGTGGTCTCAGATAGGACTGAACACTCAGTGTAAAACAAGTTCCAGGACATGCCACATTGAATATAGGAGACCTGAAAAGCATTTGGCCTGCACGGCAGATTGAACAGCTCTCTCTTTCTCACTCTCTCCCTCTCTCTTTCTCGGTCTCTCTCAATCTCTGTCGGTTTCCGCAATAGGATACACCTGTACCCATGAATTCAAAGTCGGGGCGTGTGTGCGCGCGTGCGTGCGCGAGGGCAAGAAAGCGAGAGAGAGCCACCGAGATACACTGGTGGAGAGTGAAAAGAGAGAGGCGGTGAGAACGAGAAGAGAAGGGGCGTGTCGGAGTCTTCAGCTGGTGGCCAGCTGCTCAGCACCTGCAGCGCCGCCCTGTCTTCTCTCCTCACCTCCTCACATCCCCGGGATGAAAGACCCGCTCGCTCAGGGCCGGATGGATGGATCCTCTCTATCTCTAGGGGAACAGATGAGGCCTTGGCGAGGAGGAGAGGTGTGGGGCAGCCGGTAGGTGGAAGACAGCTGAACTGGACACACCCACCGGGAGGTCATAGAGGACAAGAAGAAGAACAGGGTCCTGGACGTGGGAGAGGAGAGAGGGAATGAGGAGAGGAGGGGTGCAGAAAAGGCCAGAGTAGAATATCAGAATGCAACCCCAGACTCACGGCCGTTTTTTTCTGCCTCTGTAACCAAAACACGTTCAGTAGCCACACACAGTTGCAACGTGGCAACCGTGTGTGGAAGTGTTTGAGTGCGTCTGGAAGTGTGTGTGTGTGTGTGAGAGTGTGTGTGTGTGTCTCCGGTGGTCCCAGACGTGCTATGTCCCTCAGGGACATGGGTGGCGACACAGCAGCTGAAAGGGGAACATGACACAGGAGTCGGTTTAGGGAGGCGACAGGAATGTGGAGCCCTCTGTCAGAACTGCAGCACCAGCAGGGGGACGGAGGGCTGGGGGGGACGGAGGGCCGGGGAGCACACCGCTCCGGTCAGCTGACCGACACCAAGCTCACTGTCTAGACACACAGGCCTGCATTCGGCGCTGAAACGAAATGGGTCCGAACAGGTTGAAATGAATACTGTAATACTCCCAGTGAAAAAGCTCAGCCAATCTGCTTTGTAATTCCAAAAATGTTCATCACTGGTCAGCCCCTCATACAGTCATCCTATAAAGGGGGTTGTGCCAATAAGCCTGTCTACTGTTTCTGTTAGAACCTTAGCTAGTATTCCGGTTCTGTTTTTACAGATTTTCCACCAACAAACTAGGCCCAAAGGTCTAAGTGTGTGTTGTGTGTGTGTGTGTTTGTGTGTGTGTGTGTGAGAGAGAGAGAGAGAGAGAGAGAGAGAGAGAGAGAGAGAGAGAGAGAGAGAGAGAGAGAGAGAGAGAGAGAGAGAGAGAGAGAGAGAGAGAGAGAGAGAGAGAGAGACACACACAGAGAGAGACCACAGAGAGAAATAGAAAGAGAAAGAGAGAGAGAGAGAGAGAGAGAGAGAGAGAGAGAGAGAGAGAGAGAGAGAGAGAGAGAGGAGAGAGAGAGAGAGAGAGAGAGAGAGAGAGAGAGAGAGAGAGAGAGAGGGAGGGAAGGAAGGAAGGAAGGAGTGTGCATAACCCTGAATGTTGTCAGATGCGAAGATATGGTACTGAGGGAGTAACCGGCTTCACTCCCGTGTGACTCCGCAGGTGCAAGGACAGGCTGGGGAGCCTGCTACATAAACACACACACAGAGAGGACAGACTCATACGTGTTCATTTACCGCGCCGCCTTTTTCTCGACACGTCAACAACCTGGTCGGGAAAAAGCCCCCCCCCCCGCCGCGTTCCTTTTGACCTTGACTGAAATCCCTGCCTTTCTCCTCTCTCCGTCAGATGGTGTTGCTGGCTCGCTGCGAGGGCCACTGCAGCCACACGTCTCGCTCGGACCCCCTCATCTCCTTCAGCTCCGTGCTGAAGCAGCCCTTCAAGAGCACCTGCTACTGCTGCCGGCCCCACACCTCCAAGCTGAAGGCGGTGCGCCTGCCGCTGCTCGGGGGGCACCCGCATCACGGCCACCTACAGGTACATCCTGGCCTGCACCTGCGAGGAGTGGCAGCTGAGCACCCCGAGAGAACCCCCCTCAGAACGGCTGGAACTCTAGCACCTCGGCCCACAACCCTCCATCCATCCACCCGTCGAGACCCCGGCCAACGGACCCACGGACTGTTCCTTAGCGTTCTTTTTGTGGGGCGTTTAGGGACCCTAGTGACTCAGAGGGACCCCTTGGAAGCTTAGAACCCCTAGAATATTTCAAATCCTGGAACTGCTTCCTTGAGGTAGAAAGAACATTGTTTCTACCCCAGGAGTCCCCAAGACAGAACTGCACTCCCCTCCACTGTTGTTCAATCTTTAGCCAAAACTAATTACAGACAAACATGCAGGGCATACACACGTACCCTACACACATGGCACTTGTTACAAGCATCAGTGGTATTATGGCAGCTCTATTAAAAACCCAGCAGCAGTCCTCAACAACAAACCACATACATGATTAAACCCATGCAGTGCGTGTGTGTGAGTGTGTGGATGTGTACAAACGTGGGGAGCACATCGTCACACCTGCTCAGACCCCTGTCTGTCTCCCAGCTTAGAACACTTTTACACACCACACAATACTTCATCCAGCCCAGTAAAACATGATGGACCCTGGTAGCTGACATCATCACCTGAGGTTCTCTTGGAGGATTAGATCTTGTATCCGATCTTGATTTCACCTCCTATGGCTGACTATAACACATAGGGGGGTGGAGGTATGAAATGGATTCTCTGGTGGAACGTTGGGTTGAGGGGAAGACTTCTTTAGAGGGACTGTGAGTAGGGGATGGGAGTTGGCAGTACAGTATGATCATGTGTGCATGAACTCAATGGCACTTCCAGGATTGTCAATGTCAGTGGTCAATGTATTTTATCTGTACAGTCTGTGCATCTGTAAGTCTGTTTGACTTCTTCGCAGTTAATGTCGCTGATGGTATTATCAAAACTACCATTATTATCATAATCATGACGGAATATGTGAATACTGACACCCTCAAGTACATACCTTACAATGACTTCAGATATTTGGGATAGGCTTCACTATCCATCTAGTACCATTGCTTACCGAAGTGTGTTCAGTTACTGTACCTACTTTAAACTTCACCAGACATGCCATACTGTAGAAATTATTACTACTACCATCAGTGTTTAGCACAGTTTCTCCTGATTTATGGCCCAAGACTAGGTTTTGGCTTAAAGATTGCATTATGTTTATTAGACAGGTTACACAAAAGTTTTGTAGTTACAGTTAATCACTTATTCGTTTGTAGTACCGATTTTCCGCGTGATCTACAGTACGTACACACAACTCACACACATTCTCAGATCCACACAAATCCACTCAAACACACGTACACGAACGCTCTCACACACACTTCAATGCCTTTGTTGTATGGTATACTGAAAAGGTATCCTCTCTCTGTAAAATTCCCCTGTTTGAGTCCATAGCTGAGCTGACAAGGCATATGGCTGCTTCACGTGAGAACATAATAAACATCTTTTCTTCACACAGGAGATTAATCTGCCTTTCTCTAGCTGTCTCCTCCGACTGTGTCACTCCTTTATCACACACACACACCCGACCCCCACACGTGCACACGGAGGGATAGAGTAACTATGGCGAGAGAGAGAGAGAGAGAGAGAGAGAGAGAGAGAGAGAGAGAGAGAGAGAGAGAGAGAGAGAGAGAGAGAGAGAGAGAGAGAGAGACAGGGAAGATCCAAAAGAGAGAGCAAGAGTTAGAGGGTACTTTGTGTGACATGAGACAGGGGGTATAATTATAGGCGGGACTAATGTGACAGCGTGACAGAGGACTAGCATAATGCCTGTCAAAGTAACGCTAACTGTATTTTTATGGCTGTCCAAAAAGTACGATATGAATGAGCTGTTTGGCAATGTAAGCGGCCATCACACATTCCTGTCTCTCTCTCTTTTTTGCTCTCCCCCCCCCCCACACACACACACACTCCACACACACACACATACATACACTGTAGTTCTAATTAAAGACGCAACAAGCTCAAATGTCATCATCAAATATAGCCTTGGTTTCAATCCATGTGCCCAGCAGCATGAGCGGCTCCAGGTGTGAAACAGCAACACATATGGTGTTTTCACAACCCCTCAAACCCGCCATAACATCCATCCCACACATTCTCTCA
Source organism: Osmerus eperlanus (assembly GCF_963692335.1). Classification (NCBI taxonomy): domain Eukaryota; kingdom Metazoa; phylum Chordata; class Actinopteri; order Osmeriformes; family Osmeridae; genus Osmerus; species Osmerus eperlanus. The sequence goes on from NC_085020.1 coordinate 9,919,510, forward strand.
CTGCACAGTGATAATCAGAACCATTCATCATGCAATAAAGATCACAGGGAAAATATGTTTGACCACACATGGCTAGGTATGTATATTTGTATTTGCACATGTTCAGGATGGCTTCATATATGTGTTTTGTACATGTTTCTGTTCCGGAGGGCTTCTAGAATGTTCTCTGTATAATGGGCCTTACAATGGCTTGGATGAGGAAGAAACCATTTAACCAATCACTGGAGGAGAGGGTTAATACAAAAAGTGTGTTCATTGCTAATGTGCTGGATATGAGATTACAAATATCCCTGTCTTTAAAATATTATCCTGAATAAACAATCGCTATTACTTTTAAAGACAGACCAAAGTCCCATACTGTCATATAGTTTGTGTGTCTCTTTTTTATGTAGGAGCATGTCTGTAATTGAAACCTTCCAAGGTCCTCCAGGTCTATGTGTTAGAGGGGATCAATCTATATTAAAATTCATAACTTCATAACTTAATTAAAATTGTAAGTAAAGAACAATTTTGTAACTGAAGGCCTGTTTTTGAAAGCTTGTTAAGGACCTTAAAGCGGTTAATATATTTCCATTTTTATAGTGTATTGGAATCACATTTCCCTGTTGACTGAACTGAACTGAACTGAACTAATCTAACACTGCTACACTCATCACCCAAACACCGCAGGTAAACCCAGGCAGAGGGGAGGAACAGGGGAGGAACGTCAGGAAAAAGGGATCCCATTCAACATGAATGAATGACGTACTGTTAGTGCCCTCTGCTGGTTGTCTGAAGTACAAACACTTGTTGATATTCCTTGACTGCCCTCCTTAACATGCTCCACAGACCTTCTTAGGCAAACAGACTGCATTTACCTCCTAGTGGTTGCCCTACTCATGTGACAAAGATACTCGTGGGCCTAAAAGGGTAAGGGCGATCACAAAACAAGACATCATGCTAAAATATAGCGGATAAAGATATTTCAATGCAACCCAACCTCTTTTGAACGACATAACAGTGTGTCTGCTGGAAACATGTATGTAACCCGATGTAGCAGAGCCAGAGACTAACTATCCTGCTGCTATTCTGGTCCCAGTTTCTGGGTTAACAACAACCCTCAAACACACAAACACGCACACACACAAATGCACACAGACAGTCTGATAGTTTTACACACAAACTTGCTTTCCGTTGTTGCAGGAGAGACAGATAAGTGCTATCTGATGTTGTTTGACACCGGCATACCTCAGCTGTGTCAAAGTATCTGCTGTTCACTCTGCAGTTGGCTAGAGCTAGGACAGAGATATGCTAGCGTTGGGCTTTAGTAGATTACCCCATAAATGAGATCCAATCTGGATTAAGATTATCTGCGGTATGCCCATTATGGATCATATACTGTACTGCACTGCATCTTTTAGCATGAGACAGAGATCCGTACATACATCCACACCAACACAACACTCGACATACAACACACATGTACATGCACAAATAACTGCACACACATACACCCATACACACACAGACAAACACACACGCACTCAAAGACACACTGAGAACAAGGTATGAATTGTATGAGTGGCTAACACTGCATGTGGAGCGGGGTTCACAGGTTTTTAACCTCTCAGAAGAGTCCAAGAGTAGGACTCAATTTCTAACGATATTATTTATATCCACAAGGGGGCAATACAAACTATAGAATACGAATGAAGGTATGATCGTGTGTGCCGATGAGAGTGTGAGCCTTCATATTAGATGGTTCTGTGTATCAGGTGCAAAACTGATTATGAAATCCGATTAAAAAATGGTATAGGCTGTCCATAAGAAGCTTTTTAACATTTTACACAGCCTCGTCTGTACGGTGTTCCTTTGAGTTTTGCGTTGCATGTTATTGCAGGCAGAAAAAAAATGAATTTATGTTTCAGAGTTTAACAGACACGATTATGGTTCAAATTATTCCTATTAGTTCAGTGGGGTCTACACCAGTAGGGTGGCACACAACAGGAGGTATGAAAGTATCTGCTTAATCGAATACAATACTTAACTTCTAAGGCCACATCTCTCACACACCAAGGTGTTTTTCTAGCCTAGTGCGAGGAGATGAGAATAAACGACCTTTCGAGAAATATATGGTCCAAAATGTCACAACAGAATCATGCTGCTTGAGTAGTCTAGTCTACAACTCGTAGGCGGGGCCGAGGGGAAGCGGCCCTGCCTTGACGCTATAATACAGATGCGATCCCCTGTCTTCGACGCGTTCTGCACCGAGCGAGCAGGCAAGCAAACTGCAGCCAGCTGGGGCAGAGAGAGAGAGAGAGGCAGAGAGAGCGGCAAACAACATGACAGCACCGAGCAACACATACGATGTAATAGTGGTCGGGGGAGGAATATCAGGTTAGTCGTCAATTTAAACAAAACATTATTGCATGAACTTGTTAAATCAACAAATACTTTAACATTTGACGGACCGAACATTGAGAAGAACTCTTCTCAATTTAGAGTGATTTCCTGCGAATCTCAGACACCTCGCGCCACCGGCGGTCGCCTAGTGTTTTATATAAGTGAACAACTGTTGCATAGGCAAAATTGGACATTTGCCTCATGTCAAATTACTCAGACATCATAGCCTGACTATTTAACCTGTTTGAACATGGAGCTCGGAACTGGTTAACCCGATTTAACAGCTTTCCCCCCGTTTTTTCTTTTGTCAGTAGCAACCAACGTTGTCCAGTTTATTTCGCTTGACAGTCTCTTCCGTGAAGCTGCATCTATCGAGTTGTCGCTGTTGTCATAGGAGTGTCGGTGTTGCGTAAACTCCACCGTTGGTTAAATGCAGCAGTACAGTTGGTTATAATGCTGTAAATGGGTATTGTAATGTTGCTACACTTAAAAGCCGTAGCGGGTTTTGTTCAAAGTGTCACCTGCAGTGCCATTGTTTGTATAATTTTGGTTTCACCAACATGAGATGTGGACCAGTAATGGATGGTGTACAATTGTTGACACAGATCAGCAACCGTCCTTGATAAGAGTAAACTGTAGTGACCATGTAGCCTATTTACTGCGTTGACCATTGACCGTTTTCACCCCCCCCCCCCCTTCCCGCCTCATAAAGTTACTTATTGACAGTCCTTTAGAGACAGTCTGTCAGTCAGTCTACGTGTCTGTCTGTCGATCTGTTTGTCAGATCTTTGAGAGACCGGTAATTTTCTCTTTCTCTTTTCTCTCTTTTGGTCTTCTGTTGAATCTCACTTTGTTATTGCTCAATTTGTTTGTTGCTCTTTAGAGGGTGGCAATGAGGCCCATACAGTACAGTCTTCTAATCAAAGGACATTTCTCTCTCTCCAGTCTGTAAATGTAATTGTCATGTTCCAGCCATTAGCCAGTTGGCCTCTCCCTTAGGGGGAGCTAGCACTTTCCAAGAAAACACTAAACATTTCTGACAGCCTGTTACCAAACCATCAGCAGGGAACGAGGAAGGGAGAGAGTGATGGATGGAAAGAGGGGGGGAGGGAGGAAAATAAATAACGAGGCAAAAAGAAATATCACCGTTGTTTTGCTGGAGAAGGTCCTCAGAGAGACATGAAAGGATGGAGAAAATGAAGGAGATAAGGCTGACGAAACAGGAAGGGAAAGAAGGAAACACGAGGCGGGGGAATAGAGAAGTCAGAGCTTTCGAGAAAAGCAAGACAAAAGAGCTGAATGGCTCACAATTGTACTGCAACCCTGAAACGAATAATGGACCAGTTGGGCAGTTCTCTTTCATGAAATGTATGTCAGCCAAAAGTAGTAAATATGTGCGTAGGAGTCTCCCTGAGAACAGAGGTCTTTAAACACAGCAGGAGTCCTCCCAGCCAACAGACCAACACCTTCACCTTGAGAGCTAGATGATTGTAAAGTCAAATGGCTATGTAATTGCGTCACGCTCAATAGGAATTCTGGATCAAGACGGTATTTTCCATCGTTGGGTAAAAACTAGACAAGGCTCAGCTATCTGGTGTGGATTTCTGTAACTACTGTGTCGCTCTGGATAAGAGCGTCTGCTAAATGACTAAAATGTAACTGCTCCTACAGATGCCATGCGGGGGAGTGAGTGTCTGTGTGGGTAAAACGTAAATGTGTGTTGGCTGTTCCTGGTGCTGAACATGCTCATGCTGAATACTGTTGGTATGTAGGGGTCTGGATGTGAGCCAGGCAAGGCAGCACACACCAGTCCGCTGTGTGTGCACAGACAGCGGCCTGGTGTGGATTGTTTCGGGTCGATCATTCCTTCTCCATCGGCGTATTACAACTATATAAACTCCGCGATTGTCGACGTCGCCCTTTCTAAGGAGGTAACGAACAGCTTCTTAACTATGAACAACCCTGTTGACGAAAAGGGTATTCTTCCCAACTGGAATCCACCGTGTCATAGGGATTATCAAAGCTCAACTGGGTGGACTCCTCCTAAATCTGCCCCCCAGTAAACAGCGGGAGGGGCCTGAAATACCACACACTCCATCCAGCTGAGCAAACACCATGCCCTCCACACCATGCTGTGTGTGAGTGTGTGTGTGTGGAGCACCTGATTCAACCTCCCACATATGAATAATAGTGTGGGATATGTCTCCCTGCCGTCAGCTGTGCTCATACTCAACCCAAAGACTACACATGGTCGTGTCAGGCAAGAGAACCAATAGTAACCAAGGGAGCTGGATGCTGTTATCTCCCCCTTTGACTCCTACCCCTCCCTCCTGTTTGTAATGGCTTTTCAATAGTGCAGCTTTATTTGTTAGACCTGAGGAGGTCATTACTGACAGGTGAGGCAGCCCCACGTCTTGTTGTCAATGTTGTCACGTCAATGTTGGCTCGCGACATTGCAGGGTTAGGGTTTTGTCTGTGTGTCTCGTGTTTGGTCTACTTGTGAAGATAACATGCGATATTAACAGAGAGATGTGGCAGGTTTGGACTCACCCGTTGTGAGACACTTGGAACTCTCCGTCCATACATACACACGCGCACATACATGCTATGAAATGTGTGTATCCTACCATTTGCTGGTAGTATACGTCTAATAAAGCAGAAAAAGGAAAAGTCAAAGAGAGAGAGTAAGCAAGGGTCAGAGCGAGAAAGAGACTTCCAGAGAGAAATGGAGGGAAGATAAGGAGGTCTGGGAGTTAAAGATGCATGTAATCTCCCATCTGGTGGCCCTTTGCTGATAGACAGAAGTGGTAATGTGATTCAGAAAATTAGCACAGACACAGGGGGGGGGGGGGGGCTGGTGGGGGTAGGATCCAGGGGGTGAAGGCACGGAGGTGAGGGGGGGGTCAGAGTCCCATGAGAGAGGCAGACTGGGTTGCTATGGACAGAGGAATGCAGGGGTTATTAATAAAATAAGAGAGTCAATGAGGTTGGGCTGTAAAACTGTAAAACATTGTCAGACTTTGATGATACTGTGAGTTCATTCACCTGTGATCAGGTTCAGAATAAGGCATAGGGGACACCGATGGATTGGTATGACCTTTGAAAAAGTGTGTGTGTTCAGCGTGAGTCCAGTTGTGGTGTCTCTGTTCTAGTTATGTCATCTTTGAATAAAGACAAGGCAAGCTGAAGACAAAGGATGCATTCACCCCTGCCAACAACACACACACACACACACTCCTGCCAAGTGGCTTTACATTTACTGTTGTCAGGGAAACTGTGCCTAGCATTTCAATCTTGTTTCCAGTAATAATCAGCTTTGTATATTGACAGTGGGGAAGGGGGAAGATAGGGCTAGTCTCTCTCTCTCTCTCTCTCTCTCTCTCTCTCTCTCTCTCTCTCTCTCTCTCTCTCTCTCTCTCTCTCTCTCTCTCTCTCTCTGTGGATGTAGGTGTGTGTCCTGATGTGTTATAGGTGTGTGTCCTGATGTGTTATAACAAATGGATGCTTCCAGCCAAAACAAGACATGACAGTATCTCCCCTCTGGCCCATAGTAGTAGTAGTATGTGTTGACCATTAACGCTCTGGTGTCAGGAATGTTGCAACGTTTGAAGTATTCCAACACATCAGAAGCAGAGGGGGGGAGGGGGGGGGGGGGTGAAGATGAGGGCTTGTATGGATCTCTACCTCCACAGAGATGAGAGAGAAACACCAACACAATTGGGTCAGCCACTGCTACAAGGTGCTAGCTGGGGAAGAGATGGTGGGCAGGGTGAAGAGAGGGGGAATCAGGATGGATATAGAGACAGATAAGAGAGTGATAGAAGAGAGGATAAATAGCGACAGGACAGAATGTATGAGAGAGAAATGATCGATTTGGGAAAGTTATTTAGAGACAGTGGGAATGTAAGAAACGAGTAAAAGAGAGAGTGAGAGAGAGAGACGCTGTAGTAAGATTGAGGCAGCAATCTCCATTCTACCAGAGTAGGCCTTTGATCTACAAACGTTTCCTTCAAAGCCAGCCTGACCTTTTCCTCCATGATAATCCCTTTAGGGCCATTCTCCATGGCTGCCTACTCTATGGAGCAGGAGTGGTCTCAGCATCAGCCCTCTCCTCAGTCAGCCCTGGTTACAGACGACCTTCAACCTCAAAACCTTTACTTAGCATAGCCCTAGCCCTAGTTCAACACATTGCTCCAGCTTCCATAACGGTATCACTCCTTGTGCCCAGAACCCCTGCCCCAGCTCCAGAACCCCAGCCCCAGAACCCCTGCCCCAGAACCCCAGCCCCAGAGGCCCTTCCCCAGCCCCAGAACCCCTGCCCCAGAACCCCTGCCCCAGCCCCAGAACCCCTGCCCCAGAACCCCAGCCCCAGAACCCCAGCCCCAGAACCCCAGCCCCAGAACCCCTGCCCCAGAACCCCAGCCCCAGAACCCCAGCCGCAGAACCCCGGCCCCAGCCCCACAGCTCACACTCCACCTTCACTCTGAACCCTGTACCAGAGGCTTGGTGCCTCTTACTCTCCTTCAGCCACTTCCGATGCAGTTGTCCTTTTTCTTTCTGTACACAGGAACAGAATTTTTTTTTGATATACTGGTTATTTCATGCACCTTTTCCCCAAAGGGGTTACATTGTCCCAGTCAGCAGCTCTGAATGAAAGCTCGTCGTGAACTGGGGCTTATGTTCTATGGCTGATTGCAGTGTGCTCATTTTCTTATGTTCATTTTCTTTCTTTTCATCATCGCACTCTCATCGTGGCCCTAACAAACAAGTCCCTTATTCAGAAGGGAACCTGATTACAAAATGGTATCATCATCATCATCCTCGCCGTCAGATCAAGGCTTTCATTTTCAGATCAAAGATCCATGAGCCACTTGCTTGTTTCAAGACTGCGGTGGTCATCCACCATTAGCAAGGGTGCAGTCAGAGCTGGTCTTTGTTTAGGGCTATTGAGCGGCCATCTGACCTTTTGAGGAGAGCACACCTAATAGCATCAGAAGACAGGAGAGTCGTATCTGTCAGACACTCCTCAGTCTCTGGCCAGAGCACTGCAGGGCTGGAAGGAGCGCGGCAGGGTTGTTTACATTGGTGGGGTTGGATAAGTAATACATGATAAAGTATGCTTAAACCAATATAAACTCTGGTAGCCTTCCAGGCTTAGAGGGATCTGGCGAGAGGGATTGGGGGGGGGGGGCGGGTGGGTGGGTGGGGGGGTCATAAAACCACTGCAGATGTGAGCTCCTGTTGAGAGAGTGTTCCACAGAAAACGTGCTTCTTCTGCTTTGTCCCTCTCTTTCTGTCTTCTTTCTCTCTCTCATTCTCTCTTTTTCTCTATCTTTCTTTCTCTTTCTGTGTCTCTCTCTCGTTCTTTCTCTCTCCCTTCCTAACCCTCATTTAACCTAAGTTAGCACATGCATGTGGTGCATACTTGCTTTTATGGGTGTGTGAATGTGTGTGCGTGTATGTGTGTTTGTGTGTGCGCGTGTGCATGTATGTTGGATCTGACCTCGCTTCATTAGGTGTACGTGTCTTCTGGGATTAGGGTTGAGACAGAGAGGGCCTGGGGTCAGAGTGGTACTGTTCTGGTCTACCTCTGGAGTATTTCCCTCACTCGTACTGCTGCGACAAACAGCTCTCAGTCAGCTGGTTCCCAAGACCACTTCTACAGGACTGTTGCCGTGTAGCTTGACTTGGTGACTCTGCTGTGCTTTAGTAGCTTAGACAGCTGTATAGTCGTTTACGTTACAATTCTAACACTGTCCAGCCCTGTTGAACTGGGCCCCTGTAAACGTGTCCTCTGAGAGCCTGAGAACTCTAGGTGATCGGGAGCTTCCGGAAAGACCTTCCCCTAGCACTGCTTCCTCTCTGTAGCCGTGTGAGGTTGTGAAATTATGGATGTGAAATTATCTCTCTCTCAGTCTCTCTCTCCCTGTATTCTCACATGATGTGTGCAGGTCAGGTGGTGTGTGATCCTCTCTCACACATCCGCAGTGTATACAGTTATTTCTATTTGCCCTGAATCCCTCCCCTTGCTCTTACCGCAACCCCCGCAACCCCCCTGTGTGTGATGTGTTGTTATGTGTTATGTTGTATTGGACAGAATTGCACAGAGAAGGGCAATGCAAAGTCATACAAATCATGTTGTTACATAAAGCACTCAGGCAGAGAGACAGAGCAGAACTAAACGTTGTGTTGTAGCATAGCATAAAATAACTGGGACAAATCATCTTGGCCCAGACTTTAAGCCAGTCCCTGACCCTGACCTTATCCCTGACCATCGATGCTCGAAAGGTCCCGCCCACCGACATAAAACACAAAAGGAACTTGTGTTCGTTACACATTATTAATCTCGCTCTCTCATTCTCTCTTGCCTTCACTCCCTCTCTCTCGACTCCCCCCTCCCCCCACCCTCCCTACCTTTCTCTCTCTCCCTCACTGTCTTTCTCTTTCTCAGGGTTAAGTGCAGCCAAGCTGTTGAAGGCGAGTGGGCTGAAGCCTGTGGTTCTGGAGGCCAGAGACCGAGTTGGAGGGCGGACCTTCACTGTTCGGGTGAGACTTTGGCTCCACCCACAACCTTAAAGAAAACACTGATCTGAGAGTGAATACTTAGTCAGTGGACTTCTTCTCTTTCACAAGTTGAAGATGATATGCTATATATACTGATGATGTTTGTTGCTTTGTCCCCCTCTCCCTTTTGCGCTCTCACTCTATCTTGATCTCTGCTATTTTAGAATAAGGAGACCACGTATGTGGACCTGGGCGGGGCTTATATCGGGCCCACTCAGAACCGCATCCTCCGATTGGCCAAGGAATACAATGTCAAAACCTATAAAGTCAACGAGGAAGAGAGTCTGGTGCACTATGTCAAGGTAAGTGTGTTTATGTTAGTGTGAACACAGAGAGCCAAGTCAAGATGGAAAACAACAATAAATTGGCAGTTTGAATCTGTTTTTCCACCGGGTCTGAAGAGATCCATGTGCAGAGCTCAGAATAGCAGGATCGATGTAAGGTAGACCCAGTCATCCCACTGACAAACAGTTCACTGAACCACGGTGGCCTAGGGGCAGGAGTTCTGGTCAGCATTGACCATTCTCATCAGATAGACTTCCTGGTCTGCCTCCATCATGGCTCAATGTTTAGGAAACACATGTCTGTTTTGGAAGTGACTACTGTATCTAGCAACAAACACCAACCCTTGTTGCCCTTGTTGCCTTGTTCCATAGGATTTTAACAATACATGAAATGCATCCTAAACCTTGCTATACATCATAACATGTCCATGAGACTCTTCGTTACTTGAGAGCTCTCTCCATGACCACCTACTGCCTTTATGGTGTCCTCCAGATAGCAAGCCAGCCACCCTTTCCTAGCCCAGCATTAAGCACTAGGTGCTAGGAACTGGAGATGCTAATCTCTGCCTGGGGGCTTCCTTTATCTCTAATGTGGTTTCTCCTGGACAGAGTGGTCAATGAAAGAGAGAGTAGGTGGAGAGAGAATTAGGGGAAGAGAACGAAAGAGATGTGGAGGAGCAGCTTCTGCTCTCTCTCTCTCTCTCTCTCTCTCTCTCTCTCTCTCTCTCTCTCTCTCTCTCTCTATCACTCCCCCCTCTCTCTCTCTCTCTCTCTCTGTCTCTCTGTATTCCTTCCTCCCCTCCCCTCTCCCCCCCATCCACCATCTTCATTTTCCCTCCCTCCATATCGCATTAGGGCAGCCGCACCACTGCCCTTAACACACGCATGCTGCTTCCTCTGATTTGATTAGGCCTACAGTGACAGCCAAGTCCCCCTGGCCAACCTGCCTGCCACTGTAAATCACAGGCCCCCTCTGCTGGTGAGACTGGCAGACGTCGTCCTCTGAAGTACCGTCCATGTAGACAGGAGAAACTGCAGGGGCGGCGTAGACACACTGGGAGGCTTCCCTGGGATGGGCCACGCTTAACACACGACCACACACACACACGGGCCACACTTACGGAAGCGCACTATCTATCTGTTCCCTTACCAACCTCAGATATGGTTTCTCCTACACGCACGCACGGACACTCATTCAGGCCTACTCACATGCACATGTACATGCCAGTTGTACGTCAATGAGAGGAGACATGTGCAGCACAGCGTCGACGCAGGTGATGTCAAAGGGTTTCCTTGACTCCCCGAAGTACAGAGAAGCATTCCTCTGGAAACCCCACCCCTCTGCTCTACTGGGCATGCCCAGACTCCCTCCCGCTGGTCTCCAGCTGTACCTCGATCAGAGGGAAGTCTGATACCCCTTCCTGGCTCCTCTGCATGGACGATATGAAGATTACATTCAATACAAATCTTGGCCGATATGAATAGGAGACACGTCTGTGTCCATGTGTCAGTCGGTCCAGGTTCAAGCCTCCTGCTCGAACCACATCAGAAGAGCCTGTTTGCCGTAGGGAGCTCACCCCTGCATTGATTTGGCCATTTTCTGTCATAGATTTATAGGATTCATTCTTACATAATGAACATTAGAAAGGCATTGTTGCAGACAGGAACATTTTACACAACCGTGTCAAACACATTTGTGATTTTGGCAAGGGATGTGAAAGATTTATTATCCATAAAGTGTGTGGGTTTTGTGTGTGTGTGTCTGGGAGTGTCTGCGTGCCTTGTGGTTGCATGCAGCCGTGCAAGCGAAACACTCGTGTGTAGGGAGTAAAGCACAGGAGCCTTGGAAAGAGTGTTTCCCTAGCTACTATCTCTCAGATCCTTTCTAAGAGCTGCACACACATACACACACACACGCACACACACAAACGCTTACACACTCCGCTACCCTTCCTGGTAGCTTCCTGGATGGTTTCCATGGCAGCATGCCTCATCAAAAGCTCCTCACCCAGTATCACTGTCTCTCAGTGTGGTGTGGTTGTGGGTGTGGGTGTGGGTGTGGGTGTGTGTGTGTGTGTGTGTGTGTGTGTGTGTGTGTGTGTGTGTGTGTGTCGCTGGCACTATAACATTGCAGCATCCCTAAAGGACCAAGCTACTACTCTGCATCAGTGTGCCAATAGGCCATACATTTAACAGTTACAGTTCACATACAGAACATATTCTTGCAATAGGCCATTTTAAACACACTGTACTGTACAGTGTAACACATGCACACACACCTTGGGTTCTGTGAACATGCGTGCTGTCCAATCGATGGCTCCTTTAGGTGATAACCCGACACAACAACCTCAGGCCTCTATTTCATCATCCACATGAGGAAAAGGTTGTCTGACAACAGCACATTAGTGACAAATTAGTGCAAGAGAAAGATCCTAGTGGGCTACAATGCGGCGTGGACACTGTTTCAGAGAATGTCCTATACCTCACGACAGGCTCAGGTCATTGTGTTGTTTTTGAAAAGCACAAAGAATCGATTTCATCGATCTTGGACCATGACCTAAATTTCACCTTGCTGCCATGACGTTTGCGCACCTCACGACATGCTCTGAATGTGAGCATTTTGAGACAATCCAAACCGCCTAAGAACAACTCCGTTGTTCAATTTTGTATTTTAACGTTAAAATACACCTGTTTGTCTGTGGTTTTGGCATAAAAACCTGTTTGTCTGTTTTAGATCTGATCAAACAGGTTCAGATAACTTCTGTTAGCCTTCTAGGATTAGTCAGTTATTAGTCAGTTATTTAACATAACGTTGCTTAATATTGCTGTTGTGAGCTACAATGAGCAACATTTCTTTTTTAAGACCAAAATGTAATTCAAACAAATTGGGCTCAAAATGTAGGCTTTGTGAGTGCTAAGAGCAACTCAGAAATAACAATGTGAAAAAAGTGTTGTTTTTTAAAGGTACAAAAAAATATATATTTGATCAAATTGGGATTTAAACCTGTATTTCATATTCTTTGTTAGAGGTATGCTGCTATCAGTCATGCCCTTGGCAGCAGAGAGTGTGACTGTTGCCTAACTTGTAACGTAGCATTTAGCATTCACGCTCAATTCCCTGACAGTTTACCAGTGTTAGTCAATAATGTCCATGCACACATGCATTGGCCCAGTCATTGTGTAATTAGGGTTAGCATCCCAGTGAGCCGCACGGCTAATCAGCTTTCCTTTGGCAGAAGCTAATCCAAAAGGCCAGGCCTAGTTTCCCCTATCAGCAAACTGGTGCCTTAGCCTGGCAGAGCTGCCACCTCAGCATAGTGATCATTAATGAGAAATCACTATCATAAACGTGAAAGAGCTCACTTAGATACCTGTTATCAATTATTGAGGCCCTCAATGTCCAAAGCTGCACTTGCACACAAACTGTTCTGTGACTTTCACCACAGTTAGGATTGAGAAATTCGGAATAAATGAGATCTTATCTATAAGTCAAATCAAATCCAATGTATTTGTATAGCCCTTTTTACACGCAAGCATGTCACAGAGGGCTTCACATATGCCCATAGAACTGCCCCTCAACCAACCTAAACCCTCAAGGAAGACAAGGAAAAACTCCCAAAAAACTCTCAACAGGAGAAAAAAAAAATGGAAGAAACCTTGGGAGGAGCAATTCAGAGAGGGATCCCCTCCTCCAGAGACGGTTGGTGGGAGAGAGGAGCAGAACACAGGCTAAACATATTCATACAGTGTCGATGGGTTTTTAAAACACCAAAATCCATTATTCAACTTTATAGATGTAGGACAGGACCGGGAGACTCGCGACCAGGTCCAGCGTTGGCTGACCGACGACCAGGCAGGTGCTGACAACTCAAACCCCCCACACCACAAGGGATGTGTGTGGGGGGGGGACAGAGAGAGGACAGCAGGGATTAGAGAATGCCAGGAGCAGCTAACAGTTACAGTCATAATAGAATGAGATCCCCACCGGTCAAGTGTGGACTGGTGCAGCAATTTAACAGAGCAAAAAAGGGGAATTTGATGCAACCCCACACACCAAGACAGCGACAGCCCCCCTCATTTGGAACATGAAATCTGTTCCAGGGGAAGAGAACTCTAAAATAAGTTGTACTTAAAGAATAAGGATGGAAACAACCCGTCCCCCGTTGCCTCCAACTAGTAACATACTTACCTTTAACAGTCGTAGAATTGACTAAACAATAACGTTTTTAACCTAATTTTAAACGTCGAAACAGTATCAGACTCCCTAATTGAGACGGGTAGTTTATTCCAGAGAAGAGGCGCTCTATATGAGAACGCCCTACCTCCAGCTGTTTTTTTCTTAATTTTGGGAACCACCAGATAGCCGGCATCTTGAGATCTAAGTGTCCTTGTGGGGCAATAGGGTGCAAGGAGACCGGAGAGGTACAGTGGTGCCAATCCATGCAGAGATTTGTAGGTTAGTAGTAGAACTTTGAAGTCAGCTCTGGCTTGGATAGGGAGCCAGTGTAGAGAGACAAGAGTAGATGTTATGTGATCAAACTTTCTTGTTCTGGTCAATAGTCTAGCAGCAGCATTTTGCACCCGCTGTAAATTTTTTAGGTGGGTAATTGGGAGGCCAGAGAACAACACATTGCAATAGTCCAATCGGGACGTAACAAATGCATGTATTAGTTTTTCGGCATCATCCTTTGAGAGAAATTTTCGTATTTTGGCAATATTACGTAGATGGAAAAATGCAGTTCTAGTAATTTGCTTAATATGGTACTCAAACGAAAGGTCTGGGTCCATTGTGACTCCTAAATTTTTTACTAGCTGGTTTTGAGAGACTTTGACGCCGTCTAGGTCTAAGGTCAGATTGGAAAAATTATTTCTATATTTTTTAGGACCGAAAATTTGAACCTCGGTTTTATCCGAATTTAGAAGAAGGAAATTTGCAGTCATCCAAGCTCTCAACCTAGAAACACATTTTTCCATAGCATGTGGAAATTCTCCAGACTTTATAGACATATATAGCTGAGTATCATCTGCATAACAGTGAAAATTTACCCCAGAGCTTCTAATTATGTTTCCTAAAGGCAGCATATAGACAGAAAATAACAGAGGGCCTAGAACTGAACCCTGTGGTACTCCGTATTTTACAGTGGAGCTCCTGGATGAGCAGCCATCATAGTGGACATATTGTGATCTATCGGATAGATACGATCTAAACCACTGAAGTGATGTACCAGAAATCCCAACATAGTTCTCCATACGTTCCAAGAGAATCTCATGATCCACCGTGTCAAAAGCTGCACTTAGGTCTAGAAGAACCAGGACAGAGAAAGAACCCGCGTCAGAGGCTAACAGTAGATCATTGACTACCTTGGCTAATGCAGTTTCAGTGCTGTGGTGGAGACGAAATCCAGACTGGAGAGGTTCATAAAGCTGATTTGAGGAGAGGTGCTCAGTGAGCTGTTGTGCCACAGCCTTCTCTAAAATTTTGGAGATAAATGGCAAATTTGAAATTGGCCTGTAGTTGCCAAGACAGCCTGAATCCAGGTTTGGTTTTTTAAGAAGGGGCTTAATAATAGCTTGTTTGAAATCGTTGGGGACTTGGCCAATTACAATAGATTCATTAATAATACTAAGCATGGGTGGTCCAATAATAGGGAGAAGTTCCCTACAGAGTTTGGCAGGGAGAGGATCGAGAAGGCAGCTAGTGGGTTTCGAGGAGTCTATCAGCTCGATGAACGCTTCCATAGAAATAGGGTTAAAGTGAGTGAGAGCCTCAATATGCAGCATGCTTGGTATAGGGGAAAGTTCAGTGTTGATGGCCACTCCTCCAGGACTAGTCCTGTAGTTTGTCCCTTATTGCATACATTTTTTGGTCAAAGAAATCTAAGAAATCATTGGGAGAGAAATCTGAAACTAACACAGAGTGTACTTTTCTTAGTGAGATTTGCAACAGTGTCAAATAGGAACTTAGTGTTGTGTTTGTTCTTACTAATCAACCTAGAGAAATAATCTGGTCTGGACCTAATGAGGACTTGCTTGTACTCCATTAGGCTGTCCTTCCAGGCCAGGCGGAAAACCTCCAATTTAGTGGTACGCCACTTATGTTCTAGTTTTCTAGTGAGCCTCTTAAGAGTGCGGGTTTCCTCTGAATACCATGGAGCCAGTTTCTTGTCCTTTCTTTTCCTTGGTTTGAGAGGGGCAACAGAGTCTAGGGATAGCTGAAGAACCAAATTCAGATCCCTCGTTTTAGTATTTAATGATTTATTTGGGACGTCAAGGACTTCTAGTGCAGCGGGTAGAATATTAGCCAGTTCCAGAGCTGTGTTTGGGGTTATGCAGCGGCTAGTAGAAATATTCTTAGTGCCTCCAAGGCTCTGGCAGAGGTCCATTTTGAAGGTGACCAGACAATGGTCTGATAATATAGGATTGTGGGGGTGGACAATGACGTCACTAATCTTGATTCCCCGCGTGAGAACTAAATCTAATGTATGCGAGTGAAGATGGGTAGGTTTGGAAACCACCTGAGTGAGACCTGTGGAATACATTAGAGCAGTAAAGGCCTTACTTAAAGGATCTTTTGGGTCATCCACATGAATGTTAAAATCACCCATAATCAAGACGTTATCAGTATATGTCACAAGATCAGCACTAAAATCTGCAAATTCCTCCAGGAAGAGGGAATACGGGCCAGGGGGCCGGTATAGAGTAACTATACAAAATGAGGGAGGGGGGCCAGGAGTAGTAGCATTATTCCTTTTTAAAATAGTTGGTGGTTTCAAGCAAATTATTTCAAATGATTTAAAGGTATTTACAGATTTTAGGCTGAGGTTGAAGCTAGCTTTATATATCATCTACCACCTTTCTTTGATACACGAGGGATGTGTGAGTACACAAAATCCGGAGGCGATGCTTCATTCAGGGGGGAATATTCATCAGGTTTTAACCAGGTTTCGGTGAGTCCAATCAAGTCCAGGCTGTATTCAGACATCAGATCATTAATCAAATCTATAAGGTCATCTGATATAGTTTATCATACGTTAAACATTAAGCCTCCTGCAGGAAATTGGGAGATAGTTTGCACTCTCACTCTGACTAGGCACTTTAAGAAAACCTTTTAACTGGAATTAGTAAACCTCTGTCTGTAGAGATTTTTAAAATAATGCCTTCAAAAAATAAAAGCCTTACTATTTTGATTATGATGATGATTATGTTGTGTTCCTTTAGGGGAAGTCATACCCATTCAAGGGCTCCTTCCCACCCATGTGGAACCCCTTTGCCCTCATGGACTACAACAACCTGTGGAGGAAGATGGATGAGATGGGTGCAGAGGTAACACTTCTCTCTCTCTCTTTCTCTCTCTTCTCTCTCTCTCCTGTCTCTCTGTAGATATGTCTGCATCATATAAAACCTCTATCAAACAAACGGACAAATGTCACAATGTCGAGAACAACACGTACATTCCAGAACTGGATTCGAGAGCAAGTGAACTCTCTAAGCGTTCTGTGTTCTATGTTCCAGATCCCCAGAGAGGCTCCCTGGAGGGCTCCCCATGCTGAGGAGTGGGACAAGATGACAATGAAGCAGCTCTTTGACAAGACCTGCTGGACCGGGTATTGTACCACACACATACACGCAAAAAACTCTTCATTGGCTTGTACTCTATGACATCTTGACTGTGACCAGGTGGTCCTGTGCAGGTCCATGACCTTCTACCTCTCTCCGTCTCCTCCAGTTCGGCCCGGCGCTTCGCCACCTTGTTTGTGAACGTGAACGTGACCTCGGAGCCCCACGAGGTGTCGGCGCTTTGGTTCCTCTGGTACGTCAAGCAGTGTGGAGGAACCATGAGGATCTTCTCTACCACCAATGGAGGACAGGTAGGCACCCCCCCCCCACACACACACACACACAGGTGCAGGCTCCTGTTGACTTCGCTACAACGTCGACCTAACTCCAAAGACATTTTCCCCCTCTCGTCTTCCTCTGACACTCCTCTGCAAGAGCTACCTTTGTTAATTGTTTCTCTGTCTTTGTCAGTGTGTCTCTCTGTTTGTGTTTTAGCTATCCCACCAAATTTCTCTTGACCTGAGATTCCCCCAAACCAGGACTGAACCAAGGTCCTTGTTCCCTGATTAATTACTGCCTTCACAAAAGGCTGTTCCTTGGAGCCAGGGGCTGCCCCATTCTCCTACTTCACTTGGGAACGCTGAGTGCCCAATTGCCATGGTTACAAGGAAAAGGGATGTGTTTGGGTAATTATAGGATGTTGATGTGAGGTCCATTGTTATTTCCTGTTTGACTGAGCGGCCCTTCAAAATACACGCACACTATTGTGCATACACACTCACAGACACACACTAACCCCCATAGGATGTAAGGGGGTTACAGATTATTTTGGAGGCACTAGGTGTATTTTTAACACGCCATACACTCTCCCCTGGTCTTGATCCCAAGTAGGCCAAATATTAGACTGCAAGATGTATAATAACATAGAACCATAGTTTCCCATATAAGTTGTTTGTTGCATGGTCTGCCAAGCCCTGCTTCCTCTATGAACCCCTCTACCCTCCCCTCCCCATGTGTCTGAATCGCTCTCTGTTCAGCCAGAGGCTCAACATTTTTCTTCTATGTACCAATGTTTTATTTTTGTTTTCTAATTCACACACTTGCGGTCTGAAATGCCATGTACTGTGGAATTAAACTGACATATTTTAGTGAAGTTGATGTGAAATGCAAACCAAGCCTGGGCTGGTTTAGCTGGAACACTTGGCAGAGGGCAGACTTCTCTAAAACCATTCATCACCAGACTGTAAGGGTGGGAGCTTGTCTGAGAATGAGGTCAAGGCCTGTGAAGCACTCCAGGAAACAGACTGTAATTCTGTTACTCTGCTTTACTTTCATCTAACTCGAATAATTCATATACTAAAGAGTATCAAATTGAAGGGAGGACTTGCAGTTATCAAACCCAGCTCAGTGTGAAGTATAGCAGCAATAATCCAATTGATAGATCAGTCTGCAGCATCAAAAAACAAAGGATACTGTTACATGTATACTCGAGCGCCAAACAGACAGTGACATAACTTAGACACAGATGAGAATCTCACCATGAAAGTGTGTTCAATAATCAGCTGTTAACCCACTACAAAGACAATGGAGTATACAAAACAAATACAATAAAGTATACAAAACTGACCACCAGTTTATAGGGGCATTTAAATATTAGTGTGTCAACTGAATGGAAGATGCACTTAGCGTGGATAAGCCTGCTGTAATAGTGACTTAGGCCTCACTCTTTTCTATTGTGCAAAGCGTATCAATATCAATATCATAGCCATATCAATCACTATGGATAAAAGCATCTTCTAAATGAATTCAATGTTAAAAGAAAACTGAGAGAAACACATGTCTAATAGTATACTCATTCCTGGCTTAACATATCCTGGTCTTGACAGGCACAATTCTGCCAGAAAATGTGCAGCTCGGAATTGTTGTTCCAACATCTAACTGCACACTTACGATCAACCATGCTACATAAATGTAATTTAGTAGTTTAATATTAAACTAATGTAATTGTAAGGAACCATGCAATAATTGGTAAATCTACAAAAACCAAACCAACAGACTGTTATAATAATGCTCTTTAAAAAATCCCACAAATATAATGGCTTTCAGTCATCTGTATTTATAGGATAGCCTTGAGGGGTTCCAAGATAACATATCTCAGGGCAGGGTACTTCCGACAATAGTCTTCCCTGTAATGCATGACAGTACCTTGAGAAGGCATACATCACACATTTCTTCAAACATTTTTAACCAGGAGAGATACAGGATTTACCACCAAAGTATATTTCTAAATATATACTTTTGCTATGTATTGATTTTACTTAGTTTATTTAGTATTAACTATGGGAGTTAACTGGTAAAAATAGGTTTTGGTCTTTAGTTACAAAATCATAATTATTCTGGTCATCAGGTCATCTTCCTCCTCAGTTTATTTTCATTACCGCTAAGAGGGTATGGGCAGTTCAGTCAAGAAAATCACGTATTAGATTTGAGCATTTATTGTTACATGACATGGACATGTAGATTAACTTTGGCGGAGTGGATGATCTAAGGGAAGCACTCCCTGCCTCCTCGATGCAACACATACTACTAGCTGCGCTTATACAATGTGAAGAGGGCCATTTAGTTCAATTGTTCCAACAGGGGAGAGGGAATTCTTCTGCCCTTGTCACGTGGTTACACTCAATAAGATACCCCCCAGTTCAGCCCTGTAGATGTACTGTACGTGATGAGTAATAAGAGCGTTCAGCCCAGATGTGCTGTACGTGATGGGGTTGTTGCTTGTCTTAACTTCTCTCTGTGCCAGTCTAAACTACCACTAAGAACTCCATCTGTCTGTATTGGCTAAGGAACCCAGACAGATATGACTTAGTTTGACCTGAATTAAGTAACTGGAACTAAGGGCACCTTAAGTTTCACTTATTTGTACATTACTTATTGTGGTGCCTGCAAAACTGGTATTCTGTATTTGAGATCCTGTTGTAGCTCCGTCATGTAAATACAGACTGTACCTATGTAATTCTACAATGATGCACTTGAAATATGATGTTGTTGTACTACCCAAACAGCAGATTCTACAATACTGTAGTTGAGATGATGTTATGGTTGCAATGTGTCAGGTAAAAATACATACCATGGCACTAACCGCTGGAAATACTTTAATGGACTATGTAGGGAGCAGAAGGTATAGCTTAGAGCACTTGATTTCAGATCAAGATACACGCCCCCTTCAGGGTCGGCTCCAAGATGGACAATGCCGCCCCCCACAAATGGAATGCTGTGCCCCTTCAAAAAATGATTTTGTTAAAGCATAAATAAGAAATGCTGGCATTGGCTATAAATTAAATATCAACATGGCTACACTTTCCTGAAGAATATGCAGGTCTGCTCTTACTTTGACTCTCATACATGCTTTGTAAATGCGTGCCCCCCTTGTGAAAAAAAATGCCCCCCCATTTCATTCGTTCTGGAGCCGAGTCTGGCCCCCCTTCCTCCCGTATGATACGTTGCTTTGAATAAAAGCGTCAGCTTAGTAATGAACACATGTAAATGTACAGATTGAACCGGACCTGAAGTGTGAGGGGGCTCATTAAAGACCAAGAGTCACCATAGCAACTTCCTAACGTATGAAAAGCCAGCCCTCTTATTTGTAATGTTCCCTGACCCCATGCTGTCCTCTGCAGGAGAGAAAATTTGTGGGCGGCTCAAGCCAGATCAGCGAGTGTATGGCTGAGGAGCTGGGAGACCTGGTGAAGTTGGAGTCTCCGGTGTACAGCGTTGACCAGACCGGAGACAAAGTCGTGGTTGAGACACTTAACAAGGAAACATACAAGGTGAGTAACAGCTGCTGTAACTGATTGTTTTGGGAGTAGCGTGGACTTCATGTTGATTTGAGGCCGAGACACAGGTGTTCTCTGCTGCCACCTAGGGAATTCGAGACTAGCCCGTCAGTGTGACAACACTGATCATAGGGCCTCGTGTTTATGTGTGTGTGTGCACGCGTGTGTGTGTGGAGGGGTAAGCCAAGGGGGATTTTTGTCATAAAGCTGGTCTTCATCTCTGTACCCTGGCCTGCTCACATCCTCTTTCTCTGTTAAACCCCATTAACACTGGTCCAGAGCTGCTTAGCACACTGGAGGAAAGGCCAGGGGAGAGATCTGGGGTAGGTCCGGGGTCAGCGATCTGGGAGAGGCCAGTTGAGAGACCTACCTTCTTGTTACACTCAAATCAGCCCTGCTACAGGATATAGCTAATCTTTTTTTATCAGAATGGCTGAGATAGTGTACACAGGGGAACCACAAATGTAATACTCCTTAAGCTTTTGTGCGCGCGTGTTTTTTTTAATCTTTGTCAGGCCAAGTATGTGATCCTGGCCACACCCCCTGGTCTGAACATGAAGATGCACTTTAACCCCGAGATGCCCCCTCTCAGGAACCAGCTGATCAGCCGTGTGCCCATGGGCAGTGTGATCAAGTGCATGGTGTACTACAGAGAGAACTTCTGGAGGAAGAAGGGTAGGGAAGGGTGAACAGATGGCAGAGATTGATCCTTGTTTAACTTTTGCTGAGGGTAGAGTTGATTTATTTGGATCTTTTGAGCTATAATGAACTCTTGGGTGCTGTGTGTGTGTGTGTGTGTGTGTGTGTGTGTGTGTGTGTGTGTGTGTGTGTGTGTGTGTGTGTGTGTGTCAGGGTACTGTGGCAGCATGGTGATTGAGGAGGAGGAGGCTCCAATTGGCCTGACCCTAGATGACACCAAGCCTGATGGGACTGTGCCTGCCATTATGGGGTAAGCTCCTGCCTCTCAGTTTCCTGTCCCGCCATAGAATCAGCTCTATTTGTCCTAACTGTGCTTCCTTCATCCATGTGCTCCAGATTCATCCTGGCCCGCAAGTGCAGGAGGCTAGCAGGCCTGACCAAAGAGGAGAGGTAAAGACTGCGTGTTTCTAGATCAATTCAGGCTTCCTATGGAGATCAAACCTGATCCCAAACAGTATCTGGAGACCCTCCATTCAGAGACTGTTTAGTTCAGGCTCGGGGGCCCCTGTGCATGTCTGACACCTTTCTGGGTTTTGTTAACTTTCAGGAAGAAGAGGATCTGTGAGATCTACTCCAGAGTGCTGGGCTCAGAGGAGGCGCTGCACGTGAGTGATGGATGGATCGATGGACAGATGAGTGGATGGATGGATAGATGAGTGGATGGATGGATGGATTGATTAATGGATAGATGAGAGGATGGATGGATGGATAATGGCTAAAAGGACAGAGGGATTGGGCGAGACCGATGAATTGATCCTGTGAGCAGACCACCGGAAAAGCGAAATAGACCGCTACTTGGAGGTATTCCTCACTCCTCCCTTCTCCTCTTCCACAGCCTGTCCACTATGAGGAGAAGAACTGGTGTGAGGAGGAGTACTCTGGAGGATGCTACACCGCCTACTTCCCTCCTGGGATCCTCACCCAGTATGGCAGGTTGGTCTGACATTCACCTGCAGTCACATATACTAGATATGTATAATTATAGATTCAAGTCGAAAAGCTTTTTAACAATTCGTCCACTTCTCTTCTCTGATTTCCTCTCCTGTCTGCAGGGTTCTGAGAGAGCCAATTGGACGGCTGTACTTTGCAGGCACAGAG
This sequence comes from Osmerus eperlanus, assembly GCF_963692335.1. Taxonomy (NCBI): domain Eukaryota; kingdom Metazoa; phylum Chordata; class Actinopteri; order Osmeriformes; family Osmeridae; genus Osmerus; species Osmerus eperlanus. The sequence continues at coordinate 9,941,930 of NC_085020.1, forward strand.
ACGGCCACAGAGTGGAGTGGGTACATGGAGGGGGCCATCCAGGCCGGCGAGAGGGCCGCCCGTGAGGTCAGGGGTCACACAATCAACACAACAAGACGCCCTCTGTTACATACAAACTCTAACCCTACCCATTAACTTTAGGAAACGTTTCCTGGAGCTTCAAATGAGATCTAAGTCCCATTGACTTCGGTAGACGATAGAAGATTTCTGCGAACCTGCCTTTTAGTTATCTCTGTGATGTTTTCTTTTTTTAGATCATGTGTGCGATGGGAAAAATCCCTGCAAGTCAGATCTGGCAACCCGAGCCTGAGTCTATTGTAAGTGTTCATCCAACAATGTTTAAAAAAGGCTACAGTGGAATTTCTTGAAATGTATTCTATGTAAGATACCTCTTACTCCCTTGTGTGTGTCTCTCTCTCTTTCTCTCTGACATCAACAGGAAGTTCCAGCCCACCCGTTCGTGACAACATTTTGGGAGCGAAATCTTCCGTCGGTGGGCGGGTTCCTCAAGTTCGTGGGCATTTCTTCCATCCTCTCCTTTGCCACGGCAGCCGGGCTGACGGCCTATAAGAAGGGGCTCCTGTCCAGAAGTTAAACCTGGACCCCTCCCATCATCCTCCTTTCGAGCATCTTTGACGACACAGCCCTTCCCCAGTAGCGCACTTCTCACCGCAGCCCCAGGTTCAACACATTGTCCCATAGGAGGCTGAGGTAGAGCTGGTGCCCTCTGTGGGGAACGGGCTGTCAGCAACCCTACATGCCATGTAAAAGACTGTTAAGCTCTACACACACCTCTAGCCATTGTTATGGATACACCATGACGCCATCTCCCCTGACCAGACCAGGCCTTGCAACTTAACGTACTCCATTTTCCGTTCCAGTGATGTGATACAGTGACGACATTTGTAACATCTCACAGGTCTGTAACGTCTGTGTGATGGCAGGTTAGAATATTGTTGATATGTGTTGAAAAGGGGTTGTCTTAAAGAGATGCGTTTGTGGGGGAGAAGAAAAGAAATGCTTGTGAGTATCTGTGAGGATCCAACTTTGGTTCTTCATCAGTGAAACCAAAAACGGTAGATAAACCAGGGCCAAACTAAAATCAATAGATAGACAAATTGACAAATATAGCTTACCTTATTGAACTGATCATTCCTTACACTACCAATACATTTATTGATCTGTATTGGTCAGTTATTTTCATGTTTTCCGTGTATGGGCGCTAAAGAGTGTACAAGAATATCTTAGCCTTGTGCTATTACCTCTGCTGATATTAGGTGCTGATTCCTGAAGGTTTAACAGCTGTAACCAGCTCTGAGAAACATTTAACCATGTCAGGACACATACCTGGACACAGCCTGGTTCTAGACTATACCTACCCATAAATGCAGATGCTTCAATGATAAGCGTTGTTAGGCCTAGGATAGAAGAAGCCTGTGGGGACCACCAGACTGGCACGTGTACATCACATCCTCCTGTGCTGAAACGGAAGAGGCAGACGTCTCACCCAGTGAAGTCTGTCTGTTCTCTACCAAGCTGCTGTGTAGGGTCCAGCTAGTTCCTGTACACTGAACGAAAGCATTTGAATGTATGGTGATCCTAATTTTCGATATGAATCATCTAGGTATTATTTCTTTTAATCGTTTTTTCGATTTGAATCTCTCACGTATGAATATATTTGAAATATGCATTGTATTGTTTTCCTAGACCCAGACTAGGGGAAAGCACAGAGATAAATCTGAAACTAAAAGCACTCTAGTAGCTTATTAATATTTATAGAATTACTAACCAGAGGAGGATGCCCTAAAGACAGTCCTCAAATGCTCAGTGAAACTGATGAAAGAATACAAATATAACGAAATAAAACATATAAATAGAACTGTATGACAAGGTCAGTACAGTGGGGATAGTATTACTAACAAACATTCACTGGTGGGAATACTGTCATCTAATTCTCTCCTTGTCAGATGGTGCTGTCTATTTTTTACACCCTCTAACAGCCAAACACATTTTCATGACATTATTTACATGAAGTTTAACAAGGCTTTCGTCTGCTACACCATTTTATCTCCAAATTATTTGGGGGATTATAAAAAATTGCCTACTCAGAAAATTCGACCAACCCAGGAAAATGTAGCTGAACCTGAAAATTCACAGCCCAACTTTTTGGATGTCTACTGTCAGTGCATTAAGTCCAGGGAGTGGATCATTGTGTTGTCTTTCCAAAGACACGTGTGTGTGTATGTTTGTCGTGAGTGTAGTCTGTTGTTGTGCCTTAATGAAAGTCATGGTGTTTTGTCATTTCTCAAGTGCCTGTGTGACTATGACACTATCCTCTCCTCTCTAACGCTGTCCTTGTCTGTCTGCACTGGAAAGGAAAAGGTCAAATGGACCCGGGCTAGCTCTCTGTTGTGAAGGTTCATCACCGTCTGGCCACACTGGATAAGATGAAACTGAAATGTCCTTTCTTATATGGCCATGTAGTACATTTACATTTAGTCATTTAGCAGACGCTCTTATCCAGAGCGACTTACAGTAAGTACAGGGACATTCCCCCGAGGCAAGTAGGGTGAAGTGCCTTGCCCAAGGACACAACGTCAGTTGGCATGACCGGGAATCGAACTGGCGACCTTCGGATTACTAGCCCGACTCTCTCACCGCTCAGCCACCAGACTCCCCTAGTAGTAACGTGTTAAAACGGAACCGTACACACTACAGTACTGTCTGTTTGTGACTAAGCTCATGTACCACTGCTTTGCTTTAACCAGACACTGTAGGATGCCGATTGGGTCGCTTGGTTTAACAGCTGCACCCACTGCACTTATGCTGAGAATGCATTCATTACGTTTAAACGATGGGGTGGAGCCTGTAATGAGCTCATGTGACACTCAGCTTTCGAATCAAAGTCCAGAGATGCAATCAGGGAAGTGACCCCACACATAGCCCGATTGACACCTACGTGGCAAGTGACCAATCGGCCGCCTCGGCCATTTGACACAGTCAAACCCACTGCAGTACACACAGAAGCATGAGGACAGCCCTTGTTTTAGGGGCCCTTGTCTAAACGACCCCCCCCCCCCTCCCACCTTCAGTGAAGCTAGGTGTGACGTGACGTTGTGATTGCTGTGCTGCTCTGCCTCTCTCTCTGTGGTCGCCACACAGGCGAACCTCGCTCTCTCCCGCTGCCTGGCTTCGATGTTTCCGCGTTAGAAATAGCACGCCTCCAGTCCTGCTCCTCCACCTCTCTCCAGTCTCCTGCCCTCCCAGCACCGGTGGAAGCTGGGTTTCAGAACGTGGTTCACCGCTGGTATCACCGAAGGGACAGGAGTGGGGCTGTGTGTTGTGAAATATGATAAGAGGGTTGTAACAATCATGTGACGTGGCTCATATCTGTCTCGTTGGAGCTACAGTGCCCCGAACGGCAACACACGCAACTGAGCAGGACAGAATCTCTGCTCGTTCCAGAACACCTGATCGTTCCAAATGCAGGGTTTGTCAGTTCCAGACACAGTACAGTATTCTATCTAAAGGGATTCAGATAACCTGATTACTTCCTGTTTACTCTAAGATCCTCATCAGATTCCTTCATCCTCATCAGATTCCTTCATTATCAGGCTCTAGACTGTTCTGTATTTTCCTTTAGCTGTGTGTACGAGTAATCCTACCTAATTGCCCGGTGATTGCGTTTTTTCTTGTCTTTGTATGATTCCACTACCAAACTGGTGATATAAAAAAAAATGGAGTTAACCTAACACCTGTTTAATAGTATTTTGTACTTTTGTTGTGTGTGTGTTATAAGTAGAGCACACAAGCATTTCCCCACTTGCTGTTGACCCAGTTTCCTGTTGGTGTTCATCCAGAGCAATAGTTCAATGTGCCACTAAGCACACGTACAGGGTCAAAGGGATGGTGCATAAAGCAGATTGCAGTAGCACTGCACACCCACTTGGTGGCAGCAATGGGTCAAAATGTATCTTTCAGTTAAAGAGAGTTAGAGAAGAGTTATCAACGCCATCAAATCAGGTCCAGAATCAGGACTTTCCCCGTCACTATCTGAAACATGTCCCATTGTGAAAATATGGTGTGTGGACCCGCATGTTTTTGCATCAGAATCAGAATTGGTTTTTATTGCCATGTGTGTTTTCACAGACACGGAATTGACTGTGGCATGTGACCTAACCCTACATCTAACCCTAAACCCTGACATCTCCACACTCTACCTAACACTCTGCTTTCTAGTCTTATTTATATAGTGTTATGTTGTGCTGGGTAGGCTACAGAATTATTAGAATCATTATTTTAGACGGAAAAATATCATTTATGTACTCACAAGCACCCACATCTCTGTTTTTAATTGTGGTGTGTCAGGTTGTTGAGTTGCCCAGTCCCCTTTGGTTTGAGCTGAGGTTCTGGCAAACTCAAAAATCATCAATTTGAGACACAAAAGACTGTGCATAGCTTTAAGCTCTCAAGTGTGAACTGAACATGGTTTCATCCACCACTACATGTGGGGGCTGTGCTAAAGAAATCTATTACCATTGACGATTGAATAAGATATTCTATTTGAGAACATTTGAATGTGTACAATGTTTGAATATGTGTATGATATAATACATTAGAAACAGGAAAAGGCTGTTCATGTAGGGGTTATAAATACAATTGGTATGGAAAAAAATATATTTACAAATATGAATTATGAACATCATTCTAATGAGGATCATTTTTTTGAATTGAAAGGTACAACAATACATCATTATCATAACCATCATCATTATCATCTTAATCATAATCACTAATGTGACGTCAGTTACAATGGTCCACCGACAATGGTCTGACTATCAAGAATCGCGACCAACTGTGGTTGTGGGAGGGGCTCTGTGGTTGAGGAGCACTCGAGGGTTGGTCACTGGTAGAGCAGGAAGGCCTGGAGTCTGAGGGGGAGGAAGAGGCCCGAGGCACCATGGAGACGACTGCCACCCAAACTCCGACGGATAGAGACCCGGCATGCCTGGGCCAGAGAACAGGGACCTGAAGAAGGGATGGAGATAGATGGAGTAAACCACATAATACAATACACACTCATCTGTCAATTGAGGCTTTCTGCTGCGTCTGCGTGAAGGTGTGCGTTGGCGTGTACCTCTGCTCAGCAGTGTAGTTCTGAGAGGGCTGTTGGCTGCTGCAAGGTCCAAAGGGGTCTTCCTGTCTGCGTTCCTACAACTCCCATCAGCCCCGTAGTCCATCAGAAGTTCCACCACTCTCACGCCACCTTCTCGCACTGCCACATGTAACGGCGAGTCTGGTCCACACCCCAACTGGACATCAGCACCTGGAGCAAAAGCGCAGCACAGGCACACATGGCGAGTTCAAAAGACATGTACTGCTAAATAGACTCAAATACATAACTGAGGCATTTGATACACAGTCTAGTGTCCTAACCCTTACCTAAGTACAGCAGCCTCTCCACACATTCTGCGGACCGGGCCAAGCAGGCTGAGTACAGTGGGGTCCCCTGCCCAGGTAGCTGCAGGTCTATGTGGGCCCCGTGAGTCAGCAGCACCTCCACACACTCGCTGTGGCCTGGAAATGATATAACATTCACACATACCTCTTTCCAACCAAGGTAGTTTGACGGCTCTAATAAACAGTTCTTCACATTTCAAAACAACCAAAGGGTTTTGATGGGTATCAAAAAAATGTGACACCCATCAGAATGTGCTACCAGCACATTCATGTTACGTAATTTCAGTCTACAGCTGGTTTTATCTGGGTCCAACTGTGATAACAAGCAAATACAGATATAACAGGGGACATTTCATGCCCGTGGAAATAGCACAGTCCCACAGCTTGATTCACAATGGCGGAAAGGGGGGTTTCACTCAGAAATTGAGTCCGTTTTCATGGGAACCGAGTGACCCCAGACATACACAAACATCTGTACACATACCTTTTCTGGCAGCCTCGTGGATAGGTGATGCCAGCTGGTGTGAGAAGAGGAGGACGGGGCTGTACTGCAGGATCAGTCTCACACATGCAGCGCTGCCACTGCTGCAGGCACTGGACAGGGGCGTTGCTCCGTCAGCAGTGACCGCCTCCACCTTCAGAGGTGGATAGACACAGGTAGGGGACAGTTACAAGACACAGGTAGGGGACCGTCACAAGACACAGGTAGGGGACCGTCACAAGACACAGGTAGGGGACAGTCACAAGACACAGGTAGGGGACAGTCACAAGACACAGGTAGGGGACAGTCACAAGACACAGGTAGGGGACCGTCACAAAGCAGAATCATGAATTATTTATCCTGGGTTTGAGCCCTTCAGCTGCCTTTTAGCAAACAATCAGACCCATTGTCTTTGAGACTCATTCAAATGCAGAATGAGATGAGTTGAACCCCTCAAACCTGATGGGTAAACCATCCCTTGGCTCAATCGCAACTGCTGTAATGCAGTTAGACCAGTTTGCATGTGAAACAAAACGCTCCGTCGGGCTTGCTCTCGCAGTGAGAGGGTGTTCTTACGTTGGCCCCACTCTCCAAGAGGAACTTGACGCAAGCGTAATGTCCACCCAGACACGCTTCATGGAGGGGAGAGACTCTGTCCATGGTCAGCATGTCCACACTGTACCCCTGGAGAGAGGAGAAAGAAAAGAGAGAAAGAGGGGGGGGGGGGAGGGGAAGAAAGGACGCAAAGACCATTACAGATGTACTTGTGCGAGCCAGTAAGGGGTGTGCATGTGAGAGTAGGGTTCAGGTGTTCAGCAGTCTGGCCCGGTGAGTTTGTGTGTGCGTGTGTACCTGTGAGAGCAGAGTTCGGAGGTTCAGCAGTCTACCCTGACAGGCGGCATCATGGAGGGGAGTCCTGTCCGACCACCAGTCTGACAAAAACAGACAAGCTTAGAACACAGTAACATCACACATCTCCTAGTGTGGCTCATCCATTTCCGGCCATTTCCAACTTGCAGCAGGCATGTAAGCTTTTAGAACAACTCTGAACAGTATTGTGGTTCAATGTTGCAGTGGAGGAGTTGGACATGCCTTCCCGGAACTATACTATACAACATCCGAACATGTATGGTAGCACTCACCAACATTGAGGGGGAAAACAGAGCATTTACATTTACATTTAGTTATTTAGCAGACGCTCTTATCCAGAGCGACTTACAGTAAGTACAGGGACATTCTCCCCGAGGCAAGTAGGGTGAAGTGCCTTGCCCAAGGACACAACTTCATTCTGCACAGCCGAGAATCAAACCAGTAACCTTCAGATTACTAGCCCGACTCCCTAACCGCTCAGCCACCTAACTCCCTTAGCGGAACAGAGCAGGAACAGTATCTCTGTTTCACCCATTTATTTTGGCCATCAAACAAAGCATGCGAACCTTTCAGTCTAGCCGGCCTTCATCAGAGCATCTGAGACTCTGTCCCTGCTCTTTTTCTCTCAGAGTTGGTGAGCGCCAACAGGCATCTTTGGATGTTGTTTATTGAAATATTGGAGATCCTTTTGGAGGAAACAATTCGAATCATTTCAATGGTGGGTCTAGTATAACAAAAACAAGGCGTGGGAGTGTTGAGCACACCTACTTTTTGTATTCTTACTAATCAAACAGAACAAAGTTGGCACATGCAGAAGTAAGGGAAAAGAAAGAACAGGCCTACCAGCCATGAGCGAGTTGCATCCGAGTCGTCCAAATATTCGGTGGGACCCCATCCAAGGACGAAAACACAGGGCCATCTCTGTCTGAACACCAGCCATGGTCAAACAACACCAGCCTTGGAAGTTCCAGACTGACTGAGTCTATCTGTGCTGGATACACAACCTTTCCTGCCTCCCCCACCTCTGGTTTCCTCCTCCCACACCTCCGGCCCTATCCTCCCCCTCCCCTAAATGACTGCCCCAACCCCTGCACTCTAACCTCCTTAAGCCTCTGGCCCAGCACAAAAGAGGTATCACTTGTTTATATTCATTTTTATAGTTGGGGCTGACACAAAGACAACACTCTACTTTCTATTTACAATAATAATAATAAACTGTATTTGTAATGTGCCTTTCTTGCACAGTACAGTACAAATTTGAATCATAAAACATGATATACAATAAGAACAGACACAAATGAAATTAATAATTAAAATCCTGATTGAAACGGTACTGTAAGTTTTAATCCAATTCTCAAAATTGGCCAAGGAAAGGAACATTTCTGATGGAACCAGGCAGTGAGTTCCACAGTTTAGGAGCAGTCCTTCCACCCATGGTTTTTAATTTGCAGAGATGCTGGTACAGAGTGATAGTCAAATCACCGAAGAGGTTGGGTGTAACCAGATCACAATTATCTTTTTATCTATGTGTCTGTTACACACACCTGAGTAATACATTCTGATGTGGCAGTGAGATTCAGTTTCATAATCAATCTTACTTGGATAATGGGAGAAATGTACACAGAAATACAGCAGTGTGTAGCACATGTGGAACCAACTCCCTTGTTTGTAAGTGTATGTAGACAATTCTGTTTCTATAAGTGCACCTGGATAAATATGTTCCTAATTTACCTTTTTTTTTGTCCATGTTGTATTTGAGTTGTTGTAGTACTGTCCTGTGGACTCATACTGCACTTGCAAACCTTTCCAATGTTTTTCTTGAGATCTGATGTTATTGTTGCCCTATCTGTGGGATTAAGATTGTTATTGTAGCACTGTCTCATAGAAGACAGGCCGTTCCTTAGCTCTAATCACTGTAATACGGTTGCAACTGTGCACTTTTAGTCCTTGATTATCTGCTGAACTTACTATATCCTGTATATTATGTTGACAACATAATTCAAACCCAAGCAGAAGCTCATTCTATATATATCCCAAATATCACTCAAGCAAATTGTAAGTGAAAACGTACTTGACGATAAACTGGTATCTGGTTGAAAATCTGTCTGCACACATACTTGTTTTTACAGTCACTGGCTCATTCATACTTTATCTCCATAAGCGATTATGGAGATAAAGTATGAATGAGCCACATTCCACTGGCTTAGAATGCAAATGCAAGGTACTTTTTCTCAGCTCAGTGTTGTGCTGTATGCTTGTTTTTCCCAGGACAACAGATGCTGAAAGTCATGTACACAATGATTTAATCTTCAGGAGGGTTGACGTTAGTAACTTTGCAAAGCAACTCAGAAAACTGTGCCAAAGACAATATCAGGATACATCTTCCAATAATATGATCTTACACCCACCACTATTAAAAGCAATGTGACAGGTAGTACATTATTTGATTTCCCAAAAGAAAATATAATAAAACAGATTTTTCCCTCATTTCACACAGACCAAAAAGCCTTGATTTGCATAAAGATATCCATTACATGAGTCCTAAACAAAGATGCCTCCTGAGTCATGACAAACATCAGTGAAATCATACAATCTGAAAACTAATCCAAGTTGTATAAATTAGAGATGGTAACTTTGTAAATATATGAAACACCGAAATAGGAACATTGTAAGGTCTGAGTACAAACACAATTGATCCTGAATTCCTGTTGTAGCAAACACTAGGAGTGCTTCTTCCTTGGTCTCTGAATGGCAAGTATCCTTTCCTTCCTTTCTCACTGGACGATCCAGTACTATCACCCCCCCCCCCTCCCTTCTTTATTCAGTGCAGTAAACCAAAAAAATAATCAAAAAATAAAGTATACAAATTTCCAGGGTTAAAGCAAGGGTTTAAAAAAGTTGGATCTCTATGTGATGTGTAAGTCCTAACCTTATCCACACCCATCTTTACCTGAGCAAGACAAACTGGCATCGCTTTAATGTGAGAAGCAATCTACAGATGGTCCTTAAACTGGTACTCTATTGATATGCAACACCAGTGGTCTGAACACAGTTGAATGCTTGTTAAGCACCTACAGATCATAACAGTCAGTTACACTTACACTCCTACTAGTAGGGGTAGTAGTGTCTGTAGATGTCAGTAGGATTGTTTAGGAGGAGTGTGTGGCTGTGCTGCAGGTTGGCCAATGTCATAATCTGGTCTGGCCCACAGCTGGGTCCTTCGTCATGGCACTTTTCGAAGTAATACTTTTTCTACAATCCAATACCCTCCGCCACCACCCCTGGGGGCCTGTGGCGTCCATGGCAACGTCCATGACACTGTCTGGGCGGAGCCACTGAAGGAGGAGCAGGAAGAGGAAGTCAAGGATGGCCATGAAGGAGAAGATGGCGCCGGCCACGGGGCCACAGTGAGACCTCAATCTGAACAACCTTCTGTCCAGGGGAAGGACCTCCTGTCCCACCACCTTGTCATAGACCTAGGGGAGAGGAGGCAACAGTTTAGTCTTATACAGCCACCATCTCAGTCACATTGGAGGGAGTAGGAGACTACATTTTAGCTGCACCGTAGAAAGCTTAGTTTGCCCCTGGCTAGACGACGTAGCCCCGTTCATGTACTTAACATGTCTCCCTCCTTTCCTTCTCTTCTGTAAGAAATCTCAGACACAACACGGCAGAACAGGTCAACGCGGGTGCTCCTCAACACAGCTGACACATATCCAATCACATCAAATCAGTGATCCCTACAGGAAAAAAGGAGGCACGAGGGTCGCAAGCTCGTGCTCAAAAAGGGGCCGTGCCTTTTCCGTCCGCTCGGCCACGTTCCTCCAGGTGTAAAGGGTGCCCACCCGGGCGTGGATGGAGGCGGGCGAGGGGACGGTGCCCGCCCGTTGCCTGGCGATGACGCTCTCCAGGCCTTCGCACAGAGAACGCACGTTGGGCTCGCAGAGGGTGATCAGATCCTCCGGCAGAACCTCCGGGATGCCCCCTACTCGGGTGCTGACCACCTAGTCACACACACACACACAATCGTTTGATCAAGTCATACACGATCTCAAGAAAGTTCTCATACCGCAGCTGCACCAGGCGCTTCCATGGATCCAATCGGATCTTTGATTTACTAACGCCAAGACATTTTCTAGTCGGCTCTACAGTCGGTGCTGTGACAGGAGACCCACCTGTAGACCACAGCTGGCCCCCTCCACTATGGCCATGCAGAAGGCCTCTGTCAAGGAGGTGTTGAGGAAGATGTGGCCTTGCACCAGAACTCCTCGCACGTCTTTGTGTTCCAGAGCCCCGAGCAGACGGACCCTGGAGGGGGGGGGGGGGGGGGGGCAAACACATTACATTTAGTCATTTAGCAGACGCTCTTATCCAGAGCGACTTACAGTAAGTACAGGGACATTCCCCTGAGGCAAGTAGGGTGAAGTGCCTTGCCCAAGGACACAACGTCATTTGGCACGGCCAGGAATCAAACTGACAACCTTCTGATTAATAGCCCGATTCCCTAACCGCTCAGCCATCTGACCCACATAACATCAATAACACAGAGCAGGTCAAGACAGGTTAACCCACCCACACACAGAAACTCAAACTGTGCCAAAAAGCCTAAACAGGTACCAAACAAACAGGTACCAAACATTCCTCTGAGTCAGTTTATTTAAAACGGACCATTGCCAACAGACAACGCGGTTACTTAACATGACGTACCTGTCATGGAGCTGGTATTTCTCTCGCACTTCCTCCAACACAATCCTCTTTGGCCCCTCTCCCCCAATGAGGAAATGTAGATCAGGATGTTTCAGACAGAGTTTTGGAATAATACCACCGAGGAGATCAATACCTGCAGGTTAACATGGGAACCCGTTCGTGAACGCGCACATTCCTTTGCAATGTCTACAATCCACAACATCACCACTAGAGTCCTGTCATCCTTCTCGGATCTGAAGTATCAAAACAGCATCCCTCATATCAATCCAAAACACACACACACACGGACACACAGTAATCCACTCGCTTACCTTTGCGGTAGACGAGGCGGCTGACCACCACTATGGTGATGGAGTCCTCTTGGCGTTGGGATGGGTCAGGGGTGAAGTCTGTGGGCTCCACGGCGTTGGGGATGACAGAGACGATCTCTGGGTTGAGCCCCGCTCTCAGCACCGTGTTTTCCTTGCTGGTGTACGACACGCACACAATGTGATTGGTGTCGCACAGCGTCACCGTCAGTAGCTTATTGGTCAGCACTGAGCTCACGTCAGCGAATCCGAAGAGAGAGTGGTCGGTGAACACCTGGAACATAGAAAGGTCCCACACTTTAAGCATCTATATCCACAAGACATAGATATGTAGGGCCAAGTGGAAGTGGCAGAGCGAGGGAACGTATATATAGGGACGTTTTGAAAACATAACAATGTTATCATTCTATCAGTTGTACTGTAGCATGACACCGAGGCTCCTGGAGAAAGAGGGCACTGGGCACAGAGACTGACTTACATCCCTCTGTTCATTACTTCCAACCTCTGTTCCCTATGAGACCCCCATTCATCCAATCTCCATCTCATTCATTCTTTTCTCTCTGGTCTCCCTTCTTCCTACTACAAATGTGTTCATATCCCCACTTGGAACAAGGTCGTCAGGGAAGACCTGGATAGGATTAGAATAACTCAAGTTCAACTTAATCGTCACAGAAAGCCACTCACGGTGTTGATACCCATGGTCTTGGCGTGGAACAGTGCATCATGGGCCATGGCGGAGAAGGAACTGTGCGCATGCACCACAGAGATGCGCTCCCTGACGAACACACAGCGCAGCAAAGGCAGGCTGTGGAGGCAGGTGGTGATGGTAGATTGGTTGTACATCACCTGGAGGGGCAGGTAGTACACCTTGAGCCCATTGGTCAGGTAGCGAATCCCTGTCCTGTTGCCATAAGCATGGGTGGCCACAACCACCTTGTGCCCTTTCTCAATGAGACATTGGGACAGCTCGTATATGTGGCTCTCCACTCCACCCATATTAGGATAGAAGAAGTCAGACACCATGCAAATGTTGTGTTTGGCGGAGCCGCGGAAAGTGGCCGTAGCGGTGGGGACACCAGAGCCTTTGCTTGTGGTTCGGAGGTGCACAGCCACCCCTCTTCTTCTTTGGCCCATGGTGGAGGCTACAGGTGGGGTTATGTACGTCTGTCATTCAAGCGGTAGACATCTAGCATGACTGGTGAAGGCACCAAAACATATGACGTACACAAACAGTTAGAAGAATGACATACTTTGCTTGAGTTGATTGCTAAATCCAACCTGGATACATACTAATTTAGCAGTACACTATTACGCTGGCTAACAACAGCACCCAAATAATATTGCTCGACAAACCAGTAGGTTTTGCGATGATAATCTTATCTTCCAAACAAAGCCAAATTGAATATTCGCAGTTATCAAAGTCTTCCTCACTCGATCTTCATTGCTAGCAAGCATTTAGCTCGCTATAAAACACAATACAAAGCCAGGGAAAACACTTCCTGGTCCGCGTCAGATTACTCACTTCCTCTTGTTTTCAAAAGCCCCAAGACGTATCCAGCACAAACCATGTAAAGTCTTAATCTATTACCAATGATTGCATGTTCCTTTACATTTAACCCTGTAAGACCCTTGGTTGTAAAATTACAACGTCACTTTTAGCTCTCTAATTGCTAATATATTTTCTTTTAAAGACAACAATAGGTTTCATGCAGCACCTATTTAGGTTTCGAATGCACCTATTTATCCAATGGCATCTTGTAAGGCAAGACAATAGGACCCATCCTGGTCCTCGGGAGCAGGGAAACGTCTAAGCACAGAGACCGACTTACATCCCTCTGTTCATTAGGCTACTTCCAATCTCTGTTCCCTATGAGACCCCCATTCATCCAATCTCCATTTCCAGTATTGAGAACCACTGGGCTATGTAAATGTTTTTTTTTTTTTTAAGGTGCAAATGTGTTTTTTGGAGAGCTAAAATGTTTATGTTGTAATTTTACAACCGGGTCTTACAGGGTTAAATTGGTTAAATGTTAGATAATTAAATGGAAGTCATAGCTTTAAGTGTCAGAGCTTTTGATCTACTGTACTCCATTAATAAGCTATGTTGCTTCTTTTTTTACCCTCACGCACAACTTTTCATTAGAAAGCATTTTTTTATATAGAGGGACGACTATTTGTATCGGAAGCATTTGCCTTACCTCATAATGAAGTTTGAAAACAAATTTTAAATGATTAGAAACTAACTAGTTTTTAACCAGTCAGTATTAGTTGTCTAGCCCTATGTACTGCATAATTCTAATCTATTACAGTTACTGATTTTAATCATGTATCCTAAATATTTATTATAGGCCTATGATACGGTCATTTCTTCTATGTGTTTTTGTTCAGTATTTGCAAAAGGAAATTGAATTTTCAAGTACTAGTCAAGTACAACTTTAATCTCAAAGGGGTTATTAACTAAGGAAAATCCCATGTTGAAGTATAACATACAAAACTGGATTTGTTGAAACAGATGTTGCGAAATATTTTCCACATTCTCCGGATCATCATGGAAACTCCCAAATAGCATGCCGAAGCAGCCAGCCAACACGCAACTTTCTATTGAGCTCTAATGTGAGCAAACTGGTTTAGAGATAATTTTCTGCTTTTGAAACTAACAAGGGGGGCTTTATCATAACATACAGATTGAATAAACAAGTTAGGGTTTTTGTTCAGTGCACTACATTATTGTGTGATGGTCTTCTGGTAAAATATATGGGGGACCAGTGCAGGTCCTCCATATAGGAGGTCAGTGGACCTGCACTAACAACCATTTAAGTATTTTATGAATGCCTAAATCCATTCAATTGTAGAAACTGTTTTCAAAGCATTACTCACATGACTAAACGTTGAAAATTAACACAATGCTCCACACCTGTGTTATCTTAAAATACATAATTTGCGGAATTGGCATTAGTTGTCAGTTCTTAAGATTCATGCCTGCTGATGTTGGGGAAGTTAAACTATAAAACAATAAAACTATAATACACTTTTACAATTAACTTTACTGTTGGAAGTGGCCGGGGAGAGGGAAGTCTGGGTCCTGCTTAGGTTGCTGCCCCCGCGTCCCGACCCCCGGACAAGCGGCAGATAACGAACGAACTTTTACAATTATACAATACTAGAAGGGAATTTCCCTTCTATTCACAATGGCAAGGAGGGGAAAACCATGAGATATTCCTTCTCCAAAAATACAAAAAATAGACTGAATAGGGAAAGACATGTTTCGGAAATGAAAGCTTGGTAAGTCTAACAAAGATCTGAAGACTTTCAGTTTTCAAACTGTCACATGACACATGACTATAGCTGATATTCCATGATTGAGCCGTGAATGAAAGTGCTCTTTGCTCTGGTTGGAACACATCCAGGAAATAGTTTATCATTTAACTGATTCTTTAATCACAATTCATTATTGTTGCACCAATGGTGGATGAAAAAGTAGGAAAGGGTGTAAGTCAACATAACATGTAAGAGTTTATAATCTAGTTTTATGCATTTGTAGAATTCTAAACGCTGTTACAGATTTTGTATATATAACGATACAGTTCACTATATCTTCCATCTTAGTGTCATTTGAAACCGTTTGCAGGGCTTTGTGTATACGACTGTTTAAAATGATTGAATCAGTAGGAGCCAAACAACATACTGCACACGTTGTTGACTTTGATAGAGAATCTCAAGAGATTATGAATATACAGCATTGTTGAGTGGGTCACACTTTTGGTGGTGTACAGTCTATGGTATACTGTATGCAGACAAGCACAGTGCACTAGTTTATGATGACATATCAGGTCTCAAGCTGAGGATCTCGACCCAAGCCACAACAGTAACTGACATTTTGTTTGGAATTTATAACATGATTTATACTTAATAAAATACATGATGGTGGAACATGACCACAGAAAAGAAGAATTCTTTAGCAAAGTACAGTTTAATCAGCTTTTAAGATTGAGAACATATTTACAAACCCTTTTGCAATTGTGGTAATAATGTTCATTACAATGTAGCACTAACTTGATCACTTTTCACAGCATGATTGCACTCAGACTTAGAATAGAGTGAAAGAGTATGAAGTACATCTTAAATCAAAATTTCTCTTTTATTTAAGCCTAAAGCCTAGACCACCCAGAGGATTAACTAGAGCCTAACTTTCAGCCTTGTACTTCAAGCCATAGAGTGTCTGCGTTTCCTCACTGAAGCATTTTCAAACGGCTCTTAGAACTCGGAGAGCTCAGTCTGTATGATTTCTTACAATTTCCACATGACCGTGCTCCAGTAGTTTGAGCCGGTCCAATGTGAAAAAGTCTATCGCACCTAATATCACCACTTTTCTTGTACACCAAGCTTCGTGTTGACGTGTTTTTGACAGCATGGTTAAAGACATGGCGAGACCACTTCCATGCACTGCTTCCTCATTCAAAAGCACTTTGCAAAAAATAGGCTAAATCTATGAATTTCTCAAAGGGTTTTCAGCGACTACTGCTAATTTGCTACAGTTTCTTAGTTCCTCAAAAAAAAGCACCCCACCATTATTTCTTACATCCTGTATCTAGTACTCAAAGTTCAGAAACAAGTAGCCACCACCTTGCTTTTGTCTTACCCTGACCTGTAATTCCATTTGTCTTTCAGGTGTTTCCTGACCCTTGTACCGATTGGTCCCATTTTTATCACTCCCACAGGGGCTAGGGGACAGTATCTGTCTCTGACAGCCACACAGTGTGGTCAGAGACACAGACAGTGGTCCACTGTGTGGTTGTATCTGTTACTTCCCAGGGAGAACCAAATATGGAAGGTGCTGCTTTGTTCCTGAGTCTTGATTCAAACAACGTCATGTTGCTCTTCGCTGGTACTAAAACAAGCATTGTCTCAAGTAGTTGTGTCATTTCCTCTCATTCAGTGATAAGCCCTCCAGGTTGTCTTCCATAAGTCGAAGAACAATTGAGCACGAATTTCCTGGCGTGCCTGGCAGGAAGGAATCGATCTCTTCTTACATTTACATTTAGTCATTTAGCAGACGCTCTTATCCAGAGCGACTTACAGTAAGTACAGGGACACAACGTCATTTTGCACGGCCGGGAATCGAACCGGCAACCTTCAGATTACTAGCCCGACTCCCTCACCGCTCAGCCACCTGACTTCTTCTTGATGAATTCTTGTCTTCTTGATGCATGAATGCTGATGATACAAAACATCATATGGAGCCAGATCAATCAGCATACTGGCCACAATACACTGGCCATAGGATTGACTCAGGGTCAGCCTGTTTATTTGTTACGACTCTGTGCTCAGGTGGTGGAGTGAATCATCAAAGCTTATCTCATATCAACGTTTCTACACAGAATTTATCAATAATTGTAACCTTGTGTTTAGATTTTGGTGCTCATGAGTTCAAAAAGGTCATAGCAAATTGTGTATTAATATTGTGTTTATGTCTAACTCATTACTCAACTTTATTGGACCAAATAAGGTTTTGGCAACAACAAGATATCATTAAATGGATCCACCTCACAGACACACAATCACAATCAGTTAAATGGCTGCTAATCAACAAAACTAATAATAACAATAGTTATGCTTCAACAAACCACATATCCTCATTTTAAGATATGAGTCAATAACATCTTGTGTAGAATAAATAACAATGGACTTGCCTCACCTTTTTTATCTGGTGCCGCCATACCACCAGTGCCAACACAACCAGGAGCAGCACCAACACACATACAGGAACAGAGACACTGGCAGCCATGAAAGTTGAAGTGCTTCCCTGGGACTTCCCTGGGGGAGAGACTGGAATATCTAATTGGAAGATTGGAAGGAGGAGGTCAAAAAGCAGTCAACAGAAGTAAGCTATGGCCACGTAATCCATGCTGATCCAATGATCCAGGTGTAGAGGATTACATATCTTCCAAACAAACTAGCACTTTAAGTGCTAGTGCTAGTAAATTGTGCCAGTACATACTGTAAGAGCAAACGTTTGTGTCTGTACATACAGTAGTACAGTCCTCAAGTAGGAGTGATCATTGGGTGTCAGTCAGACATCTTCGTCCCAATGATACCCTGCTCATTTCAGTGTGTTAAACCAGAAATTCCTAAAGACTAAGGATGGCTAAGGTGTGGACTTCACTACATGGGTTGTAAGATGTCAGTACTATATCTAGCATCTGTTTGCAGAGTTCGCTGAAGGATCCAACACTTATCTTACAACAAAACAATATAAATAAAAAATTTAGTTCCAAGAAAATTGGAAATTGAAAAAGACCATTCACAGCAGTTTTTCTGTACAGCTCAGGGACAGGTAAATTTCACTTTTTTGTTGTATCTTGTTTTTTTGACAGGAATCGAGAGCCAAAGGCAAGGCGAGGGTTATGGTTAAGGATGAATGTATTCTTTGAACCAGATAAGGACTGTTGAGAGGCACCAGTTACTTTTCAAGCTTTTAGGTAAAACCTATCAACTCACCACTGCTGCAGCTGGACGTGTCTGACAAGCCGAGGGTCTCAATCCCACATGTGATATGCCTGTCTGCACTTCCATTCAGCTCTATAGTCAGGTTGCTGCTAAGGTGGAAAAGTCCAGTGAAATTGTCCTTTCTGCTTCTGTCTGTCCTGGAGCAGTTGTGGAGAGGCTTTTCATTCAGGTACCAATGAATCTTGCTCTCTGGGTAGCCTCCTGAAGCCTGACACTGAAACATCTTGGGTCCTCCTCTGGAGACCTCCAGAGTCTCCTCTGTGACCTGTTCCATACACACATGGTAGCTCGCTGGGCAGAAAAGAGGGGACTAATAAATAACAAATATGCAGACTTACACATTAAATAAATTGCCTCCCAGTATAGTTATTACAATATGATTTGTAATGAATAGTCATTTATGGCCGTTACAATTTGTGATGTGGATGGATGAATGAATGGTTGGGGACATTAATTAAGAATTAACTAATGATGGCAAAGACTCACCAGAGACACTGAGATTAATGTATTCATAGACGTAGTATGGCTTGAAGAAGCTGCACTTGTAAATCCCCTCGTCTGCCACGCTGACATTAGAGATAAGGAGCGAGCAGTCTTTCGAGGAGGGAAGGTTCACTCTGCCAGTGTACCTTTCCCCAAGTGTATGTTTGTCATTTCCTGTTTTGCTGAGTAGTACTGGTATAGTTTCGCCCAGCTGCCAGGAAAGAAATTGGGTTTGATCTCTGTTATTGCAGGAGCAGTTAAGCAGGACACTCCCACCTACAATGCCTTTGACTTTCGCTGCATCTGTGGAGAAAGAAAAGTAGTATAGAACTAGGTCCTTGGTGTAGCCATGCCGGTGTTTTCCCAAGCCCTCACCTCACGTTCCTCGGCTTGAGGCCAAGGCCGCGATGAATATTGTGTAACAAGATGCCACTATGCACATTCCATAGAAACTAAAAGGATGTCATCTTTAAACAGCTTTGATGCTTGGTCTACTTAATAATAAGTGCACCAAGCACACACACACACAGCGAAACAAAATAAATCCTTTGCATATCTGAATGAGTGATGACTTAATGACAGCCTATTCACACTAAGGCTATGTAAACAAATCCACAAGACCTGCTACCTTGAAAAGAGAGACAATAGCTCAACAATGTAGAGGTTTAGTATTTTCTGTAAACTGTCTGCTCATATAGGCTACATACGAAAGAGCACGTGGCTCTCATTGACAAACAATCTATATTGTTCATGGTCATGGCAGACTATCTCTTCACGCCTCGGAAAACAACACTAGAGAGTAATGTGTCTGGATTTGGTATTCTGAAGACATGATCTAACATCCTAGTCTTACCACAAACTTTTGGAGTTTGGAGTGGTTCACTAACAACTAGAATGTACGGAATGACACTTCCGCGGAGTATACAAATAATACATGCCAGCGCTATGTCAACTCTGCCAAGTGTAAAAGGCTATGGGCAAGCCTGGGTTGGGAAGATTGCTTACGGTTACACTGACTGTACAAAAACCAATTTACCTGCAAGTGTTACAAGTGTAGCCAACACCAGGAGTGCTTGACAGACAAATTGTGTTCTGCAGGTGAGAATACACGGATAGTGTGAACAGCCAGTCAGTCCACCGGAATTTGATCAGATATAGGCTTTCAAATGTGGAAAATGATGGTTAATGTTTAATAAAGTTTTGATTAAATTACGAGCCTCTACATAGCACACCACTACCTTTTGTGTTAATCCCAAAATGTATGTTCAATATTTATTTATGACTTACTTACCCGTAAGTCATTTTTCTAATGTAGCCGAGCAAATGCGCCGATCTTTCTCTTCGAGCTGGGTGGATAGAGTGTCAATTAAAAATGAGAAGTTGTGGGCCTATATAAGAATTGAAAGTCCATTGACGCTGTCACAAGCACCCTCCCACACACTCACACTTCCGCGCTCTCATGGTTCAGCTTGGGAAGTACTGGCCAGAGCCATAGAAAAAGAGAGTTGCGACACTCCCATTGTTATCGAGGAATGCGGAAGTAAAGCGTGTCTCACAAAACAGATGCATCATAGGGAGCATTTTAAGGGTATTCGAACACAACCTAAACAGATGCATCATAGACCACTGTTATGTGTTGCCCGGGCAACAGAGGCTAATGTCATGATGCTAATACTTCAGTGAAATAGTAAACTACTGTTTCCGAAAGTAGATGTACTTCCTTAATAATATCAGCTTATATTGTACATTACACATCACAATTGTGTGTCATATCACAAAGTAAAATTAGTAAATAGTTATCACCCTGGCCTCTTTGCTTGTGGCGTTTCTGCAGCTGCCTTGCAGTAAAGTAGTTAGCTTAGCTATCTCCCAGAAGTTAACGAGCTGCTAAACTAATGTTCTGCTTGAGGTAGTCACGCAAGTTTTCGTGACGTTAGTGACGTAGTGACGTTAGTAACGTCAGTGACTGTGGCTAGCAAATTAGCCACCGTTAGCTTCACTTTTCGCCACAAAAACTTAACCTAAGCCTAAACCATGCAACGGAACGTAAATCCCAATACAAGCAACTCAATCGGTACCAAGACGAAACTTTTGACACCTAGGTTGTCTATGTAGGCCAAATATTGACTGAGTTTTAGGGGGGCAAAAAGAACTAGAAAAGGCTGTTCCTGCGAAACAGCAGTGAGAATGCTGAAAACCTGAATGGGGATAGCTGACCATGCTAAAAAAGATGAAAATAGTGAAAATTTAGTAGAAAGTTATAAGCTGAAGCTTCAAAGCAACCGAAAGGTATTTTTGAAAGGGGCTGGAGCAGCATTCCAACAATGATTTGAAAGGATTTACCATTACTTTTAAAGGGAGAATAATTTGCACAAAAACCTTTATATTTTAAAAAGTATAAAAGTGAGAAATGAGAAAATACCCGCAAGCTGAAATGAATTTCAAAAATGTGTGAGTGACACAAAAGAGGCAGTGTGGAAGCTGAACTGCATCATCTGCATCATCTTAACAAAGCTAAGAGCTAAAATAGCCTACAATGCGGGAGAAGCTGAAAGCTGAACTGTTAAACAGAAGAAGTAGGCTAGCTAGTCGGAACAACAATATTATCGTTTTAACAGCTGAAATTATAGTTGGGATAGTAATAGCAGTAGCAGATGTAGCCTACCATTGAGTGCGTTTACTCGGCTTTCTTAGTTGGATTCAATGTGTTGATGAAATGAAACATACAGCAGTAGGGCCGATACAGGAAGACACGGCGACACTTTGTTGCAGAAGGATGATGGTGCAAGTTTTGTCCGTGGAGCATACAACGATTAATAAAAAAGAATCATGTAGACGTGTTTATTGAGTAATCGCATAACTAATTACACATGTAAACGGAGTAATCGTATTATTGGTATAAACCGACAATTGCTAGTAATCGTGTTTCTCATGGTCAAGTAAACGTACCAATCACCTGTGTGAGAGACTGAGTGGTGCGTGTCTGTCGTTAAGGTGATGGTGCAGCTATGATTGCTAACGCGCTGAGGGCATAGAATAAGAGAAATGTAGCTAGAATCCACACCTCAAACAAGATAACCTAGACGCACAACTGTACGTCCAATCCAAAATATAAGGATATTTTCCGAGACCCAAGACTCTGCCGAAACCAGAGATATTCTTTATATGTATGCGTAGTCAGAAATACGACTCTACCTGCAGTTTCAAAAACGTGTTCCTTTTGCTTTCCTGGTGCTTGTTTGTTTGGTTGCCACGGTGATGGCGCAGCTGTGATAGCTAACGAGCTAGGCAGAGAGAAAAACGAACATTTACCTAGCATCAACACCTCAAACAAGTTGACCTAGACGCAAAACTATACGTCCAATCCAAAATATAAGGATATTTTCCGAGACCCAAGACTCTGCCGAAACCAGAGATGTCCTTTATATGTCTGTGCGGTCAGAAATACGACTCTATCGGCAGTTTCAAAATCTTGTTCCTTCTTGCTTTCTCTGACTGATTTTACTCACCTCTCCATTGAAGTTAGTGAGAGAATTTGAAAGGCTGCTCTCGCTTCAAGGCTCATAGCTGAAAATCTGTAAATGTGAGCTCTTTAGTAGTTACATTGGCTGAAAGAGGACAATTTTTCCTACATTTTAAGGTATAACTTGTTTCTGTAAGTTAAACTATATGAACGTTAGAGGAATTTGTTTGACAAATTAGTTGAATATCAGAAAAAGAGCAGCAAGCAGAGTGGGCCACTCTGCTTGCTGCTCATTCATAAAAATCAAGAAGGAGCAAACATTTTAATGTATTTCAAACTGTCATAATTCAAAATTGGCTGAACATTTGAAAAAGCTGAATCATTTGGGAATAGCTGAATGTCTTGTGAACATTTTAAAGGTTGAATGGTGTCTCTAGCTGAAAGTAAGCTGAAGTAGTTACGTTTGAAAGAGGAGGAAGCTTTTTAATGATTTGAAAGGATTTACCATTACTTTTAATGGGAGAATAATTTGCACAAAAACCTTAATGTCTTAAAAAGTATAAAAGTGAGAAATACCAAAAGTCATAGCCATCATCTCCTGAAGGAGCTGAACGTTTTGATACAAAAGTTGTAGGAATCGGTTAAAGTATGCAGAACGAGTTAAAGGCCAAAAAACGGCGGAAGAACTAAGAAGTTGATATAACTAGAAACGGCTGTTCCTGCGAAACAGCAGTGAGAATGCTGAAAACCTGAATGGGGATAGCTGACCATGCTAAAAAAGCGGAAAATTGTGAAAATTTAGTAGAAAGTTATAAGATGAAGCTTCAAAGCAACCGAAAGGTATTTTTGAAAGGGACTGGAGCAGCATTCCAACAATGATTTGAAAGGATTTACCATTACTTTTAAAGGGAGAATAATTTGCACAAAAATCTTAATATTTTAAAAAGTATAAAAGTGAGAAATGAGAAAATACCCGCAAGCTGAAATGAATTTCAAAAATGTGTGAGTCACACAAAAGAGGCAGTGTGGAAGCTGAACTGCATCATCTTAACAAAGCTAAGAGCTAAAATAGCCTACAATGTGGGAGAAGCTGAAAGCTGAACTGTTAAACAGAAGAAGTAGGCTAGCTAGTCGTAACAAGAATATTATCGTTTTAACAGATTAAATTATAGTTGGGATAGTATTAGCAGTAGCAGATGTAGCCTATGCGTTTACTCAGCTTTCTTAGTTGGATTCAATGTGTTGATGGAATGAAACATACAGCAGTAGGGCCGATACAGGAAGACACAGCGACACTTTGTTGCAGAAGGATGATGGTGCAAGTTTTGTCCGTGGAGCATACAACGATTAATAAAAAAGAATCATGTAGACGTGTTTATTGAGTAATCGCATAACTAATTACACATGTAAACGGAGTAATCGTATTATTGGCATAAACCGACAATTGCTAGTAATCGTGTTTCTCATGGTCAAGTAAACGTACCAATCACCTGTGTGAGAGACTGAGTGGTGCGTGTCTGTCGTTACGGTGATGGTGCAGCTATGATTGCTAACGCGGTGAGGGCACAGAATAAGAGAAATGTAGCTACAATCCACACCTCAAACAAGATAACCTAGACGCAAAACTGTACGTCCAATCCAAAATCTAATGATATTTTCCGAGACCCAAGACTCTGCCGAAACCAGAGATATTCTTTATATGTATGTGTAGTCAGAAATACGACTCTACCTGCAGTTTCAAAAACGTGTTCCTTCTGCTTTCCTGGTGCATGTTTGTTTGGTTGCCACGGCGATGGAGCAGCTATGATTGCTAACGCGCTGAGGGCAGAGAATAAGAGAAATGTAGCTAGAATCCACACCTCAAACAAGATAACCTAGACGCAAAACTGTACGTCCAATCCAAAATATAAGGATATTTTCCGAGACCCAAGACTCTGCCGAAATCAGAGATATTCTTTATATGTCTGTGCAGTCAGAAATACGACTCTACCTGCAGTTTCAAAAACGTGTTCCTTTTGCTTTCCTGGTGCTTGTTTGTTTGGTTGCCACGGTGATGGCGCAGCTGTGATAGCTAACGAGCTAGGCAGAGAGAAAAACGAACATTTACCTAGCATCCACACCTCAAACAAGTTGACCTAGACGCAAAACTATACGTCCAATCCAAAATATAAGGATATTTTCCGAGACCCAAGACTCTGCCGAAACCAGAGATGTCCTTTATATGTCTGTGCGGTCAGAAATACGACTCTATCCGCAGTTTCAAAATCTTGTTCCTTCTTGCTTTCTCTGACTGATTTTACTCACCTCTCCATTGAAGTTAGTGAGAGAATTTGAAAGGCTGCTCTCGCTTCAAGGCTCATAGCTGAAAATCTGTAAATGTGAGCTCTTTAGTAGTTACATTGGCTGAAAGAGGACAATTTTTCCTACATTTTAAGGTATAACTTGTTTCTGTAAGTTAAACTATATGAACGTTAGAGGAATTTGTTTGACAAATTAGTTGAATATCAGAAAAAGAGCAGCAAGCAGAGTGGCACTCTGCTTGCTGCTCATTCATAAAAATCAAGAAGGAGCAAACATTTTAATGTATTTCAAACTGTCATAATTCAAAATTGGCTGAACATTTGAAAAAGCTGAATCATTTGGGAATAGCTGAATGTCTTGTGAACATTTTAAAGGTTGAATGGTGTCTCTAGCTGAAAGTAAGCTGAAGTAGTTACGTTTGAAAGAGGAGGAAGCTTTTTAATGATTTGAAAGGATTTACCATTACTTTTAATGGGAGAATAATTTGCACAAAAACCTTAATGTCTTAAAAAGTATAAAAGTGAGAAATACCAAAAGTCATAGCCATCATCTCCTGAAGGAGCTGAACGTTTTGATACAAAAGTTGTAGGAATCGGTTAAAGTATGCAGAACGAGTTAAAGGCCAAAAAACGGCGGAAGAACTAAGAAGTTGATATAATAATAACTAGAAACGGCTGTTCCTGCGAAACAGCAGTGAGAATGCTGAAAACCTGAATGGGGATAGCTGACCATGCTAAAAAAGCTGAAAATAGTGAAAATTTAGTAGAAAGTTATAAGCTGAAGCTTCAAAGCAACCGAAAGGTATTTTTGAAAGGGACTGGAGCAGCATTCCAACAATGATTTGAAAGGATTTACCATTACTTTTAAAGGGAGAATAATTTGCACAAAAACCTTAATATTTTAAAAAGTATAAAAGTGAGAAATGAGAAAATACCCGCAAGCTGAAATGAATTTCAAAAATGTGTGAGTCACACAAAAGAGGCAGTGTGGAAGCTGAACTGCATCATCTTAACAAAGCTAAGAGCTAAAATAGCCTACAATGTGGGAGAAGCTGAAAGCTGAACTGTTAAACAGAAGAAGAAGTAGGCTAGCTAGTCGTAACAAGAATATTATCGTTTTAACAGATTAAATTATAGTTGAGATAGTATTAGCAGTAGCAGATGTAGCCTATGCGTTTACTCGGCTTTCTTAGTTGGATTCAATGTGTTGATGGAATGAAACATACAGCAGTAGAGCAGATACAGGAAGACACGGCGACACTTTGTTGCAGAAGGATGATGGTGCAAGTTTTGTCCGTGGAGCATACAACGATTAATAAAAAAGAATCATGTAGACGCGTTTATTGAGTAATCGCATAACTAATTACACATGTAAACGGAGTAATCGTATTATTGGCATAAACCGACAATTGCTAGTAATCGTGTTTCTCATGGTCAAGTAAACGTACCAATCACCTGTGTGAGAGACTGAGTGGTGCGTGTCTGTCGTTACGGTGATGGTGCAGCTATGATTGCTAACGCGCTGAGGGCAGAGAATAAGAGAAATGTAGCTAGAATCCACACCTCAAACAAGATAACCTAGACGCAAAACTGTACGTCCAATCCAAAATATAAGGATATTTTCCGAGACCCAAGACTCTGCCGAAACCAGAGATATTCTTTATATGTCTGTGCAGTCAGAAATACGACTCTACCTGCAGTTTCAAAAACGTGTTCCTTTTGCTTTCCTGGTGCTTGTTTGTTTGGTTGCCACGGTGATGGCGCAGCTGTGATAGCTAACGAGCTAGGCAGAGAGAAAAACGAACATTTACCTAGCATCCACACCTCAAACAAGTTGACCTAGACGCAAAGCTATACGTCCAATCCAAAATATAAGGATATTTTCCGAGACCCAAGACTCTGCCGAAACCAGAGATGTCCTTTATATGTCTGTGCGGTCAGAAATACGACTCTACCGGCAGTTTCAAAATCTTGTTCCTTCTTGCTTTCTCTGACTGATTTTACTCACCTCTCCATTGAAGTTAGTGAGAGAATTTGAAAGGCTGCTCTCGCTTCAAGGCTCATAGCTGAAAATCTGTAAATGTGAGCTCTTTAGTAGTTACATTGGCTGAAAGAGGACAATTTTTCCTACATTTTAAGGTATAACTTGTTTCTGTAAGTTAAACTATATGAACGTTAGAGGAATTTGTTTGACAAATTAGTTGAATATCAGAAAAAGAGCAGCAAGCAGAGTCTGCTTGCTGCTTTCATAAAAATCAAGAAGGAGCAAACATTTTAATGTATTTCAAACTGTCATAATTCAAAATTGGCTGAACATTTGAAAAAGCTGAACCATTTGGGAATAGCTGAATGTCTTGTGAACATTTTAAAGGTTGAATGGTGTCTCTAGCTGAAAGTAAGCTGAAGTAGTTACGTTTGAAAGAGGAGGAAGCTTTTTAATGATTTGAAAGGATTTACCATTACTTTTAATGGGAGAATAATTTGCACAAAAACCTTAATGTCTTAAAAAGTATAAAAGTTAGAAATACCAAAAGTCATAGCCATCATCTCCTGAAGGAGCTGAACGTTTTGATACAAAAGTTGTAGGAATCGGTTAAAGTATGCAGAACGAGTTAAAGGCCAAAAAACGGCGGAAGAACTGAGAAGTTGAAAAACAATAGTGAGAATGCTGAACAGCATTCTCACAACTAGAAAAGGCTGTTCCTGCGAAACAGCAGTGAGAATGCTGAAAACCTGAATGGGGATAGCTGACCATGCTAAAAAAGCTGAAAATAGTGAAAATTTAGTAGAAAGTTAGAATCTGAAGCTTCAAAGCAACCGAAAGGTATTTTTGAAAGGGACTGGAGCAGCATTCCAACAATGATTTGAAAGGATTTACCATTACTTTTAAAGGGAGAATAATTTGCACAAAAACCTTAATATTTTAAAAAGTATAAAAGTGAGAAATGAGAAAATACCCGCAAGCTGAAATGAATTTCAAAAATGTGTGAGTCACACAAAAGAGGCAGTGTGGAAGCTGAACTGCATCATCTTAACAAAGCTAAGAGCTAAAATAGCCTACAATGTGGGAGAAGCTGAAAGCTGAACTGTTAAACAGAAGAAGAAGTAGGCTAGCTAGTCGTAACAAGAATATTATCGTTTTAACAGATTAAATTATAGTTGGGATAGTAATAGCAGTAGCAGATGTAGCCTACCATTGAGTGCGTTTACTCGGCTTTCTTAGTAGGATTCAATGTGTTGATGGAATGAAACATACAGCAGTAGGGCCGATACAGGAAGACACGGCGACACTTTGTTGCAGAAGGATGATGGTGCAAGTTTTGTCCGTGGAGCATACAACGATTAATAAAAAAGAATCATGTAGACGCGTTTATTGAGTAATCGCATAACTAATTACACATGTAAACGGAGTAATCGTATTATTGGTATAAACCGACAATTGCTAGTAATCGTGTTTCTCATGGTCAAGTAAATGTACCAATCACCTGTGTGAGAGACTGAGTGGTGCGTGTCTGTCTTTACGGTGATGGTGCAGATATGATCGCTAACGCGGTGAGGGCACAGAAGAGAAATGTAGCTAGAATCCACACCTCAAACAAGATAACCTAGACGCAAAACTGTACGTCCAATCCAAAATATAAGGATATTTTCCGAGACCCAAGACTCTGCCGAAACCAGAGATATTCTTTATATGTCTGTGCAGTCAGAAATACGACTCTACCTGCAGTTTCAAAAACGTGTTCCTTTTGCTTTCCTGGTGCTTGTTTGTTTGGTTGCCACGGTGATGGCGCAGCTGTGATAGCTAAGGAGCTAGGCAGAGAGAAAAACGAACATGTACCTAGCATCCACACCTCAAACAAGTTGACCTAGACGCAAAACTATACGTCCAATCCAAAATACAAGGATATTTTCCGAGACCCAAGACTCTGCCGAAACCAGAGATGTCCTTTATATGTCTGTGCGGTCAGAAATACGACTCTATCGGCAGTTTCAAAATCTTGTTCGTTCTTGCTTTCTCTGACTGATTTTACTCACCTCTCCATTGAAGTTAGTGAGAGAATTTGAAAGGCTGCTCTCGCTTCAAGGCTCATAGCTGAAAATCTGTAAATGTGAGCTCTTTAGTAGTTACATTGGCTGAAAGAGGACAATTTTTCCTACATTTTAAGGTATAACTTGTTTCTGTAAGTTAAACTATATGAACGTTAGAGGAATTTGTTTGACAAATTAGTTGAATATCAGAAAAAGAGCAGCCAGCAGAGTGTGCCACTCTGCTTGCTGCTCATTCATAAAAATCAAGAAGGAGCAAACATTTTAATGTATTTCAAACTGTCATAATTCAAAATTGGCTGAACATTTGAAAAAGCTGAATCATTTGGGAATAGCTGAATGTCTTGTGAACATTTTAAAGGTTGAATGGTGTCTCTAGCTGAAAGTAAGCTGAAGTAGTTACGTTTGAAAGAGGAGGAAGCTTTTTAATGATTTGAAAGGATTTACCATTACTTTTAATGGGAGAATAATTTGCACAAAAACCTTAATGTCTTAAAAAGTATAAAAGTGAGAAATACCAAAAGTCATAGCCATCATCTCCTGAAGGAGCTGAACGTTTTGATACAAAAGTTGTAGGAATCGGTTAAAGTATGCAGAACGAGTTAAAGGCCAAAAAACGGCGGAAGAACTGAGAAGTTGAAAAACAATAGTGAGAATGCTGAACAGCATTCTCACAATAAGTTGAATAAAGATTCAAAGAACAATACTTGGAATGCTGAAGCAGCATTCCAACAATAATATACCCAGCTAACACAGTTACGTTGCCCTTACGTTGCCGCAACGTCACTCGATGACCAAACATACGTTGCCGCAATGTCTTTGGCGACGTTGCGGGACCGTGCATCTGTGGGACGCCAGAACGTAACCGCAACGTAATCTTGTGACGTTATTTTTCCGACGTTGCCAGTCTGTAACCGCGACCTCCTAGCAACGTCATTTTCCGACGTTGCCAGTCCGTAACCGCGACCTCCTAGCAACGTAATTTTCAGACGTTGCCAGTCCGTAACCGCGACCTCCTAGCAACGTAATTTTGTGACGTTGCCAGTCCGTAACTGCAACGTTAACTAAGTAACCTATATTTCTCAATTCTACTGCTTATATTGGGGCGGTTCATATGCAGACCTCATTTGCCCAAAATGCTACTTGTTCTTGTATAATAGTCTACATGGTAGCCAACTTTAGGAGGTTTGTGTGATGTGTAGCCTAACTCCAGCTAATCATAAACAAGGCAGCATTTCCATGTAACATTGTCATTTTATTTCAAACAAAGTGCCAAACAGTGAATTAAAATCTTCTGCCAGTCCCCGCTACAGGTCCTGTCTGTTGGCCCTGACAATGAAGCACAAAATAAGTTAGTGTTCTATCAACATAATTGCACGTGTAAAAAGGCGCTATACAAGTCATAAAAAAATCACATCTAAAATAATATACATCATCAAAAAAACATGTGATTCTAGATTTGTGTCACATAGCCATGTGAAAGGTTGGATATGGAAGCTGCAATCATGATTCATTCACCTGGCTTGTTTTGAACGGGCTGCCGGGTTGTGTTTGAGTGTCTATGAGGAGCTCCACAGCTTTCTCTCCCAGTCCCGTCTTCCACTTCATCACAGCGTCTGGAATTAGAAGTCATGAACTTATTGTCAGCACCAATGTGAACGTTGAACGCTGCGTGTAAGCCATAGTTCATGGCATCTCCAAACACTTACCACTCTCTTTCGCAACTCCAGCACCTTAAGGCGCTCCTCGCTTAAGGCGTCTTGGAGTTCAGCCTGTGTTTGGGCCACCTGTAGGTCCATCACTGGCACCTCTTCAGTGTGTCTGCCCTGTAGTCACCTGAATAGGAGAGCCTCTCGCTGGTTCTCCTCCAATGTCTCCATCTTCCGGAGCATAACCTGTAATGTGTCTGTCATTAAAGACAAGTAAAACAAGTTTACAAGAGTTAGCATGATTGGCATACACTGTGGTTCTTCTAGATTAGCTGTAACATTTATGTAAATAACAAATGTTACCTTGAATGGTTGTATACAAAGCATATATTTTTTTGAGTGTCTTATATTTGCACTTGGCTGCCAGCTGTTTTCCTGGGCCCCCAATTGGTTCACCTCCACCTGACCAGAGTTGACATCTAGGGGTATGGAATCTGGTGATGCAAAAGTTTTAAGTCATGCTTTTGCTTCAAAACATAGCCTTTAGGTTGCCATGGCTCATACAATTATTGTCACTGTTTTAAACGGTCATTCATTACTTTACCATCATTTCCCAGGGACACAGTGCTAGGCCGTGTGACGGTGGTAGGATAATCTGTACAGAAATGAAAATGGAATGTAGTTTATGTACATAGTTATAGCATATTGATATAAAAGGAGTAGCATTGCACATATGTGATCGTTCGAAAGCAGGGCCCCACATCGTAGTGTCGCACATGTGTGATTCTGAACATTCCAACCGACTGTTTTCCGATAGACAAAAACTATATGACAAACGCTATAGTATGGCTTCAAAATTTACAATTAGTAGGCTAACAAGTAACACTAGCAGGTAGTAGCATTGCTACGAGTATTATGCTAGGTTGCTAGGTAACGGAAGCTAATTAAAGCAACCTAGCTGCCGTTTTGGAAAAATAACTGGTGGAAGCGTCGGAAATATTTAAAACTCACGCATCTAAAAGGTTAAAACGAATAAACTTATCCAAAAAAAGATGTCATGTACAAATTGGAAAAATTAGTGACATGATACTTTTATAGACGCCATTGCTGTGATTAAAACGTGATAAGCCACGCTAGCTCCAGTCTTTGAAAATTCCGGGCTAAATAAACTATTTTGGGACAAGGTTTTTTAACAGTTCTGAACGTTTATTTTCACTGATTCTTTTGTGGGTGATTTGTGAGACGCTAAACTTTGATAACATGTAGGCCTATGCATTTTCAGTATTTCACCATAACTTTCTGGAGGGTTTAACCTCTACTGTACTGTAGCTATCGAAATCCTAACGTAAACAATGTGAATCTGATAGCACATAAACAGGCTAAATGGCCTACATTTCAAACATATACGTATAAGCATGCCCCATCAAATTTCTTAAAATATGTTTATATATTTCTGTAAAGAAACTTACCTTTGAAGTAGCTAATTTCCAGTTGAAATCCAATGCGTACAAGACGGTGTTGAACCCCTGCAAAATCTCTTCTGAAACCCCAATTTGAGCGATGCGTTGAAATGGGCATGCGCAAAGTTGTTGCTCAGGGGCAGACTGAGGGACAGGTTTGCTAAGGAAGAATTGTAATATTCTGTGATGACTTGTCTTTGGAAATGAACCTCTTAACCCTCGTGCTGCCTTCGGGTCACATGACCCAAAGGTTCATAACGAACCATCGTTGTGTTTACCCAATTTTACCCAATACAAAAACAAATTAAAATAATTTTCTTTTAACCTTTGCAATGTGGGGGGTCTGAGACAGCCTAGCTGTTAAAAGAAAATGCTTCACTTTGTCTTTGTATGCGGTAAATCTGTCGCAATACGAAGGTGGGTCACAATGACTGATGGGTCAGAATGACCCGAAGATAACACAAGGGTTAAGAGTCGCTTACCTTTTGGTCACATTTAACAATTTTGTATCACAAAAATTATTGGAGCACAAATTTGCATTGTGTGTCATACAGCTTTGGTGTGCTATACAAAGAATGTTTGCTTAATCATGTTACACATCACACATTGATTGCTTTTGTACATGTTTATATAAAGAATGAAAGACTAAATTATATTCCAGATTCAGTCTTATTTATTAAAGCTATGTTTCTGCATATGAGAAAATTGATGACCAATGACATGCTGGGGCTGAGCTGCACATGAATTACATGCATTGTCTACATTTATACGTGCTGGGTGCAACATTTAATATTGTGTGTGATTGAAATTCATGTAGACTATGGGTACATTGCAAAAGTGTCAGAACTGAGAGCAGTCCAGTGTGATCTCTCCATCTCTGGATAAACCACTATATGCACTCGAGATCCGTTGTCCTGCGACCAAAGAGCGACTTAGCCGCAACTTAACCCATGGTACCAAAATTAATGTATCCAGCCGACCAAGGTACAACGTCACGGCAACGTTGTCCACGGGACCAAAAATAACGTAACCAGCCGACCAAGGTACGACGTTGCGGCAACGTTGTCCACGGGTCTAAAAATAAGGTAATTAGCCGACCAATGTACAACGTCGCGGCAACGTTGTCCATGGGACCAAAAAATAACGTAACCAGCCGACCATGGTACAACGTCGCGGCAACGTTGCCCACGGGTCTAAAAATAACGTAACCAGCCGACCAAGGTACACCGTCGCGGCAACGTTGTCCAGGGGACCAAAAAATAATGTAACCAGCCGACCAAGGTACGACGTCGCGGCAATGTTGCCCACGGGTCTAAAAATAACGTAACCAGCCGACCAAGGTACAACGTCGCGGCAACGTTGTCCAGGGGACCAAAAAATAACGTAACCAGCCGACCAAGGTACAACGTTGCGGCAACGTTGTCCACGGGTCTAAAAATAACGTAACCAGCCGACCAAGGTACGACGTCGTGGCAACGTTGTCCATGGGACCAACTGGCAACATTCCCTTTATAACGTTGCTACGACGTTGCCACGACGTTGCCAGAAGGTAACGTCGCGGGTTACCAACTGAGCACTTACTGGCAACGTTGCCGCAACGTCATGTGTTAGTTGGGTATATGTGAGAGAACAAAGGTTGTGCCCTTGCCGAAGGCAAAGCACACCCAAATAGCCTGCTGACAGTTTCCTCAACCTAGGCTTGTAAAAATCGCCTCGGTTCGTCAAACTACAACTAGCAATACGCTAGGAAGGCAGTGCGCGTTCACGCGTAGGGGAGTGGGATTCTGCGGGCGAGTGAGAATTCGGTCCAACACCTGTTACGGCAGGACAGGCAATTCTTTCCTGAAAAAACTCGCGTCACTCCCACAAACAAATTCTTCGTAAGTAAAAAGTTTAGACTTTTAATTGACAATATTGACAACATATATTAAGAAACTTGTCTTTACTCATAATATCGTCTCCGATTTCAATTCGAAGCTGTAAATCTAACACTGTAGGCAATCTCCCATGTTATCCGCTCTGGCTCCGCCTCGGAAAACAATGGCTGCCGTTGCTGACGATACATTTATTTCCCCCTCCCAGTAACCCCTTAACCAATGATATGTGCTTTGAGCTTAAGTTGTCATGAGTATCTGGCAGTTTTCAGAAATAAAATCGGTGATTGGACGGCAAAGATATTAAGGCGGGAACCATGGGAATTTTATTTCCCATATTTGAATGGTCCTTAAGTAATATAAACATTACGTTGGACACATTATTACATTTGCCTAAAATGACAACCCAAATGTTTACCTATAAGATTCGGGGCTTTTGAGAAAACATTCAGCGCTCTAGCCCTAGAAGCCAACCCCCGCTTCATCCCGCAAAATACGGGACAGCCCTAGTGGGTAGTCATCAACATATTCCAAGTTTTATAGCCAAAGCCTAGATTCGTTTTACTCGTTTAGCCTAATACAAAATTCATTTTAACCAAGAAAGAATGAAGATATCAATAGATGGCAGCACATGCCCGAAGTTGCTCTTTTATCTTCGCTTATCCAAGCCATATGGCATAGGCCTATTCCAGTGCCTAACGCAAAACTAGGCTAGACTTATAGCAGGCCTAATAAACATATAAACATTTTCATATCATATTATTTAATAAGAGATAACTTGAAGCACATTGTTTATGTACATCACACCATTTGTTCTCACTTTTATCATCCCTATCCTGCATGACCGTGCGAGCCCAGTCAGGTGACACGCTTCGGAGCAGCTGGCCAGCCTCGATCTCATTTTCCATCATCACACAAACACAGCAGGCTACACACACACACATAGGATAGGCTACGATACCGGGATAACGCCTGAGCACAACGGATTTTACGGAAAATTTCATAAGATTGGCCAATCTAACAGAGTTATCGCTATGGGGAAACGAACGGCATATTTGCTGTTATTGCTTGCGACCTTGACGCTGTCTTCTGAGGTGAGAAATCAACCCACTAGTCCAAATAAATGCGTAGCCTACTTCATGTGCAACCTCTAACGTCCATAATCCATTTTCATTCTCTTTCATTCTTTCAAGCCATTCTTTCAAAGGCAAGCTCAGTTCGAGACCAAAAAGTAGTCAAAACCGACGTTTGACTAGTTTCTTATTCTTGGAATGCAGTAGGCTACTAGGACAGAAATCCGATATGCAAACAATCTCGAATGCGACTAAATTGCCAGGTTCGTTCATTTCAAAGGATCTGCATCATTCGGTTCCCAAATAAATTGGTTATGTTGACCAAATATGGCTCAATTAAGCAAGTTTTCTACGTCAGATATTAAACATGGCACATTTAAAGGCCTACAGTAGTAGTTCGCCAATATTTTTTTTAAATAGGCAAGCTGTCATGTCACTGTGATTAGTAGCACTAGACTGCATGCATTATTTCCCTGATAGCCTACTATTATTGTGTTAAAATCCCTTCCTTGATACGTCTCCAATAATTTCTGTTGATTGGCCTTGTCAATAACACCTCAACTAAGCCCCCAGACTAATTGAACCTCAAGCCTAGTCTACTCAGGATTGTCGAAGCAATATATTTTTGTCTGCAGTATTGTTTCCCGGTCCGTGAAGGCAAAATATGCCCGTTATAGCGTTGCACATTTGCAGCAAGCGAGTCCTCTACTCTCCAGGACGAAAGGATGGCTTGACATCAGCAAGATGGCGTCAGTGAACGGTGGCTAAGAAGCGGCAGTTGTTCACATACAGTGAAAGCTAGCAATTTGCCGCAAGTAGTAAAAACCTGAAGCAGGTCGCAAAGCCTATCATTTCCAGTGTCTGCATCAAATCTAAGACTGATACTTGCCCAGCTTGCTTGAACACCACAACATGTGGTGTGTGGCAAAATAAAGGTTTTTTTAGCTGCCAACATATAGACTAACACGTAGGCTACGCATAACATCAAGACGATAACTAGAGACAGCTAAACAGAAGTTAAACACGCGTGCATATCACTCAAGCACCACTGATGAGCAGAGAGTCCTATGCGAGTTAATAGCGCATTAATTTTGAATAGTGTGACAGACACTTGACCACTTAACAACTGAGTGTAGTCTACTTAGGGAGGTTATACGGTTGTTCAATGGGGAACTGTTGTAGTCAAGGTATTTACTGATATCACAGACGGTGTGCACTTTGATGTTGCTGGATGTGGACACTTCCTTCTCCAAGCAGACACACCCAGGGGAGGTGGAATGGATCTTCTTAAGCAAGGCTACTTAATTGAAAAAAGTCAACACCCAGTTTGAAAGTGCCTGGCTGGTCTGAATACTTATGTAGATGAGTAAGTAGATAATTTGTTGTTAAAATACAACTAATGTTAAATCAGTGTTGAAATAGTTATGAGGTTTATAGAATATACACTTGAATGTTTTATTTTGAATGTAGTTTGGGATTTTTCAAACACAAATTAACTCAACCCTACAGGTAGTGTGGTGGCTTTACCAACAGAACAATACCAGAAGGCTTGTGAGGATTTGGTTTGTTTGTTACAAGCAGAAGTCTTTTCCTATGTTTTGGAGAGGAAGGAGTAACAAGGCAGAAAGACACTTCCTCTGTTTCTCAGCCCGAACAAAAGTAGAGGAAAAAACAGTCATCCCAGAATTCTGTGCAAGGGGAGAGAGAGTTGTCTTCTGTCAGGGCCAATAAATGACAGTCGGTAACAAGAACTTCAGTAGCCATTTTACACCAAGTGTCTGTAATTTTAGACATACATAAACATTTTTTGTTATTTAAAAAAATATTATTATTATTTTTTTCATATATATTTTTTTACAGAGAGCACAGGGTCAGCCCTGGAGCATTGAGGAGTGTACATTGTTGACCACTCCAACCCATTGGCTGAACTGTTTTCTCGTTTTCTCTCCCCCTCCACTGTTTGGTGAATGTGAACAGAATCCCCCATTAAATTGTATCACGAGAGATTATGCACACACACTGTTTTAAGTGCTGTGCGGTGGTTTTGTGTCTCTGGCAACTTCCAGATCTGCGAGCTGTGATTCTGTAAAGTGCTGTCTGGCTCAGGGGCTTAACTGCACTGTTTAATCATTTTTAATCAGAACTGAAATGGACAGCAACGTTACACAATGGAATACAGAGACTGCGGCCTTCTAAAACATCCTAATCCTTGTTGTCTGGAAAGGGCAATAGAAGGGTATAAATGTGTTTCAGTGTAAGAGAACTGCACGTTGACTTACTCTGGACAAGCAAGATCCGTTTCTGCTCAGTTGATTGTAAATCTTTTTCAAAGGACGGAAAACGTTATTTGCTGACACAGCCTGATTTTTTTTGTGTACCTGTTTATGAACTGGGTATCGTCTTTCACATTCAAGATAAAACTCACGTTGTGCCCCTCTGCCTCCAATCTCTACCCTGCATGTCCTCCCAGGTACCGGAGGATGACTCAGTGGGTCTGCTGGCCGAGCCCCAGGTGGCCATGTTCTGCGGGAAGGTCAACATGCACGTCAACGTCCAGAGCGGCAGGTGGGAATCGGACCCCTCCGGTACTAAGAGCTGCATCGGAACCAAAGAGGGAATCCTGCAGTACTGCCAGGAGGTGAGAGGCGATGGGAGGGGAGTGGAGGAATAGAGAATGTGTTTTGGAGAGTTGATTCGGAGTACCGAAAGGCTAAACTCCAGTCCTACCCTTTCCCTAGGTATACCAACTCTAGCCCTACCCTGTTCCTAGGTGTACTAACTCCAGTCCTACCCTTTCCATAGGTATACCAACTCTAGCCCTACCCTGTTCCTAGGTGTACTAACTCCAGTCCTACCCTTTCCCTAGGTATACCAACTCTAGCCCTACCCTGTTCCTAGGTGTACTAACTAGCTCTGCCTTGTTCCTAGGTTTATCCTGAGCTTCAGATAACTAATATGGTGGAGGCCAACCAGCCAGTCAGCATCCAGAATTGGTGCAAGAAGGGACGCAAACAGTGTCGCAGCCACACACACATCGTGGTGCCCTACCGCTGCCTGGGTAAGCAGTGTATTGTTTGTACACAAGTGTGTAACTCATTATGTTGTGTTTGTGTGTCCATCTGCTAATGTGCACGCACAAAAACGAACTTGCTGTGTGTGCATTGTAGTGGGCGAGTTTGTGAGTGACGCCCTGCTGGTTCCTGACAAGTGCAAGTTCCTGCACCAGGAGCGCATGGACCAGTGTGAGAGCCACCTGCACTGGCACACTGTGGCCAAGGAGGTAAGACAAAAACACACTGGTTCTATTTTTTCTCTCCTCCCGCTATGTATGGGGTCGTTCTTGCTGTGGTGACTCAGCACTATTTCAGTCTTCACTGCTCTCCACAGCCTGCTAATGGCTACAACCTGATTTCTCTTACCCAGTGGTACTAAGTAGTGTGTAAATATGTTTGTGA
Organism: Osmerus eperlanus; assembly: GCF_963692335.1. Taxonomy (NCBI): domain Eukaryota; kingdom Metazoa; phylum Chordata; class Actinopteri; order Osmeriformes; family Osmeridae; genus Osmerus; species Osmerus eperlanus. Next base: position 9,980,067 of record NC_085020.1, read on the forward strand.
TGGTCTCAACTACCTGTGATAACTCCACCAACCAGCAATAAGGAAAAGGGCCATGCTGTCGCTAACTCATTGTTTTCGTGACAACTAGTCTTGCGGAGACCGCACCATGAATCTTCACGACTATGGGATGTTGCTGCCTTGTGGCATCGACCGTTTCCGTGGGGTGGAGTTTGTGTGCTGCCCGGCGGAGCGAGAGGACAGCGTGGCCCTGGAGGGGGAGGAGTCAGACGTATGGTGGGGTGGAGCTGAGACAGAATTCACAGACAGGTATGGATGGAAACGCACAACACTGACACACAAATTACACAGAGGCGAAATAATGAATAAATCCCACCCCCTCCCTTAAAAGACTACTGTAGAGGATCTGTAGACAGACAGACAAGTAGCCCGTCCAATCACTGCATTCGATCCGAATGCTGTCCAATCAGTAGTGCCGGTTCCGACCTTAACCATTGGTCAAGGTTATTACAGTCCTGTGACCCCCACAGATATCGGACTGATTTCATTTCACTGTCAGATCTTTAGATTTATTGGTCGCTATCACGAAATTTATTTCAGAAAATATGTCAAAAAAAGTGCTTCTCAACAACACCCTGCCTTTAAATTCCCTTCTTCTGACCCCCAGCATGCCTCGCCAGGCTGAGCCAGAGCCCACCACAGCTGAGCAAGTTGAAGAAGAAGAGGAGGAGGAGGAGGAGGAGGAGGAAGAGGCCTTTGACAGGGATGAGGACGGAGACGGCGACGAAGACGAAGACAACGACGACATTGACGAGGACGTGACGGAGGAACGGGACAGTGGTGAACGCGTCTCTAACATCGCCATGACCACCACCACCACCACCACCACCGAGTCGGTAGAGGAGGTTGTGAGAGGTGAGAGAGAGAGAGAGAACTGCTGATGGTCATATGAATCAATACACTTTCTGATTGGTCGGAAGTGAGAAAAAGCGGCCAGTTGGCATCTGTTTTTCCTCGTGTTTGGAGATTGGAGATGTGGAGACGTGTAAAATGGCACCCATTATCAGTTATGTTTTTTTTTTATGTTCTGGTGCTGTATATGTCCTTATCTCTCTCTCAGAGGTGTGTTGGGCGCGTGCTGAGTCCGGCCCATGCCGTGCCATGTTGGAGCGTTGGTACTTTGTGCCAGAGAAGGGCCACTGTGCCCCCTTCCTGTTTGGGGGCTGTGGGGGCAACAGGAATAACTTTGACTCGGAGGAGTACTGCTTGTCTGTCTGCAGCAGCAGTTTGTGTAAGTCCCAGGACTGGAGCTGCTCTCCCCATCCCCCTTGTGCGCCCCTCTCACCAGGGTACTTTTCCTCAATTGCCCCTGACCCCCCGCTGTGTGATGGCTCACTCATTCACTTAACTATCTTTGTAACACCTGCAGGTGTGTTTGTGTGTGTCTGTCTTTCTGTGAATGTAACATGTATGGTACAGTGTGCCTGCCAGAATGCCATTAGGTACTAACACTCAACACTGGTCTAGCCATAGAGAGTATGTTTGGAGTTCATCCATATGAATTGGAACTTTGGCCGTTATTTGAAAATCTTGGATCGTCAGCAGGTCAAGGCTTCTGTTTCCCAGGAGACGGATGCTCTGTTCCGGGACTTCCAAGTTAATACTTAGTCAGAGAGCATGAGTCAGCACTGCCCAGGTCCTGACAAAAGAAGAGAGGAATGTTAGTTTGTTAGTTTTACAGCAGTGAGACACAGACATGCAGGAAGGCGTTTTCACGAACACGGCTCAGAGGTAGGAACAGCAACAACAAAAAAAGCGGGAAGCATAGACCGGAGTCAATTAAAGTCATTTATTAAACAACGGAAGAAAAAATGCTGTTGAGGTGTGTGAGTCAGTAGGTCAGTAGGTCTGGTCTCTGCGCACGCCATCTCTTAAAGGGGAAGGAACACACCTGGCCCAGGTGTGTCCACACAGTGTAACGACTCCCTCACCTCTGCCCCCAATCTTGCGAAAGGAAACGAGGCAAGGCAGAGGGAGGAGGCCTTCCCAGTGTGTCAGACGAAAACATGTTCGCTCTTTTTCATCCCATCCTGCTGTCTGTCCTCCTATGGCAGCCAGGAGCAGTGGTCAGCAACATTAACAGCCAGCCAGTCCAAGTACTCACCCATGTCCTGGCTAGGGACATGGGTGAAGAACAACCTGCGCTGCATGTTGTCATTGGGGGTTTTTTTTTGCGCAGGAAACCTATGCACTGAACAATGACCCATGGGGGAATCAAACCGTGGACCTTCTTGCTCTGGCACTGCGCCACCGTGACAGGATCGGGATTCCCCTTATCTCTAGGCTCCGACGTCACTCACTCGCTTACGCTCACACATGAACACTCTTTGTCTCGTGCTACTGTACGTACTGCTCAGTGAGGCTTGTCCTAACCTGCCACTGACTCAAAGTTCATTGCACCACTCATCCGTATCTCTCCCTCTCTCGCTTGCCCTGTCTGGGGTTTGATCCCGGGTCCTGGAACTCAAGCATGTGACTGCCCGCTTCTCACAGACACCACTTTATCCAGCTATGCTACTGAAAGACCAGCAATTTGATGGCCGGCCGGGCAGTATTTATGTGAGAGACTTGGACCAATTCAACTCTGTTACACCAGCCTGTCTTCTCTGTCTGTTTCAGTCTGCCCGTCTGACCTTAATTCCCCAACCAGAGACCAATGTATAACAGCCTCTCACCCCCCCCCCTCTCCCTGTCTAATCCCTTCACTCTCCTACCTTTCCTCTTTTTTTCTGTTTAATCCTCTTCCTTTTCATCTTCCATCACTCCCTCTGTCTCTCTCTCTCCCTATGTTCGGATGGCTGTTCATCCATTATGACCATGTCTTGTCTGCTCCCCTCCTCCACACCTCTCCAGTGCCCACCCTGGCCCCCGGCCTCCCTGACATGGTGGATGCTGTGGACCACTACCTGGAGGCCCCCGGAGACGACAACGAGCATGCTGACTTCCAGAAGGCCAAAGAGAGTCTGGAGGCCAAGCACCGCGACAGGATGGCCCAGGTGTGTGTGTGTGTGTTTGTGTGTGCATGCATTCCCATGAAAAATGCAAGCCCATTAACATATCTATGTGCGCCTTGATATACCGGTGACTCAATGTCCCTTGTTGCCTAGGTGATGAGGGAGTGGGAAGAGGCAGAGAGGGAAGCTAAGAGCCTGCCTCGTGCCGACAAGAAGGCAGTCATCCAGGTAACACACCCACCCTCTGTTCTGCATGTGTGTACGCTCGGGTTGATTGTGTGCTTGTGGGTGCATGTACTGAACAGTGGCAGCACGAGTGTGGAGTGGGTGTACTGATGTGTGTGTGTGTGTGTGTGTGTGTGTCAGCACTTCCAGGAAAAGGTAGAGGCCCTGGAGCAGGAGGCAGCAGGGGAGAGGCAGCAGCTGGTTGAGACCCACATGGCCCGGGTAGAGGCTCTGCTCAACAGCAGGCGCCGTCTGGCCTTGGAGAACTACCTTAGCAGCCTGCAGGCCAGCCCGCCCCGGGTAATAAAAAAAACACACACACACACAAACACACACACAAATTCAAAAAGTCATTCAAAACATCGGCAACTTGGAACCGATTTCTTAAAAAAAACAAAAACGATCTCTCCTTCACCTCCCCCCAGCCTCGCCAGGTGTTAGGGCTGCTGAGGAAGTATGTGCGTGCCGAGCAGAAGGACAGACAGCATACGCTGAAACACTATGAACACGTCCGCATGGTCGACCCCAAGAAGGCTTCTCAGATCCGACTGCAGGTAGAAACCCCCGAGAGAGGTGTGCTGCTCCCGGCCTGTGGCCTCAGCACCGCCGTGCTCTCACGGGAACATTCTCCGCTTTCGACAGCTGTCTGTTTCAAGATGGTTTTCGATGTGGTGCACTGTGTTTATCGCGCCCCCCTTTGTGGTTTGAACCTTTTTGAACTCTGCCTCGTCCAAGGTCTTGACCCACCTGCATGTGATTGACGAGAGGATGAACCAATCAGTGGGGCTGATCGAGAAGGTGCCTAGCATGGCCAAGGAAATCCAAGACCAAGTTTGTGAGTGCCGACCTCAATCCCATCCACCGAGTTATTAGAATACGTATTAACCACTCACATATTTTAGTCAGCAATTTTACAATGACTCACCTCCCAAATGCTGTGCTATTTGCAGTAGCCAGAAGTGTTCCGTCTTAGCTGGCAATTTCTTCCTCTACGAAGCATACATTACTCATCATCTCTCTCTTACTATCTGTCTTTCTCTCTTACCATCTCTCTTAATCCCTCTCTCTTGAACAATCTGTCTTTTTCTGACTCAACTAAACTTCTCTCTCTAGCTGTCCTCATGCAGAAGGTTCAGTCAGAGCTGTCTCAGCAAGTCTCTTCCCTGCAGAGCGATGGGAGAGTGAGTTACGCGCACGCACACACACACACACACAAACAGTAAATAGCAAACATTGCAAATCCTGTCAGGAGAATTTAAACCGAGCACTCGCACACATCCTGGGCCAACTGTGCACGTATTTATGCTTACAGACTGACAGTAGGGTGAGTTATGGGAACGATGCCCTGATGCCAGACCAGGCCTACAGCTCGGCCCCACTTGATCCCAGCCTCGGAGTGGACCGCCTGGGGTTCATCCACCCTGAGAGCTTCAATCAGCCCAACACAGAGAACCATGGTAAGACGCAGACACACAAGTTTTTATCGCTATTCTTGTGGGGACTCACAATTCCACTCAAAATCCTGTTTTCCTCTAACCCCTAACCTCAACCCTTAAACATAAATTAAACCCAAATCTAGTTCCAAACCCTAAAACCATTGAAGGGGGGATTTCTGGTCCCTCCCCCCCCCCCCCACAAGACAAGTTAAACAAGTCCACACGCACTATCTGAAGGGATAGTAATCTTGGTGATCAGAGCTTTTTGTTGATGTGACCCACAGTGGAGCCTGTTGATGCTCGTCCAGTCCCTGACCGAGGTCTCCCCACACGACCTGGTGAGCCGGTTTGTGCGTGTGCGAGTTTGTGTGTCTGAGTTAGAGTGAGCGTCGTGTTTGGCTCCTCTGACTCCGTTTGTCCTCCTGAAAACCAGAGGGATTCCCTGAGGTGAGGATGGACACTGAGGAGAGGCAGAGCACCAGCTACGAAGTCCATCACCAGAAACTGGTAACCAAAGCCACATCCAACGCACAACCGCTTGACCAACAGCTTGTGTCCTGAGGGACAGCCGGCGTTGTTACTGACAGTGGGTGTTGTGGTGTTTGACAGGTGTTCTTTGCAGAGGATGGGGGCAACAACAAGGGCGCCATCATTGGACTGATGGTGGGCGGGGTCGTCATAGCGACCATCATCGTCATCACCCTGGTGATGCTGAGGAAGAAGCAGTACACTTCCATCCACCACGGAGTCATCGAGGTGAGAATATGGGTGTGTGCGTTCATGTGTATATTGTGTGTATGTGTGTTTGTGTGTGTGTGTGTATTGAGCTGTGTGTGGGCTTGTTTCAGGTGGATGCTGCAGTAACACCGGAGGAACGTCACCTGACCAAGATGCAGCAAAACGGCTATGAGAACCCCACCTACAAATTCTTTGAGCAGATGCAGAATTAAGGAACTACCCGTTCACCTCGCTCCCTCTTCTCCTTACCCATCTCTTTGTCACCTGTCGGCCTGGTTCCATTGTGGTCTGTTAGACCCTTTCCCGTAGATTCCAATTGTTTTGACATATCTAATTGAACAGGATAGGTGGATATAGAAGTGTGGATGAGAATGCTGTTTACCCTGTTTTAAGAGCAAGGTGAAGCCTTGCTCTCCTTGCCATCTCCATATTGCTACACCTACCCCAGAGTGAGGGTAGGGGAAGGTGGCTAGAGAACTAAATGGAACAAAGCCACAATGCTTGTATAATCTCTCCCCTGTAGAGGTAGATCCTCTCATCGTCCACAGCTGCTACTGCTCCGACAAGGGTATTTGTCTTCACCTGCATTTCGTCCGATTTAAACCTATATTTGTTTCTACAAAGAATCGACACAAAACCAGGTTTTTTGGGGGGGGTTTTCTTTCTCAGAAGTCAGCCCCCGTCCCCCGGTAAAATAATGTTTACCAGAAGCCCATCTGACCCCTATCACGAATCCTTCTTATCCTCTCTCTACATCTCGTTCTCTCTCTCTCTCTCTGGCCCTATCCATCCCCCCCATCTCTCCCACGCACATCTCTCAGATGACAGCTGTGTGGTGTATTTGGTGACATAACAGCTCTTAGAGCTAGCGATGAGGGGATGAGGACGGGGAGGAGGGAGTGAGGGAGGGGTGGGAGCTTCTCTGATCTGTTCTCTCTCTCTCTCTCTCTCTCTCTCTCTCTCTCTCTCTCTCTCTCTCTGCAGGATTACGCCCCAATGGTTCAGGTTTTGTTTTTCAAAAAAGAGAAAGAAAATAAACCGAAAAAAAAAATAAAAAAAAAGATTCCCCAAAAATATATTTACACGATCAGAATAAGGATGAAGAATATTGAATGTTTTGTTTTCAGTTTTTCATTATTTTGTGTGTAATGTATTGAATTAAAGCCAGACATTAGCTGTAAGTATATTGTAGTGCATGGCAATATTGATGGGAGATAAGCTGTCTGTACATGGCCATGGTGAGCCTGTGCCCTAGCCCTCTACAGACCTGCCCTCCCGTTTAGCAGGATTGTACATTTCTAGTGTCTTCTTTGTGATCTTGTGATTTGAAGAAGAAAAAGATTATTTAGAACCTGGTCTGCTTTGTTGTCACAGAGACATGCTTTACACAATCTCTACTTTCATTTTAATTACCACCCCCCCTCATGCCTCACTTTGTGTCCGTTGCATGGGCAGAATGCTCTATCTATACATGTAATATAATAATACGAAATGTAACAGAGGAAGTGGGTTACTGTGTTAATGTTTGCGTTCTATGCACTTTAAGTTTCATGTAGAGAGTTCGGTGTGCTTCTGTTGCCCCATCTCTGTTCCCTGTTTGGTAACTAGTATAGCACATGTGGGACGAGGACCGAGATGGGTGATACTGTAGAGAAAGGGGTCGCGCAGGGTCCTAGTCCTAATCTTGGGATTGAGAAACCTTACAGTTGGGATTCTTGCATTCCAGGTTGCGTTCCATTCGGGACACGTCAGCATTCCACTCTACCTCTCCTGTCACTCTGGATGGTTCACCGACGTGAAACTCATCTGTCAGCTACTCCTTTTCAAGTGCGCCGACTCTATACATTCCACCTCTCGTCCTCGTCACTCCATGCGGTGTCTGCACGCCGCCGCGTGTAGCATTTCGAAGCTGTGGGAGTGTGGGAGCATCTGAGTGAGAGGGGAAATCGACAAGAGACGGAGAAAGGAACAGGGTGTTTACGTCTGTCATCCCGTGTTCTTTTTCCACCGTCTTAGTCTTTTCTCACACACTCACTCCCCTGCCACACACATTTCCCATATATCACGACATGTCTCAAACACTCAACTATTTTTCTATCTTTTGTTGTTTATACCTTTGCAGTGTATGTGTCTGTCCTGTGGTGGATTAGCAACTGCTTGCCTATTGTCGGATATTTGATTTCCTTATCTCAACACCTGGCTTCCAAAGCTGAGGCTTATACTGATCTCAGACCAGTCAATGTAGGGTAGCATAGCTTGTTCATGGATCCCTGACCCACACATTGTAGGTGGGAACTAGGGCACTGCTCTCAGATCAGTATTACAGGACTGTACAAATGTGACATTTCTCCCAAAATAATTTAAACAGTACAACCTCCAGTGAACAAGAATGTGACATTCATATCGTGCAATTATCTCAGATCCACACACTACCCAACATACTGACACTGAGACACAAACTGAAGCTCTTAAATCAGGTGAATGTTTTGATGTTGTGAGGACAAGTTAGTCGGCATCTTCAAATGTTAACGGTGAAAATGAAGGCTTTCTTTCATACACTTGCTGACAATTTTCCCGTGTAGCGCTGCATTTTGCTTATAATGCTTAAGAGAAAAAGCTTTCTACACTATCCCATCAATAAAGTTTTGAATGTACATACAGCTCTGGTCTGTGTGATGTTTATATCCGCATGCAGTATTGATGGGTCTGTGTGTGGTGAGGGGGCATCGTGTGCTACATGGAAGGGCAACTAGGACAAATTGGAGAGGGGGGGTTAAGAGAAAGACCATGTGCTCATGGCCTTTGGTGCCTTGATCTGTTAGGTAGAATCTATTTGATGGTGGATGACTGAGTATGCATGAGTTAATGCCATTTCCTTGTCGTTAGTGCCAAAGCCACATTTCTGATAAGATTTCTTGAGTGTAGCAAACGGAGACACTGAATGAGAAAGAGATTCTCCGAGCTTCATAGGAACATTTGCCACTTTATTACTCCCCCTGCTGGACAGAAAAGGCCCAGCTCAAGAGACACTAAATAAAATACAAAACAGATCCTTTAGAAATTGAAAATATGAAAATACACTGCCCTTTGAGGCTATCAAAAACATAGATAAGCGGTATATACAATGGTAACCCCACTTAACTACAAGAAGGAACCAATGATGCGAAGCGCATATACGTTCACAAATGTTGTCTCTTAAACAGACATATGCACACACAAGAGACTTCGGGTCTCAATCATTTCACGCGACCATACGCACTCAAAGAAAGCATCTCTCCCTGGTTAGAATCAAATGAAAATAAAAAAAGAAACAGCGCCCCTGCCCCCAAAGTTGGCCATAGACACTGATTATTTAGGGCAGGTTCCCCAGGTTAGGCCTGGTCCTAGACTAGAACAGTGGCCGGTCTCCACTGGAAGGACTTCAGTTCTAGAACAGGCTTAATCTGTGTCGGGAAGCAGGTCCGGAGGGTCTGTTTAATGTTCACCCCTCACGGCAAAGGCTATGATTGGGGTACGGAAAACTGATCTTAAATCAGTCTCAAGGACAACTTCTCTCAGGTCCCATCCCAAATCAACCCCATGCCCCTTTGGAGATCTGAGCAGGTTGGAAAGGTAAAGCCAGGGGTGACAGTTTCAACCAGCTAAATTGCAGCTACAATCCCACCCTTTCCACCCATTAGGTTTCCACAGATCTTCACTGGCATCAAATGTTGATTTCGGAGAGATCCAAAAATGACCCCCGACCCTCAGCTGTCCTTATCCAATGCGGTTGTGGCCAGCGTTACTGTGGTGATGGGCTGACCAATCCCATGCAGTTGCATGCGTGCCAGCTTCTTCTGCTCGCACTCTGTGACCAGGGTGTTGAGATCGGCGGCGCTGTAGCCTATGAGAGTCCTCAGGTCGCACACAAACTTGTAGACAAAGCGCTTGCCCTGCACCTTGCTGATCATGTCCCCATCATAGTAATACCTGGGGGAGAGAACAGGCGATGGTCAGAATCTGTTTAATAGAAGGCTGACTACCCAAAAGAAGCTTAACATGCCATGTTTTGTTCAGGAAATGACACCCATACACAGAGGCAGCGACACAGACCTGAGTGCTCGACTGAGTTTCTCGTAGTTCATGGTGGGCTTGTTCTTGCGCTGGCCCCACTTCTGGGCCACCAGTTCAGGCTGGTTCAGCTTGAACTCGCCCTCCTCGCCCACCCAGGAGATGCAATCCCGGGCGTCCTTATCCGTCAGCAGCTCCAGCAGGAACTGCCAGAGCTGGATCTGACCGTTGTTACCTACGGACAAGCGCGCGCATGGGGAAGCACTTCAATGTGTATGAATGATTTAGACTTGTACTTTTTAGATATTTCAGATTCGGAACATGTCTATCGTATGCACCTCCCTGCCACAGCACATTCCTCGTTTGTGTGAACTTACGTGGCGAGGTAAAGCTCGTTCTGTTTCTATGGAACATTTCGTTCGGCATGGTCACGGGCACCTCTAGTGTCTGAAGTAAAAGACGCAAATGCACGCGGAGGCCTGGGGATACCTACCCGTGCGGTTGCCAGGTGAGCTGCGTTCCTCCCCCCCTGAGATGCGTGGGGTTCTGGCACCACGGCTCTGCTTCATGACCTTGATGGTGGTGGGCGTGGCCACCGGGGCTGGGATGATCTGGACCGCTGGAGGGTGGGGTTATTTTAAAAAAGGCAGTGCATGAGCTGTTTTACTGAGTACATCGTTTATGAAAACCTCCGTTTGTCCGAGTCTGTCCACTTACGTTGGTCAATGGTGACCGTGGCCTCGCCAGATTGGTCTTGACTGGCCAATACATCTGGAAGAACAAACAACATTACAATGTTTCTTCAACTGTTAACACTGTTTAGTGTCCAAAGTAGTTCATGTGTTTTCCTTGTATCATACATGTGTATTTTGTCATGTATATGCCTTTAAGTTGAACAGTGTCTCCAAACCCACACACATTCCTGGTGACTCACATTTGCGCAGCAGTTCCAAGTGGCTCCATAGGATCTCTCCACTGGGGACCCTCTGCAAGAACTCTTCCTGGTTGAAGGAGCAGAGGTCACGACCTTGGATGTGAATCCCTCCTACCTCCATCTCATCAATGTTGAACTCCTTCATCACCCACACAGCCCAGTGGATAACCTGGTCTGCTGTCCACTGCACTGGGTCTTAGGGGAAGAGAAGAACAAGGAATATGTTCTCAAATGTGTGCACTCACTTAAAACGTAACAGAGACACAAAATGTACCACACAGAGATATATTCAGACACATTTGAAGTTTATGGTCCAAGGCTGAAGATTTCAGTTTTCTTAACATACGACATACATATGGGGTTGTGTCTCACCATAGGGGATGCCCAGACGGACCTGCTCCTTGCGGTAGCCTTCCAGGGCGGCCGCCCAGCGGGTAACCTGCTCCGAGGTGTCATCCGCCAGGGTGGAGCGTTCCATGGCGATCAGCTGACCCTCCTCCACCAGAGTCCCCTCCTCCCCTGCCGCGTCGGGGTCGATAACCACCTCCACTGTCTCCACCGGCTTCACGATCTCCAGGATGTTGAGCTTCTCCTCGCCTGGAGCACAGACGAGAGCAGGACAGGAGAGGGGAAAGAGAAGGATGATGAAGATGAAAGGAGAGGGTGCAGTGTGCTTCAAGAGTCCTACACTTTGAAGGTGGGAGAGTTGACCTTTGATAATCTAGTGACTAAATTTGATAACTAGATTTCTGTACCTTGTGAAGATACACCTCCACACATAACAACACTATAGAGGTTCAATGTTGACAGTTTGGTCTGAGATCTTCTTCAGGATATTTCATGTGAACATTTGCTTACATCTTTAACCCTCGTGCTGCCTTCGGGTCACATGACCCAAAGGTTCATAACGAACCATCGTTGTGTTTACCCAATTTTACCCAATACAAAAACAAATAAAAATAATTTTCTTTTAACCTTCGCAATGTGGGGGGTCTGAGACAGCCCAACGGTTAAAAGAAAATGCTTCACTTTGTTTTTGTATGCGGTAAAGTTGTCGCAATACGACGGTGGGTCACAATGACTGATGGGTCAGAATGACGCGAAGATAACACAAGGGTTAAAGTAGCTTGGTCTTCTGTCTGTCTGTGTGTCTGTGTGTGTGCATCAAGTACCTGGCTTTGTGACGATATGTAGGCTGAGCTGCACTGTGCCATCTGTCTTTACTCCCTGGTCAAACAGGCTCTGGTCAGGATGTAGCTGAGAGAGAAAAAGATCCAGAAAGAGAGTTTGATGAGAATTAGCAGTGGAAAATCTAAATTGAATTTAAAATGGGAAGTACTGTGGAAGACGGAAAGATAGGAACAAACTGAAAACAGGCCGATAGCACTGTGAGAACAGAGAGGCTACTTCTTCCATTTCTACCTGCATGTCCTGCAGACAGATGTCATAGCCGTCCAGAGACACCTGGATACGGGGTTCTAGAAGCTTTTTCAGGTTGCCAATTGGCTCGTTGATGTCAATGTCCTGCTGGATCAAGTCGGCCGATGTGATGGTTGTTTCTTCCACCCTGAAGATGACAACAGTGGCAGAAGCATAAGTGGTGACAGAGGGGAGACAGTTCCAGTCACTGCTTTTGGTCTGTTGACCAAGTCATGTCAAAGGTCCATTTACTCACCCTTCCTCCAGACATCCCTGTTTCTCCTGTCCATCGATCTCAATCTCTATCATCTCCTCTGTCTCACTTTTAGACATGGTTGAGCTCCCTCCCAAGAGTTACCTAGCAGAACAATTAAATAGGGTAATATAGGGTAAATAAGATAACAACTTATCTTTAAGAGTTATATTAGCTCACACATTGCCAGACTGGGCACTGAAATTCTTAAGACAAAAGCTTTACAACTATAACAACCATTAAATAGATATTTAATTGCAGATAATATAATGTACTGTACATTTAAATGTAGTTGTTATTTAAGTATATTTATGTATTTAACGTTTAATCTGTTAAAAAAAATATTTGTATGTATAATGGAAATGTCCTTATTTTCAAAGAATTTTCAGAATTTAGTTATTCTTAAGGTCTTTGAAATTGAGACTGGCGAAATACATCATTGGATATCTTTCGTAGTCTTAAAGTAATTCTAAATTGGGAAAAGAAAGGCGCTTTTTAGGGGCTTTAACAGCACTATACATACTTCAGAATTATGTTATGGTGAAAGCCTCGATTTCTCATTGGGCGAGTGAGACTTTAGTGTGAGCTCAAAGTACTAATACTTGCCCACTCGAGGGCGAGGCCTAGCAAATGTGTACAGGCCTTGCAATAGGCCATCGCTTAATAAATCCATACTTTTTTATTTATTTATCACTAAGCAAAGTACACTAGCGCATACATTTCGGTCGTGCTCGTGACTGTAATGCCTATAGAATAGGTGTAGAATAGTTGTGCTTTGTTTATGGAAATATGACCGCGATCAGACATAATTCGGTCCGAGAATACGCAGAGGGGCGAGGCACTACAGACCTCGAGTCTCATATGAAGCACACAACTGTAGTTGACGATAACAATTCATTTCGACAATAACTTGTTTGCGTTTCGATTACGATTCCCTTGGAAAGTTAGAATCTTGAAAACTTTAAAACGGAAATGGAATAAACGGAAACAAAACAGCATAGGGCAAATGGAAGGAGCCGGAAATCCTGGCTAAGTTTACAGACTTCCGAGAGCTGTCAAGGGAAATACCTGCGTAATTTGCTCGTTCGAAATAGAATACAAATACAGGATTTGCGGTCTATAACTTAGAATCATTTCTACTTATTTTCAACTAAGCGCACAACGTACCAAAGCCTCGAAGAACTGGACACAGGGAGACAACCCTTCGGCGTTTGCATCGACCAGACTGAGAATACATGTAACCAGTCAGCTTAGCTCGTGTTTGCGTTCACAGAAAGGCTAGCATTCATTAGCCAGCGGCTAGCTAGCAGTAGCATCCTGACTGACTAACTACGTGCATTATTGGGATGTGCTACCAAGCATAACAAGGAGTTGAAGATGATTAGTATATAGTGGATCCTTTTGTGAAACTTTAGAAAATGTTTAAGTCCGCGGGTGAACTAGTGATGTGAGACGATGCAGCATACTGCATGGTTTCCCAACCCACGCAGAACCAATCTGTTACTAGCCTAAATGGTTAGATTGCACATTTTTATTATTTTGAAATGTGTTTGGATCACTAACTTGTTAGTTGGGTATTCTTAGCAGATTTTTTTGTAACCAATAAACCAGTCATATGTTAAGCTTGATGTTCAGTAACTACCTACCTAAGTTACTTGACAATAATTGTGATCTAGCTAACAAGCTAGTTGGCTTTGCGCTAAACTATGAAGACAGCTCGCTAGTCAATTAGCTAGCATATGAGTTGTAACTTTGTTAGCTATGATAGCTAGCAAGTCTTTCAATACAAAATAGCGGGAAGATTGACGAGGCACAATAGCAGACACTAATAAGCAAAGTGTTCACCCTCTTTGTTATGAACTTATTTAGTACATATTATGGATATCAAATAAACATACCTCCTTTGATTTTGTTTTCAAACCTCCAAGATTCTGTACTTCGTACGAGTCCCGTTGGGTAGCAAGAAGGCCTGCCTTCAAATCGAATTCATGCAAGTTTTTGGTCAACAAGAGAAGGGGCGGGGACTAGTTTTGGAGACAGATTTTGCTACTCTGGTAAATCTGTTGTTGACCATGTGATAATGTGGGATTTCTTTAGATATTATAATTTATATACTTTTCCAGATTAAATCCCTTTAATTTATTGTCCTGATAATATAAGGGATTTATCCTGGAGAAAATGTCAGAAGTGTCGCTTATCTCTATGTAATGATATGTTCACTACCTTTTATGTAATTATTTAATGTACGTACATAATACAGACCTGTATTGCTCCTAGAAAATTGTGTCCACTTAAGGGAAATGCTAACAGACCTATGATGTTATAATGTACTGTAGCCTGTTTGCTGTTGGTTGTGGCAACTATAATAAAGCATGGTCTAACTTGATGGGCATCGTTAAGTATTTAGTCCTAGTCCATTTCAACCTCTTACATCTAAACACATCAGAATCAGAATGGGATTTATTCGCCATGAAAGTTTGCACAGACAAGGAATTTGCTTTGGCAGGAAGGTGCATACAATAAACATATACCTAAAATTTAAATATGTGGACTATCTATACTAAGGGTACATAAACTAGCAGTACTAAGTGGGATTAGAATAGAATTAAATATACAATAAAATAAAATAGGTGGCTGAGCGGTGAGGGAATCGGGCTAGTAATCCGAAGGTTGCCAGTTCGATTCCCGGTCATGCCAACTGACGTTGTGTCCTTGGGCAAGGCACTTCACCCTACTTGCCTCGGGGGAATGTCCCTGTACTTACTGTAAGTCGCTCTGGATAAGAGCGTCTGCTAAATGACTAAATGTAATGTAAATATAAGTTGCCGTAAATTACAATATAAAAATACAAATATTACAAAAAATACAAATGTACAAGATACCATTTTGTAATGCAGTGCAAAAAGCACATTATCCCATCCCCATTAGATTTCTGGTGCAGATTGATAGAGCTGAATACTTACATTGTAGTAGCGCTAGAAACAGATAATTGGAGGATATCATTTCATGTTTTTTAATGAATCATGGCCTACTCACAATGAGGGAAAATTAGAGATCCTGACATGCAAACGAGCCTGAGTTTTTTTTTTTTTAGATGTATGAGTTATGTAGCCTATGTTATTTTACTGTTGGGAATCATTTGTAACCAGACTCTACAATGGGTTTAGTTCTACCCAAAAGCATTTACTCACGGCTAACTATGCCATGCATGTATTGACCCAAAAGCATGTATGCTGCACACCAATTATCAGCAGATGTGAACAAAGAACCAATGAGAAGAAGAACCAATGAGATTGAATTTACGTGAGAAACTCGGGGAGCCACTTTTGGCCTAACACCGGAAGTGTTTGCAGAGAGGTTAACGGAATCGAAAATGGCTGAGTACCTGGCGTCCATCTTCGGAACAGAGAAAGACAAGTGAGTAAATATTTTACTTTAACTTACTATTGATACAAAACCAACAATCACTGTCAATGCACTTTCCTCAGAATACCAGCTAGCAAATATTGATTGATATTGATTTTTACCTAAACACGATGCAGACCAAACGGCGGTTCTGTGAGGGCTGTGCTAGCTAGCTCAATATGCACATCAGTGAATGGGCTCTGACTGGCGCGCGTGATACAAAACATTTGAACAGACAATTTACGCATGATTGAAAGTAAATAGGTAAATCTTATTTTCGCTAATATATACAAAGTTAAATGCTGGTATTCTGGTTGGCAACGAATTGTAAAATCTAAACAGCGAGTTATATTCAAGATTTTAAAACATCAACTGAAAAGTTACAACGTGAGCTAGTTAGCCTAGATGGCTAGCTAGGCTATCTTGTAGGCTAATGGTGAACTAGCGGCTAACCATGCTTCGTTCACTGACGCTACCATCCATTTGTTACCTTCCACAATTCTAGGGTCAACTGTTCTTTCTATTTCAAAATTGGAGCCTGTCGCCATGGGGACCGCTGCTCCAGACTACACAATAAACCAACCTTCAGTCAGGTAAGTTTGTAAATATACTTCGGCAATAGGTTTTTTAAATCGTTGACTTAATATCTCCATAATCGGTCTTTACTTCCAAGTGATTCTGATGGGACCTGAGGGGAGACACTGGAATAGATGCTACCTTTAATATGCTTGAATAATGTGATGTACTACTGTATTGATGTTCAGTGAGTGGTCTACATAGCTTATAATATGCAATGCCGTTTCCTTTCTTTGTGCATCTCAAGTTTCCAGCATATAGCCTACAATTTCCCAGAACATCAGCCCAGAAGATTGTGTTAGAGCACACACAGCAGGGCTAGAAGTTTTGTTTAAAAAATAGGCTACAGCTTGGAGATGGCAGAAAACACACATGCTCCTGTATGGTTTTACTAAGTGAAATTAAAACATTTTTTTATCTGCAATTAACTGCTCTATACAGTAATGCACAATTACTCCTGAACGCAAACCTAGTTCTAGTTTACTGTCGGTGCTAGTGCAGGTTCAATCTTGAACCCTCTAAAGGCAAAGCTGCTTGTCCATTTCATGGTACAGGTGTCCTGACAATTCATCCTACCCGTCAGATTGTCATACCAGTGCTTACTGTGTCATTTTTGTCAAGCTGTAAAATCATCCTACTCCTTTGTTTTAGATAGGTAGGACAATCTTATTAGGTAGGCTATTTTGCACTGTAAAATTATTCAGTTTATTTTAGACTGCTAGGACAATCTGAAGTATTTTGCCCTGTAAAATCATAGCCTACGACCAGGATTATTTTGATGTGTTAAGATTGATCGATAGATATATCTATATCTATCGATATAGATATTGCTTTGATTTTGCAAGTGCTATGGAAGGACAATCGGACAAGGTAAGACAAATCAACAGAACATCGACTCGATTGACCTCCACATACTTCGTTTTCCACGACTTGATGTTGAAGCAACTTCAACATGTCCTTTTCAACACTGAACGCTGGATCCCTTTTGTCTGCAACACAGAGGAACAACTGCAGTCGTCTGATCAGAGCTTGGTTTTGCGGTTTTAAGTGTCAAGTCAGTGTAAAAATTTGCGTCTGCTGTTAGACATTGGCCGTTTTGTAGGGCACTACAATTTTATAGTCGCTATAAAAAAAATAGCGGCCTTAGGCAGGACGTCCCGTGTCGCATTTCTCTCTGATCAATCAGCAGTCTGCAGTGTTTTCACTGCACGTTTTTGGTATCGTCTCGGCTCACTTGGTACCACAACGGAGGTGCTACCAAAAAACCCACAAGGTACCAGATTTGCCAGATGGAAATCCAAAGAAGGCAGGTCGAGCCGGTAGCATAGTGGAAGAGAACCATGAGAACCGGTTTGCTTTTCCATGGCCGAGAGAGCCACTGTGTTATGTCACTGTGTACAATATGTCTCCGCCTATGGGGCATTCACACTAACAGCGACGTGATGCAATGTGAAAGCGGGCGTCGGGGGAGGAGCCAAGGAGCAACGCAATGGTCGTATTCCAGCAATGAAGGGGTCAGGAAGTTGAGAAATATTCAACTTTGTTCCCAGATCTTAGATGTGTACTTGACAGCTGTGGCCAGGGTCTGTCATCAGATCAATTATAACATTTGTAGAGCGGTCCAGCCGACTCAAAAACTTAAAAGTGAGGTTCCTCAGCAAGGCCATGAAGGTGGTTAAACCCATATTACACAACAGCTCACTGGCTCTAGTACTCCTGGGTTTCTTCAAGAGAATCCTAAGACAGTCATTATAGGCTACTTTCAATTTACGCAAGCTCTCCTACCCCATTAACAAGGCAACAGCGCTCGAAAAGCTATGTGCAGCAAGATGACGTTCGTTAGCTATTACATCCTTTAAGATGAAGATTTTGTGATTGACGTATACCAATGGTCACGATAATCTCAGCCCCTGACGTAAATGGAACGGACACAAAAATGTGTTTTAGCTAATAGTCATTGCTTTGTCTATCTTGTGAGATTCCAAGGCTGAACCATCTTAACGTGTCATGTCAAACTAATTCATGCAGCCGCCATTTTGGATTTTACTTAAAGGTGTTAACTTTTCACAGGCCACTAATTCGGCCCAGATGATCTTCGGACCAAGTTTCACAAAATCGGTTATCAAACTGAATTTTTATTTTCGAAACTGCTTGTCTGTTAGAGCCGATCAAAATGGCAGTTGGCCGTCAAACAAGAATTTGGGTCATATCTTAGCAATTCTTTGATGCATTCACACCAAACTTTGGAGATATACTCTGAACCCTGTTGAGAAGATGCCAAAAAAGGTTTGAGTCATTTGACCTCCTTGGCCCCATCATTGCTGCTTGAAGCTACTTTTGCAAGTGTTATTTTGATGTTTTGCTGACAAATTTAGGCTCTTACCCCTAGTGGTCAAAATAAATAAATTCAAATAGTGGTGGTGTTTGATAATTGGCTATAGCGTTTGATAAATGTGGTGGTGTTGTTTGATAATTGGGTGGTGGTGTTTGATAATTGGCTATAGCGTTTGATAAATGCCATCCGTTTTATTACACCATTACTACTCTCCGGCATTAAGTACATAAGGAATGGAAGTGTTCTTCATCAGCATAAGTCATTAATTGTCTATTGTATTAGCTCTCTAAAGAACCAGGGAATTCTGACATCCACTCTAAAGTTCAGATTTCAGCACCCTGTTTTGCTGCAGTTGCTGTTTTAAGATTCTGATGACGGCACATCCTTGTCGTGGTGATCTTGTACCTTAATCAAAATCTCGGACTGCTCCCTTACAACTTTTACCTCGCATAAGAGGGCACGCCAAACACCCAGCTCGTCCAATCCCGCTTAGCTTTGTTCCTTTGTCTGCCTGTTGAATCTATCCAGGCCTTTCTTCACTTGTAAATTACCACAGGTCCCAAGATGTCTTTTAATGTCTGGGTTCTATTTTTTTTCTTTCTTGGTTCCCTTTGTGTCCATGGAGTTGGCCCATATACTTGGCTTGCAAATTCTAGGTTCTCAGAGGTCCTTGGATTTGGCCCAGGGATTTGCGGTGCTTTTAGGTTCTTATAGTTCCAGGGATATCTCCGGTTGCATTTCTAGGTTTCTATAGGTCCAGGGACTTGCCCTGTTCCTTTTCTAGGTTCCAATAGGTCCAGGGACTTGCCTGGTTCTATTTCTAGGTTCCTATAGGTCCAGGGATTGCCCCGGTTCCATTTCTAGGTTCCTATAGGTCAAGCGACTTGCCCCAGTTCCTTTTCTAGGTTCCAATAGGTCCAGGGACTTGCCTGGCTCCGTTTCTAGGTTCCAATAGGACCGGGTACCTGCCTTCTTTTCCAGGTTCCTATAGGTCCAGGGATTTGGCACATCTACTTTCCTGCAGATTCTAGGTTCCAGTAGGTCTGGGGATTCGGACCACCCAATTTCCTGCAAATTTTAGGTTCCTATTGGTCCAGAGATTTGACCCACCTACTTTCCTGTAGGTTCTAGGTTCCTATTGGTCCTGGAATTTGGCGGACTTCCTTCCTAAAATCTGTAGGTTCCTTTAGGTCCAGGGATGTTGCCCTTCCCCCTCCTAGGTTCCCATAGGATTCTTTTTTTGTTGAAGATTTTATGAAGGTTTTAGGAAACAAACCAAACTCCACCTTCAACATGATCTGCATTACTTAGTGCAACAGTTATGGGGGAAATTAGTCTATATTTTTTATATATTTTTATTTTTCCCTCTGCAGACCATCTTGATTCAAAACATCTACCGTAACCCCCAAAACAGTGCACAGACGGCCGACGGCTCACACTGTAAGTGCATCCGCTCTAGTCCTCTCAGTCTCTAAATCTCAAATCAGTCTCTAAGCCCACACCCATATGTATTTGTTGAGATCAGGGTTTATAAAAAATAAAATAAATACAAAAATGGGCCGACGGCTCCAGTTTG
The DNA here is from genome assembly GCF_963692335.1 of Osmerus eperlanus. Classification (NCBI taxonomy): domain Eukaryota; kingdom Metazoa; phylum Chordata; class Actinopteri; order Osmeriformes; family Osmeridae; genus Osmerus; species Osmerus eperlanus. The sequence continues at coordinate 9,999,986 of NC_085020.1, forward strand.
GCGTCTGAGTGGTTTATTGGAATTTACCTTCCTGACCCTCTCAAATCTGCACATGGGTGTAGCGGAGGATGTTGGACGGGCGTTAGCCCTTACGTCTCCTCTTTAGTTTGCCCCCCGTTCCCAATATTTTGGTTTCTGCAGGCTTCTTGACATGCTTGTGAGGTCTTGTTTGTCTCACCATTTGTAGCAGGAGAAGCCATAACGCCTCTATGGTAGCAAAGGATGCCTTATTTGACAACGGTATCAGGATACCCCAATATATATATATATATATATATATTTTTTTTTTTTTCAATGGCAGGCTGGAAATCTTTTGAGCTGTGAGGATTCTAGACTAGCTCTGTGTGATCCCTCCCCCTGCTACTGATCTCTTACCTTTTTTAGAATTTTTTTTAGTCTGCATTAAACCATAAAAAGGTGTTTAGCTTTGAGGTCTTATAAAAAGACGGCCTCTTAGGCCAAAAAGACAGGCTATTTGAACAGGCGTTATATTGGCTAATTGGTGTGAAGTTGGTGTGCATGGGTTGTGTTAAACGTAGTGGTGAGGTCCAAGTAGCATGTTAAATGGTGCATTTGGTTGTAAATACTTTTGGCCTATGGTTGACTTGAGTTGTACAGCTGGTCTACTGCTGCACTCTTCAGGTAAGTTAAGGGGAGTCAGATGGCTGAGTGGTGAGGGAATCGGGCTAGTAATCAGAAGGTTGCTAGTTCGATTCCCTCATTCCCAACCAAATGACGTTGTGTCCTTGGGCAAGGCATTTCACCCTACTTGCCTCGGGGGGAATGTCCCTGTACTTACTGTAAGTCGCTCTGGATAAGAGCGTCTGCTAAATGACTAAATGTAAATGTAAGTTAGGGATGGTGGTCTGACTGCCATGTACTGTTTCCTGAGTGTCTCAGAATGACTGACAAACAGCCACTTAACATTCTGTATTTCTTACCATTAGTCTGACGACTTGTTTTGTTGATCTAAAATAATGACTCAATGTTGGCTGATCACAAATGGTATCCTTTTATTTCTATTGTTTTCAATGTCATTCTGAGACTCTCACTGACTTCACCTGCTCCTGCAGCTCGGACCAGTGCAGTGGACCCTCCTAACCTCTCTTTCAGTCCTCTGCCAGCTCCCACTGGGGCCCATTTGGACACCAGAACTCAGATATTGATCAGCTAGTTATTTGATTGCTGGGGTTGGGGTAGTACAGTTAATAATGCTAATAAAAACAAACCTTTTTAGAAAACCTGCTTGAAAATATCTCAATGTACGTTTTTGTATTTCAGACTATTGCCCTCTTGAACATTTACCGTAACCCTCAAAACACTGCCCAGTCTGCTGATGGTTTGCGCTGTAAGTTTTCCACCCCCTAACAGGGATCTGGTACTCTAAGTCATTCTCTCTTTTGCTTTCTGTCACTCTCACCTTCATATCATGCTGTACGCCCACACTGTCATTCTCCTATGTGTCTGACATTATCCATCCCCTTAACCCTTGTACACATGGTCAGCTCTCTGGTTGAGTGCTTTTGCTAGTCCAATAAACTAGACTCAGTTTTATACATGTCTGAAGACTATTAGAAGGTCACAGCTATAGACTTAAGTTGACTGCATTTTAATAGTAAATAGACATCGCAAGTCCCCCCCCCCCCCCCCCCCCCCCCCCTTTGCAAGTTGTGCTGACCTTGAAGGGGATGTTCTCAGGTTTGATTGACCCTGATGTCTTTTTCTCCCGTCACCACTAGGTGCCGTCAGCGATGTGGAGATGCAGGAGCACTACGATGAGTTCTTCGAGGTGGTTATCTTTAACACATTACCTGTAAATGGTGGTTCACTTCCACCAGTGTCTACTGATTGTTTACTCTCGCCACCAGCCACAATGGAGTGGGCGCTGTATTTCAATCCAGCTCTGCAGATAACCATGCTATTATTGAAAAGCTTCAATCTTTTGTTTGTCTTTAATTTGATTTATGGCTGTGCATAATGTACCACTGAGTAAAAAAAAAAAATCACACTGTACTGTAAAATGTTTTTTGCTCCAGGAAGTCTTCGCAGAGATGGAGGAAAAGTATGGAGAGGTGGAAGAGATGAATGTGTGTGACAACCTCGGAGACCATCTGGTGGGGAATGTCTATGTGAAGGTGGGTGAGGATGATGTGAGAGGGTGAACTGTTGCATTTGGCGTCTCTTGAATTGTAATCAGTTCACCTCCAATCCTTTCTCAATCTCTTTCTCTGTCCAGTTCCGTCGTGAGGAGGATGCCGAGAAGGCTGTGATGGATCTGAATAATCGATGGTTTAATGGCCAGCCCATCCAAGCCGAGCTTTCCCCCGTAACAGACTTCAGAGAAGCCTGCTGTCGCCAGTATGAAATGGGGTCAGTGCTATTGACACTATATGGCATATTGTTTAATGTTCCAAGGTTAATTGTCCTTAATCTTCAGTATAATAGCTAATAGTATACATGTTGTTAGGCCTTTTATCTATTGGCTTAACGTGTACACGGGACATCCTCTAAAAAGTAACGTGAACTCAGCTGCAGTGCTGCTCTCTTACTCCACTAACTCCAGCGCCCCTCTCCACAGGGAGTGCACCCGTGGCGGCTTCTGCAACTTCATGCACCTGAAGCCCATCTCCAGGGAATTGAGGAGGGAGCTGTATGGACGACGCAGGAAGAGGTACTGCTGGTTTACCTCCATTTCTGATTCCCTTGGCCCATATTCACAAAGTATAGATACACCAACTTTAATTAATTAACCAACCTACTGAAGACGAGGAAAACTCTCAAAAACCTGAGAAAGTAAAAGGATGAAACATGTTATGGTAAGCCTGACTGACATGTCCTTCTCCCCATTCCAGTAGACATCGCTCACGGTCGAGGGAACGCCGCTCACGTTCGCGGGAACGAGGGGACCGAGGAGATCGAGGAGAACGAGGCCGCGGAGGAGGTGGTGGTGGTGGAGGTGGTGGAGGAGGTGGTGGTGGTGGTGGTGGTGGTGGTGGTGGTGGACGGGATCGGGAGAGACGTCGCTCCAGAGACCGAGAACGTTCTGGAAGATTTTGAACCACAACTGATGATCCATGACCGTACCCTCCCTTTCCTCTTGTTTCTCCTTTTGCCTTGTCTGTTCTCCTATCTCCTCTTTATACTTTTAGCCATTCTTCTCATGTACACCTACCCAATCCCTACCCTCTCACTCACCCTCTACCAGACCCAACAAAGAAAGGTGTCGACCAAAACAAATTTGAAATTTTGACCTTGTTTATTGTTCTCTCTTTTGAGCATTTTTATTCAGTCATATGAAGTCTTGTCTTCACAATAAAAAAAATTAAAAGTATTTGTCGAGTTTCTTCATGTCAGTAGAGACTGGGAGTCACATTGCTTGGATTTCTATGTGCACTAAGATGAAGTGTTTGACTGGCAGAGTTTTGTTGAACAAGCAGAGGCGGAACTTCTAGATACCTTCCTCTAATTTGCACAAGTAACAAGGCTTGTGGTTCAGATTGACATTCTTTTGAAAACTATTCCTTTCATACAGTACTTAACAGATCACAAGAGAATAAGTAAATTAATTTTCATCTCATCCAACCAAATCTGTTTTTTGCTGTTTCATTACTGAAGTCTCATTACTGGCCTTGAAAGGTAAATCTCACACAGGATAGCGTGGAGGAGGACTGATGTCTGCTAGCCGGAGTACTTTTCCCCCTCCATATTGTTCTGGAGATATCAAATGGAATTTAATATTTTGCTAACGTGATGGTGATGTAAATTAGCAGTTCTCCTTAACCCATATTAAATGGGATGCTGTACTATCACAAATCACAACTAGCTAGCAAGCCAAAATATTTTTAAAGACTGATGGGTGGCTACTAATCAACTAAAAGTAAACTGCCTTGTTTTTTCTCGAATGCAATTGAGTTTAATTGCATTTAGAATTGGCACTTGGCCTTTTGATTGTCACGGTTTGTGACACCTAGTGGCTGTGAGAAAACATGACTGTCTTTAATACGTCCAGTTCCCTCCAAATCCCCCAAGACTTCCCTGTTCACAACACTGAATACTTATTTCATTAAACACTACACTGAATTATTTCACCGAAAAGACTTATGACATTTCATATGTATACAAATATTTCAGATACATTTCACTTGTTCATATTTCACAGATTTTTCACTTGTATACAAAGCAGTTTGTACAAACCTTGGAAACATTTTAAACAATCTTGACATTTTGCTACTGGAAAGTGCAATAAAAATAATGCCGTACATTGTATTTGACTAATCATCACAGGTACATGGCCATGGGCAGGTTAAGGGCTTCAAAAAGGAATTACTGAGTCTGAAAACCAATCCATGCTTTACAATCTAGCACCCATGCTAAAAAGGTTCCACCTTGCTATGCAAAAAAAGTGACAAAATGTCATGATTGTTTTGACTCATTTTTAATACTTAGACACTCACACAGGCAACTTCAAAAAATAAGCAAGAAGACTTTTTAGGTCTACATTTTCCCATAGTAATCTTTGTCTCTGTTGGGTCTTTGGTAAGGGATTGACCCATGAGGTGTATCCACAACCTTGGGCCTCTCTTTCCCTAGCTTGTTGGCTTTAGTTCGTCCAGGGGAGGTATTGACTTGCGTAGAGGGACTGGCGGATAGGGTAGAGATGGGAGCGAGAGGAGAGGAAACCAGGCCGCTACGTAAGCTTGGGATATCAGCCTTAGAGCAAAAGGACCACGGTCCTGAACTAGCAGTGCCTGTCAGATTATTGTGGCTCAGCCAGGAGGAGAGAGATGCACTCTCATTACTGGTGCTCAATGTCCCAAGCCTAGGGCCCAGCCTGTCAGTCCTGCTGCTGCCAAGACCCTCCAGTTGTAAAGATGGGTGGTTGGTTCCATCCATCCAGGGAGAGGGGTCCAAGGTCAGGGTCTTGATGTCAGGAAATGTAGCTGAAGCACCAAGAGGTGGGAGGGGGAGTTGAGAGCTGGTCCGGAGATTGCTGCTCCAGAAGTTGGAAGGTGGGATGGTTGGGAGTGAGAACAGCATGGTGGGAGTTACAAGCAGCTGGTGAAGGGTGGAGCTGGGCCATAGGGCAGCGGGGAGACCCCGGTCCAGCCCCCCCATGGAGCTGGGCTCAGGGGAGCGGTACTCAGTCCACGTTACAGTGGACTTTCGGACCTTAGTGCAGCAAAGAGGATCCTTTTTTGCTCTGGACTTCCCCAAGGCGAGCTGTTCCACTTCACCGCTGGCTTTCCTAGTGCTGCTCGTTCCAACAGCATCTGTTTGGTTCCAACCCAGCTCTCCATCACTTGGCCTCTCAGCAGGGCTCTCCTGCCGGGACTCAGCAGGGTTCTCCTGCCTGGACTCAGCAGGGGTCTCCTGCCTGGACTCAGCAGGGGTCTCCTGCCTGGACTCAGCAGGGGTCTCCTGCCTGGACTCAGCAGGGGTCTCCTGCCTGGATTCAGCAGGGGTCTCCTGCCTGGACTCAGCAGGGGTCTCCTGCCGGGACTCAGCAGGGGTCTCCTGCCTGGACTCAGCAGGGGTCTCCTGCCTGGACTCAGCAGGGTTCTCCTGCCGGGACTCAGCAGGGGTCTCCTGCCTGGACTCAGCAGGGGTCTCCTGCCGGGACTCAGCAGGGGTCTCCTGCCGGGACTCAGCAGGGGTCTCCTGCCGGGACTCAGCAGGGATCTCCTGCCTGGACTCAGCAGGGGTCTCCTGCCTGGACTCAGCAGGGCTCTCCTGGCTGGACTCAGCAGGATCAGACTGCACCCTGGGCTGGCATGGCCGGGTCTCGCACTCCTCCTGCACATGCTTCTGTGTGGGTGCATGGATGAGCGACGACACGGGAGCGACAACCTCCTTCTGCTTCTCCCGTTTCTCTTCCTCCTCCTCTTTTTTTTCCACTACAGTGATACAGTATGGGGAGGTATCCATGGTTGGTTTGGGGGTTTCATTGGTATGAGATAGGATAACCATAGGATTCTCAGGCAGGACACTGGGTACGTCTCTGGGGGGAGATGTGGGGGATTGGGATGAACTAGCCACAGCACTTTGGAGAGCTGGTTTAGGGGCAGTAATTGATTTAAGTGCTATGGTTTGTTGAACCTCAATGGGGGGTGGGGGTGTAGGGGGCGGGTCAGAGTGCACAGCTTCAGGTGTGCTCGTGGCTGAAGACTGCTCAGGGGTTATTTTGGGAGGGTTCTTTTCTGGGGGAGACTGAGGCTTCTCGGTTGTGTCTTCCATCTTGGCTTTTGGTGGAGAGTCCCGTCTCTCATCTTCATAGGATATGGATGTGTCCTGTAGGGATAGGTTATTGAATTCAATGTTTATCATCATGTGGGGGGTCAGATGGCTGAGCGGTTAGGGAATCGGGCTAGTAATCTGAAGGTTGCCAGTTCGATTCCCGGCCGTGCCAAATGACGTTGTGTCCTTAGGCAAGGCACTTCACCCAACTTGCCTCGGGGGAATGTCCCTGTACTTACTGTAAGTCGCTCTGGCTAAGAGCGTCTACTAAATGACTAAATGTAAATGTGGTTGAATGACTTTTTTGCCTTTCAGCAGTTTACCTGTGAAGGGGGGGCGAGCGTCATCGGAGCTGAAGTTGTAACTCCTGTGGGGCTTTGATCTGCAAATGAAATCATCATCATTACTGCCTTGGTGCATGTTAGATACTCCCAACCCCAGGAGTGAAGCAATAGTAATGTCCTTCATTTTCTGAACTTTTTTCATTTTTAAAGCCTCAATTTGACGAGAATAACGATAAATGACAATATCTAAAAAGGAATATTCCGCCCACCTGCAGACACGTGCTGTTTGGTAGCATCAGTCAAATTCATCTGAGTAGGGATCAGGGCTGACATGTTCTTTAATTTAGAAAGAACCAGAATGGGAAAGCACATCCAGTATTATTCATCTACTACCCACAAGCATGCAGGCAAATACAAACATAAATGCACAACCTTTTTACCTTGGCTTTCTTGTTCTTCCTCCAAGGGGTTTCGGATTGAAGTCCCTTCCTCATCACCAACTTTTCCAGGAAATGGACTGCCTCCTCAGACGTGTAATCCTCCATAGTTTCGTGCATCTCTAGCAGCCTGGGAGGTTTGGGTGACATGGAACATCAAAAAACCCTGATTTACTGTAGAAACACAAGCTATGGTTTCTAAACGCTTTTAACACTCTAAACACTGCTTATAGAGAAAGAACGACTATTTCTATTACGTCTTTTGTTCTTATGACGTCTCTATTATTTCTCTTTTCAAATGTATAACTCGTTAAAACCACGCCTCATTTCTGTGCCAGACATATTGGACCCGTGACTGCAGACTTACCTGCCCCTTCTCTCCATCATGTCCAGGACGAGGGGAGGGACTCCAGGCAGGCCGCTGCTAAGACCAGTGGCGTCCCTTTGCAACAAGGCTCCTATAAAGTCAGTGTATGGCACTGGTTTCGGGGTGATCACATTACTGTGGGCAGAGAAAGAGGAGGGAACACATTTGGGCATGATAAGCGTAGCAATGGAGGATCAGTAGATCAATGGCGACAAAGAGTTGATGTGAGAAAGAACTGCAATTGGATCTCACAAATGGGAATTTTTGCGATTCTCTGGAGGAGGACAGCGTAGAAAGGTAGACCGCTCCACCACCACCTCCAATGTCTTCTTTGGGTGATGCAACTACAGGTGTCCAAAGTAGAGGAATGGTTCTCATCATCAATTACCCTTTGGTCATTTAAATAACTTAAATCTCAGTTCCTCTGACCTGATGCGAGTATCCATAACCTAGACTTCCATAGGTTATCACCAAATCCAACTCAAGCTTACATATGACCTAAATTGGAAGTTCAACAACACTGGTGTACGCAAACACACATTATAAATAACATTTCAATACGTAATAAGAGTCTAATTTAGTTTTTACCTGTCGTTTAAGTCTCAGATCCACCTGGTGGGGGACTGCTGTTTTCTAAGGCGGGAAAATGAATCAAGATTTGTTGAGTTGTTCATTCTGGCTTTAAACATCAGTCATTAGTTCTGCCTTCATCAGGGGTATGAGCATTGGGTTCAAACTTCACTCACATTGAGGATTTCCAGCAGTTTGATGAAGTTCTTGCCAATGAGTTTCGGAACTCTAGTGTTTTTCTCGAAGAAAACCAACTCCAAAGCAAGCTGCTGAACATCACTGGCCCCAATAGAGTTTTCAATACTGCTTGGAATCTGACCAACCCCCCCCAAAATAACATAGGGTTATATGGCAAAGGTGCATTCCCACAGACAGACTATAGTAGAATGTTGTCTTAGTGATAATGCTGGCATCCATTAAAACATTGATAATACACTATAAATGTGTCGGCTATACCTCCTTAACCCTTGTGTTATCTTCGGGTCATTCTGACCCATCAGTCATTGTGACCCACCGTCGTATTGCGACAAATTTACCGCATACAAAGACAAAGTGAAGCATTTTCTTTTAACAGCTAGGCTGTCTCAGACCCCCCACATTGCAAAGGTTAAAAGAAAATTATTTTAATTTGTTTTTGTATTGGGTAAAATTGGGTAAACACAACGATGGTTCGTTATGAACCTTTGGGTCATGTGACCCGAAGGCAGCACGAGGGTTAAAATACATGTAAAAGATTAATAATCCCTTGCACTGAAAATATGTATCATGGACAAGCAGGTTGTAAGCCGACAGTAGCCTACCCTTATGGAGAAGTACTTCCACTCATTGAAAATGAGGGGGAGCGTTAAGTTTTCGGCCTTTGGATCTTTGTAGAGCTGGAGCATGGTGCACTTCATCCTTGATCCTATACTCAACCTGATGAAGCCATGGGTACCTTTCTGTATAACAATAGCTGAATACCACTCAGAAAAAAAAGTATATTCTTGTATCAAATGCAATTATAATAAAGTTGTTTTTATTCCATATCAACGTTAAAGGATACCGTTCTTGAAATCCCAGCAGTGTTTGACATGAATTGTCAAACACCCCGCCTGTGAACAGAATAAGATGCTCTAGGCTATGTTCTATGAAATCGTTCTCATTTTACTAACGGGAAAAATATTTAAACCAATGTTTATCTCTAAAACTTAAAGTTCAAATTCACCAGTGGGCAATTTGTAATCCCATGTGTCTGAATATCCTCCGATGTTTCTTTATGCTCTTTTTTCTCAGTCTGCCCGCTCGTTGTAACCTGTAAGAGTGATTAGTAGCCTTCTCAATCAGTTTAAACAGAACGTGATGCGTTTTAAATAACAACAGATAAAAACGATTAACTGTGAATGGCATTAACCTTCGCAATGTCACTGGTTGCGAGTGATATGGCATGTCCAGATTTTGAGGAGGCATGTGATTTCTCGTTGTCGTTGACCGGAGCTCTGTCCATCGCAACAACAAAAAAAAAAACAAATTATTGACCCTCAAACATTTTGGTCATGGGGCATAGGCTAGGCTACATTTTTTCTACTTTTCTAATGCAAGAACGTTGAACGCGTTGTGTTTGCGATAGGCTACTTTGAGGATTATATCTAGCAAGTGATGAGCTAGCACTTGTACATCACATTTTCGAGCGAATTAACGCCAAAAGAGACGTAACGTTGAGCGATATAAGGAGCCCTAAAACGTTTTCCTTGAACAAAACGTATTATTTATCACTTACATGACGTCATAATGACAATCACAGCGTGCTTGACATTTCTGATGGAAAAGTTGCCTTTCTACGGAGAAATAGCTTAATTTATGTTAACCATCAAACCATCGCACGGTGCGATGCAGCCTTGTATGCCATGCCCCAACCCCCGTGCGTCGTAGTTTACGACCATATCGGGAAACCGGGCCCGATTATACAAAATAGGCTACTGGCCGCATTAGGCTGAAACAGGTTTGTCTTCACTAAATTAACGGTGATGAAAGTTGTGGAAAATAAGAACACGCTTGAAAGCTTGCCATGAGGACGAGAGGATTCCCGCTCTAATTTGAATTCCCTGGTGTATGAGCATGCGCAACATTGTAGGCCTATCGCTTTAATGTTTTTCCATGACATCCGAATCAACCAACTCCTAAATTTGACTCCTGCGCGTCAAATTTCGTTCTAAATCGCTGTAATTCATTTTCCACCGTCGCAATAACTTTCTGATGCGCGTCAATTTCTAGAAAATAAAAATTCTAATGACAAAGGGGTTGAAACAGGACACCAAGAAGGCCCGACACGTGTATAAGTGCTGATTGGATGACAACTAAACTTCACGCCCCCACTCTAGCCAATCAGTATTGACGCAGAAACAAGCATGCACCAACCAGATCGGACCATGTTGTCTCTTTAAAGTAGCCTACGCGAGAAGTGTCTGGCCATAGCAGTCGAGCAGTGTTTGAAATTGGATCACATTCATACCAGCCACATCGCTGCTAGCTTACTCTACGAAACGGTGAGTAAACATGTCTAGGCTACTAAAAACTCGAGATGCAAACCTTTAAAAGTTTTCTATCTTTAGAGATGCTGATGTTACACCGGGATTCAGCATAGCGGCTGCATCATCCGCAGAACGTTTTGTCCCAATATTCGTCATATATCTCTCTTTATTTTTTTCTTCTAACAGATATTAGAGCAAATGTTACATGTAGTAGCCCACTAACGTTTGGGTAGTTGCGGTTTGTAACTTGAAAACATGTAAAAGCACCCAAAGCCGGTGTATCATGAACAAGTATGATGAAATACCTTTTACGTCACAGCATCTACCAGTAAACCGGTGTTCAATGCGGCTATTGCATCATATGGACTATTTATATGAGTTGTCACACGTTTTCTTTGCTGTTTTCTGAACTTCAATCAGCAGGCCCATAGCCTACATTGTCCACAACGACACGATAATGTTTTTTTTTTTTACCGCGGTCAGAAGATCTAGCAAGCATCTCTCTCTTTCTCTGAAAAACGTTTTGATAACTGATGGTTCTATCAGTCGGCTACTATCAATAGGCTACAGCAAAATAATAAAGACCACGAGGTAATCGGTAATAAAGAATAATAACATAATTATTACCTTTGCTTTAAAGTGCATTTTCAGTCATTCTATATGCTATAGTCTAACCTACGGCAGGGGTCATTTCTATTTGTGTTAGTGTGCTGTTTAGTTTTCTTTGTAGAGATTGCCAACCTGCATAGCCTATAACTTGTGTGATTTAGATTGATGGAGATAATTTGTGCTTTTACAGTAGGCTAAGATCTCTTTTGTTAGGAGAAGATATGTGTTTACTGGACCACAAATATGTGGTGCAATCTAAATAAACGATTTGAAAAATAAATCTAGTTAGCCTATATGTTTCCATGCATTTTAAGTATAAATGGAAATTACTCTAATAAAAAATGTCATTTCGATGTCTTCATTCTCCTTACCGACACAACTCACGAATGTGGATTAACCTAGTTCAGAGAGTAAAGTTATGACGTGCACTCCTTTCACTTACAGGTTTTCTCGAGCAGAGTTCATTTAGCTTTTAAAGCAACAAACAAGGAAAGCTTTAGCACAAACTAGCGTTGGACCGTCAGAACACATTCACACGCTGAGTAGCCTATACATCTAACAAACTAAACCAACATAGCCTATCATGACTAGCTGGATTCAATACCTTAAATAATTTACCCTATAAACTACATTGTGGTTTTTCTTTTCAAATGACTGGACAAATAAGGAGTAGGGGATATATACCTACAAACCCCAACCCCCACTGTGCCCTAAGGGGGAGGGGGTAACAAAGATAACTTGCCTACTAAGCTGTCTCCAGGAGGTGTGTCTATGGCAGTAGTTATGGTCCGCCCATTGAAGGCTGCGATCCCACTCCTCATGTTCCCTGTTTAGTGTTTATTAGGACAAGATTTAAACTTCAGAATATATAGTGAATCCAGTTTGTTTTTTCTACTCTTCGAAGGGACACGTAGCTTTTTCTCAATCCATGCTTCATAGTTTGGAGCTAAATGCCTTCAGGCTTACCCTATACTACATTTTGGTGTGTCTGTTATGATACACACGCACATGCATTGCGTATCACTTTCCGCACGTGGTGTTTCCTCTTCCAGGAGGAGTGGTAGAGGGACATACCTCATCCACATGTGGTCTCACCCCCAGAGCACACGTTTCAGAGATCAGGCTGTCAAAGAACTGAGCTATTCATAGTTGTCGTAGTAAAAGGTAGTGTTTGGGGGATTGAGACTCCAATGCTCCTGGCAGTAACTTAAGCTCTTCACCAAACCTAATCTAGATCTATGATTACTTTTGGAGAGCCTTAATGTTTTAGCCAAGGACGAGGCTTGATGAATATTCTGGAAACCAACAGGAGCCCACGGTAGAAAGTGGCCTCTTTCCTATGGTAAACAAGACAAGGGGGAAGTTCCTCCTCGTCATCGCTTGAACATCCAACCAGAGCGTGTCGTGGTTGGGTGTGTTTTCCTGCCTCCGATATCTTAAAACAGCTGCTTCTTCTTAAAAGTATGACTGCGTGCGTGTGTGTGTTATGTAAGAGCCATCCTGGCAATGTTATCAGAACAACATCTTGCCTGGAAAAAGTGGTGTGGCTGTATGCTACTCTCCTCTATTGACCCCAATTAGGGGAAAGAGGTGGGTGTTTCATAACGCAAGAGTTTCATATAGGCTACAAAGGAAAACGGCTGCTCTTTAGGCTGTTTCATGCACAGTCATCAGGAGACTGGAGTCTTCATGTTTATGTGCAAATCTGAAAATCCCAAATTGCATATGATGGTTTAAATTATCCTTAAGGTTCTAATGGTTAAAGTGTATATTTGAATTCTGTGTTAGCATCTCAGTGTTGAAAGAATGAAATCGGCCTCTATAATATACAGTATACTGTTTTTCTAAGAACAAAGGTAGGTTTATTTGACTACACTGACTCCACCATTTCCTGATGGTAAGAGGAACAGAAAGGTACATCTGTGACGGTGACTGCTTTTTTTACTTCAGGGGTTTTCTGTTGTTAGGGACAATGAATAGTTGTCACAGGAAATGTTAACTGTGGTGTGTGTTCTGGCTTAGAGGCTCTCCTTTTTTAGTTACTTGAGTTACCATAAAAGGAATTCCTTCCCCTCCTCCGACTCTTGAAGAGCCAAATTTGACACGTTTTATGGGATCAGTCACAGAAACGGAATGTGAAGACTTAAAATCGACCCGTTCACGTTGGTATCTTGGTTTTGTTTTGCCAAGTTGTTTTATTTTTAACTGTAGCTAGGTCGGTCCTAACTGATTTCCCAGGTGGACAGTTGACCATGCAGAGCAGATAGTTTCCCTAATGTAGCACATTTTCTAAGAAGAAAATTGTGCATCTTGTTATTGGACTTCCTATCTCCCTAATGTTCTACCCAGAAGCCTGGCCTTGTAGTTCATTGTAAGATATTTACATGTAGTGTATATCTTTACGCAACTTGTTCTTGACTTATCTTATCTTTTTAGCGAAAAGATAATAGAAGGAAAGAGTTTTATCATTGACATCCCAGCCTCTGGAAAGCAATTTGAGTCATTTGAGCCTGTAAGAGATTTCTCCTTGGGAAAACCTTCTTGTTGTTGATTCTGATTCTTGAATACTGTCTGAAGAGGAATGAGCATGAGACGTAGCTGATTGCGATATAATTCTTGTACTCGCTGTGAAATATATTATTGTTACTTACTTTTCTACAGGTACACTCTTGCACTTTTTAAGGTGCATGTTGTTTAATTGTGACTTGTTTGACTGCATGCTCTTATGGTTCTTCCCTTTGGCACTTATTTGGTTTTCAAAATGTATGCTTCATGTTTTGGCTACCTGCAATGTTTTGGGGCTATCTCGTTATGATCAGTGACCTATGCACTTTTGTAAAGCTCTCTCTTGGAAGTCGCTTTGGATAAAAGCGTCTGCTAAATGAATAAATGTAAATACTAGGGACTATTTCGCAAGTGTATGAAATGAACTAACTTGGGTTTGTTCCACAGCCTAGTACATTTCTCTTTTACTCTTTCCTGACTCTTTCTCTGCCTCTTTCTCCCCCTCTTCAGGTGAGCCATCATGCCCTCAGGTCTCTCCAGTAAAGATATGGTGGTGGGCCCTGCTCCTTCCGGCTGCCCTTACACTGCCAAGCTCCACAGCATACACCTCAATGGGGACGCCAACCCGAACGGTACCGGAGTCTTGGTCCCAGGCTCCAACGGTGAGAGCCACACGAGTACTGATGGCAAACCCAACGGCGAGGCCAACGGCGGGCCAGCTTTGAATGGCAACAGCCCCCACAAGTTCCCCTCGAGCGGGGAGCAAGTCAGCCACAAGGTTCAAAACGGGTCGACCCTTGTGAACGGGAATGAAGTGGAGAATGACCTGGAGAATGGGGAGGCCAGCGTGGAGGAGAGGAACTGGATCCGTCCAGACCTGCCCAGCAGATGCACCTGGAGGCTGGGCATGTCTCACGCTGATTCACCTCACAGCCACCCTGAACGGTGAATATACAGTACATGCCACAGACACACACGTGCACCAACACAGAGGTGTTTTATTTCATGACTCTAAGCTAATCTTTCAGATAGAAAAAGGTTTTGATCCTACTACATACCTCGGTATAAAGACTAACCCATGGTTTACATTGTTGTCTCTTGACACTGGCAAAAACCTCCCATGTCCTTGCATGACTTGAATTGGCACACTATCCAGCATGTTTTTCTAGATGACTTCTCTGTTCACTCATTTTTGGGTGAATTGTTAACTTATCTGGAAGAGTAACTCTATCCTAGAAAGGACTGCAGTTACTTGTCCGGGCTTGATGTTCTGCCAAGCTGTCCTTTCTAATAGAGCAGCAGACCTCAACTCCTCTATTACCCCATATCACCTCCCTGTCAGGCCTTAGTATGTAACTAAGAGGGTGGGGCAATGTTTGTGTGTGCACAGAGAAAGGGAGCGGGGGAAGTTAGGCACCTGAAGAAATTGTTGGCGTTTCACCATGACGTTTCAATTTTTGTCTAATTTGAGAACCATGACTGTGCACACATACAGAGTGGGTGTTTTCTTACCGTATCACGTCAATCATAGTTTGTGTAATAATCAATAACCGTGTCGCAACACATGCCAAATGTTTTCATCGGCCTTGCATCAGAGCAGGAAGCTGCTGCCACGTCAAAGTCTCCTTAATAACAATTTTAAATGCTGGTTTCCAAATTAAAAGTGTGTGTTTTTGGGTGAGCTACTAAGATCTTTCCCATTGTTGGATGTTTGTGTGTGTGTGTGTACAGTGTACAGTGTATAACTGGTTCCTTTGTGCCCCCCTCAGGACCAAACCGCCTGGCATCCTGCCCAACATCCTGCGCCGAATTGGTGACACGCCTCTGGTCCGCATGAACAAGGTCAACAAAGCCTTCGGCCTCAAGTGTGAACTCTGTGAGTGGCTGTCTAGCAGTTGAGCGAACACACACGCAGACAAACACTCACACAGCATGACTCACTCAGATTCAATTACATATGGGTGTGTTTGCGGTGTGAGTAAGAGGTGATTGCTACTCACACCGCAAACGGAGAGCACAGCACTGCCCAAATGTAAAGAGATATTTAAGAGAAGTCTTAAGTGTTGGTCTAGTGTTGCATTCGATCAAGTGGCTAGGTATTACTTCCCTGCTAGGTCCTCTTTCACACTTGGTGAAGCTGGCTTGGTAGCTGGGACTAGGACTAGAATAGGCGTCTGAAACTAGAAAACATAGCGTGTGTGTTTAAGGGGGTGTTTGGGCATGACGTTTATATATTGATGGATCAGCTGACTGTCGGTCAGCTGTGTTGGCATCAACCCACAGGTGTCACCGACGCCATAAAGCCTGTGATGGGTGTGTGGAGAGGAGGACTGTTTCAAGAGGAATATAAATATGTAGCAGCAGTTTGAGTAGCAGTTGTAGCGCTCCCCAAGGGAAAATTGCGTGTACAGGGGAGGTAGAAGGAAGCGAGTGATTCGGTCCAGCGGGGTGACGAAAGACTGGAACGGAGAGTTTAAAACCAGGCTGAGGGTAAACAGACATGTCCACATTATGTACTTTACTGGTGTCATTGTTTGCTGACCTTTTATTGCACACCATACACACACACTTTTCAGCCCTTCGGAGGGAACATTGAGGTATCACATAGCTTTCCTTCCTCTCATTACCTCTCCCCGGGCTCCACGACTGTAGTACCTCTATCTCTGATGTGTCAGCGTGCCCGTGTTTGAGAGAGAGAGAAAGACTTGCAGTGTTTAACGGAAGGCAAGAGTCCAGGGAGTCACCCCAGGGTAAGGTTGGTCCAGAGGAAGGCCCAGGTACAGCGCAGCGCAGGCCTGTCTTCGCATGGTTCCCTAGCGACCATGCAGTTCTACCTTAGGCCCCCCCCCCCTTCTGTCCAGGGGTCCGTAGGTTCATCACATCAGCAGGCTGAACTCTCAGGCATGACATAAAGCCGCTTTACTGGCGAGTGGTTTTTAACACGCCTGATTGGAGAGTCAACCTCCAGTTGATTCCCAGGGCTTAGTGGGACAAAGGGGCCTGTTTCTACCCTTCCCTGGTTCTCACGTGATAGGTTTACCCTGCTCTGATCCAGCACCAATCTGGTTGGATTTGGACCCGGTGCCAGACTGGAGTTGTGGGGCTATACTTGAGTACCGAAGAGTGTGTGTGTGTGTGTGTCTTGCTCATGTTAGGTGGGTGCTGAATGTGTGTGTGTTTAGTGTACCCACTCCTGAGAGGGTATAAGCACTAAACCAGGGGACTGTAACACAGCATGCATGTGGGGGGTTTGTTTGTGCGCACAGCTGTGGGAAACTCTGGACCTTTGATCGACCCTTACCTGAATCCCCCAAATCGGCTCACATGGGCACAGCCCGTTCTCATGACCCCTGGGCTCAGGCAGCTTCAAGCTTCATTAATTCGACCACTCAGAGATTTTTGGATTGCGTGCACAATCCGTCTTAAGCGTTCTACCAAGAGTTGTTTTGACAGGACAAGACCAGACAAACTAGTTTATCAAGCTACACATAAGCGTTACAATAATTTCCACTTCCGTTTTATTTTTTGCTGCTCACTGATGTTGTTTACCAATTTTCCTCTGTCTAAACTGTGTTTTCTGTGTGTGTGTGTGTGTGTGTGTGTGTGTGTGTGTGTGTGTGTGTGTGTGTGTGTGTGTGTGTGTGTGTGTGTGTGTGTGTGTGTGTGTGTGTGTGTGTGTGTGTGTGTGTGTGTGTGTGTGTGTGTGTGTGTGTGTGTGTGTGTGTGTGTGTGTGTGTGTGTGTGTGTGTGTGTAGTGGCCAAGTGTGAGTTCTTTAACGCGGGGGGCAGTGTGAAGGACCGGATCAGCCTGCGGATGGTGGAGGACGCCGAGAAAGCTGGCCTCCTCAAGCCCGGCGACACCATCATCGAGCCCACCTCTGGCAACACAGGTACGAACAATCCCGCTCACGCCACGCACACGCACACACAAAAGGCTCTGGGATACTTGGGGCCTGCTCGTAATTGGCTTACAACTGTCCCGAAAGTCTACACTGAAATGGGTCAACAGAATAGAGAATGAGTACGGATGCTGGAGAGTCCTCTGTGTGCTGCAGGTATCGGCCTGGCTCTGGCCTCGGCTGTGAAGGGCTACCGCTGCATCATCGTCATGCCTGAGAAGATGAGCATGGAGAAGGTATGGAGACGCCAGGAGTGATTTCCACGTGTATTGTGCGCGCGCGCGTGTGTATGTACACAGTGGAACCGCGACTGACATCTCGACTTGCCCCCCCCCCCCCCCCCCCGCAGGTCGACGTGCTTCGAGCCCTGGGGGCGGAAATCGTGCGCACGCCCACCGCCGCCCGCTTCGACTCGCCCGAGTCTCACGTGGGCGTGGCCTGGCGCCTGAAGAACGAGATCCCCAACTCGCACATCCTGGACCAGTACCGCAATCCCAGCAACCCCTTGGCCCACTACGACACCACTGCCGAGGAGATTTTGGAGCAGTGTGGCGGTAGGTGGATGGACACATGCGTGGGGTGGGGGGGGGGGGGGTGGGGGGGGGGGGGGGGGGCACGACCATATCATTAGCATCATGAGAATAAGTGTCACTCGGTTGATGTCCTTTGTCCCTCTAGGTAAAGTGGACATGCTGGTGGCCGGAGCTGGCACAGGGGGCACCATCACTGGGATTGCACGCAAGCTGAAGGAGCAATGCCCCAATATCAAGGTGAGGGACCCCCTGACCTCGTCATCTAGCCGAGACTTGTTTACTGCACGGCTCCCGCCGAATGTTCCAGAATGGATCCCGAAACCCACTCAGCCGTCAAGCCATGAATGCGAAAGTCACGACCGAGCTTTGTGTGCGTTTTCCCCAGATCGTGGGGGTGGACCCGGAGGGCTCCATCCTCGCTGAGCCAGAAGACCTCAACAAGACCGATAAGACCCAGTACGAGGTGGAGGGCATCGGATACGACTTCATCCCGACCGTCCTCGATAGATCTGTGAGTAGCGCATGGGTCGGTGTGCGTCACTCTTTTTGGGGATGTGGCGTTCAGTGCCGCATTTTGGACCTGAGGGTTCCTCTCCGTCTTCCCCCTGACGCAAGGAAATATGATGACCTAACATTGAAGCTCCCAAGTAATGAATTGATAGTTACAAAAAAAAAGAGTAAAAAAAATAAAAAAACAGTTCAATGAAGACGGGAAGTGCATATGACCTAGTCATGTGGGTGTGCGCAGCACAGCCGTGACAAAAGGCACAGTGTGTAGGTGATGAGTCAAAGAAGCCGTGGCTGGAGGGCGTTACAGCTGCACTGGCCTTGTGGGGGAAGGGGAACAAAGGAAGGAGACCCAAATCTCCGAAGGGAGCCCAGATCTGAGATGATTGCAGGTTGCGAGACACGCACATGTTAGGAGGAGAACACACACCCAGGGCCGGATTAACCATTAGGGCAACTGGGCACTTGCCCAGGGGCACATGACATCTAAGGGGCCCTGGACAATGTCAACCAAAATGTTATATCACGTTATGAACGCAGTCCTGACTTTCCTTAATGTGAGTACTTTATTGCAACTCGTTTGATCAAAATGTTATGTTAAATCACGTCAAAAACAGTGTTTTGTGTAGTCTAGTAGCCAGTGCCGCCGCTCCCATAATGCTCACTACGCGCTGTGCGTAGGGCACCAACTCCTGAGGGGGCACCAAAAAATAGCCAACTGAAAAATCATCATAGTTATAATACTTATAATACCGATATTATTTTAGTATAGAAATATTAGACACGTATATTACAAAACAGGCAGAACAAGAGATGTATTTAAATGGAAAGAGAAAGAGCTGTGACATCAAAAGACTTTGGTATCTTGACCTGGGGGGTTATATTGTCTTAACTGTCACTGACCAGTGTTAGCCAATCACAGAGACCACTGCATTGATGAATTGATCATTTATTAGGACATCTGTTTTAAGTGTATAAAAGCACAAGCTTTATGATTGTTCTTCATCACTCTTGCGAACGAACTGTGGTTAGCACGTCCTTCGTAATGACTGATCAGCAAAGCTTTGTTTAATACTACGTAATTGTATAATCTAAATAAATTGTATTAAAACCACATCTCTTGACTACTCAGATCTACACAGTGCCACTTGAATTTCCACATTTACACTTCCCTGCCTTGCCCTTTACCAGGTGATTGACAGATGGTACAAGTCCAATGACGAGGACTCTTTCGCCATGTCACGCATGCTGATCAAGGAGGAGGGGCTTCTGTGCGGTACGTTCTCACAGTCACACACACACACGCCGTACAGCGTATCTTTCCGAGGTCCTGTTTGCTCCAGGGTACGGTCAATCTGACCCAATTCCTCTCTCTCAACTGTCCACCAGGGGGCAGCTCCGGCACTGCCATGGCCGCCGCAGTGAGGGTGGCCCAGGAGCTGAAGGAGGGCCAACGCTGTGTGGTCATCCTGCCGGACTCCATCCGCAACTACATGTAAGAAGGAGAAGAAGAGGAGAGGGGGGGGGGGGGGGGGCTGGGAGGAGAGGGGAATGGATAGAGATGGGGAGGAGCCTGACCTGATTCCCTCCCCTGTAGGTCGAAGTTCCTGAGTGACAAGTGGATGTGTGAGAAGGGCTTCCTCAGCCCAGAGGACCTGATGGTCTCCAAACCCTGGTGAGATACAGACCACAGTTGGGAGCCTGTCTAACGCCACACGCCTAAGTCGTAAAAATGTAGACTGATCTGTCATATTACCCCTCTCCAAAATTAGGACCGATCTGTTCTGACCCAACCCCCCCCCCCCCCCCACCACCACCATTTCTCGCCCACCAGGTGGTGGAACCTGACTCTGCAGGGTCTGAACCTGTGCGCCCCCCTCACTGTCCTCCCCTCCGTAACCTGCCAGAAGACCATCAGGATCCTGAAGGAGAAGGCCTTTGACCAGGCCCCCGTGGTGGACGAGTCTGGGTGGGTGTCTGTCTGTCTGTCTGCCTCATACCTGTACCTCTGTCAGTGAAGTTGAAGGCCTGTCTCTCCCTCTAGTATGATCCTGGGGATGGTGACTCTGGGTAACATGCTGTCCTCTGTCCTGGCTGGGAAGATCAAGCCTTCTGACCCCGTCAGCAAGGTGCTCTACAAGCAGTTCAAACAGGTGAGACATAGAAACACACACTTGTGCACTTGTGTGCACACACACGGCTATACACACATGCCTTTCTGACCTCTGTTTCGCTCCTAGGTGCGACTGACAGACAACCTGGGAAAGCTGTCTCGTATCCTAGAGACGGACCATTTTGCCCTGGTGGTGCATGAGCAGATGCAGTGTAAGTCCTCTCATCTGTTCCCTGTCATGTTCCTACTCAATCAGGAAGTAGATAAAACACACGTTTTGTTCTGTGGGCCAGGTGACCCTCCCCTCTCCACCCATAGAAACACAGAGCTGCCAGCGTCAGAGGGTGCTGGTAATGTAACCCCTGGGCTCTACCCAGGTAACTCCCAGCCAGGGTTGTTTTTCATCTTTGCTCCAGTGTTTTTCCTAAAGAGCAGACTGCAACCTTCCATCTAGGGTGTCGTATCAGCTTGACGACGCAGGCAGTCTATCTCAGACAGATAAGCGTTTGGCTGACAGACAATTTGAACAGACACACACACACACACATGCCACACACTCAAATTTTTCCCATAGCCTTGAGAACACCAGCTGCAATTTATGTGCCATGACGGTGGGATTTATCTGCTATCCCGCTGGTCTGTTTGTCCCTGGCAGTGCAATATCACATCGGTATGTCATAAGGTGTCGTGTATGGTAGATGAAATGAATACCCTTTACTAGTGTGGAAGCAACTTTCCTCCTATGCCTTGTTCCCTTTTGTCCTTTGGTATGCGCCGAGGTCGACGCGCTTTAACAAGACTCCGACTCACTCCACAGTTTTCCTTTTCCTCGTTGCATTTATTTTCCTTCAGTCTTCGTAATTTGACACGTTTCCACAATTAACGACAGCAGAGCAAAAATGAAGAAAACAACTTTGACTCGCGTATCTGTTCTGAGCGGTAGGGTCTTGAAACGGCGGTCAAAAACCGTGTGACTACCAAACCAAAGGCCCCTAACTGAATGACAGCCAGCTTTTTTTATACCCCAGCTGATGCAATTACCGCCTTGCTACATAACATAACATCATTTTGGCTCCAACAGCTAGTATCCACAAAATCCTGTCCTGAAGCAGTCAGTCAATCAGACCTTCCCACCTCTATCCAGCTCCATATCCCCTTTTTTTAACACATTAAGTCTATTCTGTCTGGTTTCAAGCAATACACACACACACACACACACAGGATAAACCTTGTTTTTTTACTATTTTTCTTCTGTTCTCCATTGCTGTATCCTGCCAAAGACTCCTCCTGAAAAGGTTTCCCATTCCTATGTCACCTGAGTTATCCCCGATTCAACCCTGTCTAAATGATGGCTGATGCTCATAGCCATCAGCCATCATTTGGAGTAGAAGGTTTATCATTTAATGTGGCAAAATGTTTTGATGTCTCTACTTCAATATCTGGCTCTTTCTAGCAGCTTCTCTCATGCTCTCTAGACTTCTCGCTGTCGCCCTTTCTCCAACAGCTATATCGGCACTGTTGATAACTATGACTATTATTCATATTTTCTCTCTCTCCGTCTCTCCCCCCCCCCCCTTCTTCTTTTAGACATGGCTGACGGCTCTGTCTGCACCCGGCAAATGGTGTTTGGCGTGGTGACAGCCATCGACCTCCTCAACTACATCACCACACGCGAGAGGCGGGAGCGCACGCTGTCCGAGTGCTCGCTGTCCTCGCTCACCGATGAGATGTGAGAACTTCCTGTCGAAGGCGCGAGGAGGAGGAGGAGGCGGCCGCCCACTCGCCGAGACGCAACCCCCGAGCATCAGCGAGAGGGATGGTGTTGATGCGGCTGGTCTTGTGGTGTATTTTTGTTTGCCATCTGTTTGGGCGACATCTGTCTCTTGTTTATCTGGCTGTAGATAAGGATTCGCTGTTGGCGTACGCTGCCGGTGAGGTGCTTAACTGCGCTCTTCAAAAGCTTTACAGTAGTTTTCTGCTCACATTTCAAATGGAGAAATGATACCACAGAACAGGGCATCTTCCAAGACATTATAGGTCTTTTGAGTGGATTGATTTCATCAAATCTCTAGTTTACTTGAACTTGAATTACCTAGGTCAGGATTTACCCTTTTCTTTTCAAAGTATAAAATCAAGATGAACATCTAAGTATTTGATCACTTATACAGCTGCCATTAAGAGGTGATGACTTCATGTACACAAATAATACTAACCCTTTCAGTTCTGTTTGTTTGCTTTAGTTTAGGGTTGTTTTCGGACAAGTTTAGGGTTGTTTCGCTGCACCCCTTAGTGGTGGATTAGTGTGTTGCAGAAGCCAAAATAACTGGGAATTCTACCAGCTTAATTCAGTATTCTACGGGAGATTATTTTGCTAACATCCAGTCAGGTGGATTGTCCCTGTCACTAGGAAAGGGACACCAACCTATTCTCTGTTGGTGAGAGAGATTGAGATGATTGGTCTAAAGAGAGTTCTGCTTTGTGGGTAGAGAGGGAGAGAATTTTATTTATTTCATTTTCCATTTCCAAGCACACCTGGTAGAACAGGCTTAGGTGGGTTTGGCTAGCAACCAAACTGCAACCCGCACAGTGATAGTTGTGTTGGGTGATTTATATTTCTTGTATTGAAGCAAGATATTTAAGTATGTGTTAGACAGTAGGGGAAGAATGTTCGAGGAGAAGGCAAGGCTAGCTGACAGAGCAGGTCTTTTATAGAGGCTTGCCCTGACCAAGTGTTGGGTTTGACTTGGTTCTAATTGTGACTTGTTTTTGCTATTCTCTGTACTCTTAAGTTAATATGATCATCATTACTGTGATGCTTGGCAATGGATCCCGAGTGCTGGTTTGAAACCATGATAGTGGAGATGGGTGTGCATAGACACAGAACGTTCATAAACCAAATGACCACAGTCGGTTCCCCTCCACATCTTTGCTTTGGGTCTAGGTCGAGTGAATTTTCTTAATCTTGATTTTATGTTGATTCAGGTTCTCTTATGTAATTATAGTACTGCTGGCTTTCAATAAAGATCACATCTTTTTTCTGCCATATGTGCTTTTATTGTGAGTCCAGTGTTGGTCAGTCTTTATTTTCTCCACATGGTGGCAGTGCTTATGCACATGTAGACCACTTCTTCATCCGATTATTGTTTCCCTATTTCTCCATTAAGAAGATGGGAAGTGAGATTTCGAAAAGCTTTGTCTATGCTGACTGAGTTGGGTCAACACAAACACACACACTCTCACACACACATCCAAACTGTGTGGGTGGTGGCCTAAGTAGCCCAAAAGAAGTAGGGGGTTTGAAGTGATTCAGTGGTTAAGCCTCCTTTGACCCCTGGGTCATAATATCCAGTCATTCTATATGTTCATCCCCTCCTCCCACACATCCATACTGATCTGTTCCTGGTTCTGCTAAGCCGCTCTTGTCTAAAGATGGGGAGTGTGAATCACAGTCACTGCTCTGTCAACGTCTCTGTAGAATATACGTGTGGCGGACCGCAAGACTGAACACCTACACGACACTCAGTGATGATTACATCCACGGTAGTGATTACAATGGATCTTGTATAAGTTTGTTTTGGTTTGACTTGGTCCAATTGAGTTGGAGGATAAATTGTTTACTAAGCGTCTTGTCTAACGATTAAGGCAGCAGCACACACAGTTAAGTGAAACACCATTTCAACATTTCATGTGAACACATAACACACTTGTTTAACGCTGATGGTCTTTGACATCTTCCGATGTTCCATTGTAATTGTTTAGACTTATCTGGGATTGGATTCATTAAGAGGTAACAATGGATTTACAGTAAATTGGGTGTAAGTGTGTCAAATCCCACATAGTAAGCTAAGCCATGGTCTTTTGAAGAAATGGAATGTGCTGATCATTTAGTCTCTTCCTCTGATGTCATTGTCTTCAACTTCTTCCTCTCATTCTCCCTGTTCCTCCTTCATTTCGCACGCAATGGGAACACCCTGGAAGCCATAGCCCATTAGAGTCCAGCACCCCTGAACACACACCACATCTCCAAAATAACACACAAACACGTCTCCCCAGTACATAACACTTAAGGGGGATAGACAGAGAAAAACTTGAAGGTATGAACAAGAAAGAGAGAAAAAGAACAATAGATAAAGCGAGAGACATGGGGGGGGGGGGTGTCAATAGAGATACATCGATAGAGAGGGCAACGAAAGGCAGGGAGAATACAGGAGTGAGCCAGAAAGAGCTAGAGAGAAAGAGTGGGGGAACAAGCACAGGCAGAGTGTAAGTGTCTTGTTCCTGTGAGGCTCTGTGGTCATAATTGAGCCCTCTCAGGTATCCAGACAGTGCATGGCCATGACGGGGGACACTTGTCACCTTGCCGACTCTCGCCTGCGGTTACATCACTGTGTGAGGCTCAGGCCATCTGTCTCTGAGTGTCAGTATATACACATCCATCCAACCCTCCATCCATCCGACCCTTCATTCATCCATCCATTCATCCACACATCCATCTATGACTGAAGTTGATATCACTTCTATGAACTCATGAAACCAAAGACGGTGTCTTAAGGACAATGGTTTTATTCATTGAATTGCTTTCGTATTTTTTGGGGTATTGATTCATTTGTACGGTCATTTCATTATGTTCTTCATTGATCAGTCCATCCACCCACACATCCACTGACCCAGTGACCCCCCACCACACATTTCCTGCTTCTGACGTCTTTGTCTGAGCTAATGCCTTTAACTGCGTGTGTATGTGTCAATATTGGCTGTGGTCAGTTTTTACATGTTACGTGTGTGCTGCATTGTGGAAGCTCAAGGTCAGGTCGTTACAATAGCTTTGTCCCTTCTCTTCCTGCCTCCAGCTCTGTAGCATCCACTGTGTCCATCCAAATGTAAAACACACATGCATGGACAAACACACACACAGAGCACTCTAGAAAGGGTCCAGGAACATTTAAGTGTTTCTCCCGTGGTTTTAGAGCAGAATGGAGCTACTGTGCGTGCGCAGGAAGGGAGCACGTCTGGGTTTAAATGTTCTACGTTTGCGTCATTCCCCTTCCATACAGATTAATCATAGACCTGACATCTCATGCAACCCAAGACCACCTCCTTCTGCCTCCCTGCACCTCCCTGCCCCTTTGCCCCTCCCTTCCCCCCACACACACTGTTTTTCTTGAACCCTTGCACTTTTAGAAACGCTTCAGGAAGATTTGGACAGAGTGAAAAATAACTGAAAAAAGACTGGAGCAAAATAGACAGGAAATTAGAAAGGGGGCAGAGAGAGAGGGAGAGAGAGAGAGAGAGAGAGAGAGAGAGAGAGAGAGAGAGAGAGAGAGAGAGAGAGAGAGATGAGCAGCTGTTCTATCATTTGCATGAACATTTGCGTCACACACAGGCCCTCTGGGAGGAGGAGAACAGTTTGGAACTAACCTCTGAACTTGACAGTTGGAGAGACATGGTGACTGTTTGTCTGGCAGACCTGTACACCTCTCCCCTTACCTCTCACCTGCCTGTCCGTTTGTTTGCCTGTCTACCTGTGTGCATTTCTGTGACTGTGTTCCTCTCTCTCTCTCTCTCTCTCTCTCTCTCTCTCTCTCTCTCTCTCTCTGTCTCTCTCTCTCTCTCTCTGTCTTTCTGTCTTATTCTTGTCACGTTGTCCCCTACGGGGGTTTACATGCTCGCCTCCCACATCTGTTTCTCTACATCTCTGTCTGGAATTCAAAGTCTGGCTGCTTCATCCTGTTTACTCGGCTGTTAGCCTGTAGCATTGCCCCCATTATTTGTGAAACTTGAACCAAAATGTGTTTGCATGTGTTCGTTGTACATGTACGTATGTGTGTGTGTGTGTGTGTGTGTGTGTGTGTCTCTGACTGCATGAGCAATCCTGGCTGTTTGTTCTAAAGGACGGAGGTACACTGTGTTCATAAGTTCTTTTTAGCAGAACTTGAGTTTTAATTAACCTCATTATCTATTGTATTTTATATTGATGTTCTTACCTTGTTTTTACAATCTTAACTGTAGCACTTGACTGCCTGTCAAAGTAGGCTATGCTCGTAAAAAACTGGCAAACAAACCCATAGGAACAAACACACAAACGCACACAAATACACATACAGACACGCGTCTGTGGAGGTTTGACGGGGATGTGCAGTGAAAGGCAGAGGTGGTGGATTAGAGAGTTTAGCTGCCGTGAGTCAGACTCTGTCTACAGAGGCTGCTCTCAGGGACAAGCCCTGCTCTGTGTGTGTATGTGCTTGTGTGTGTGTGTTTGGTGTTATAAAACCTCGAGTTTGTGGCATCTGTTCTGTCCCCAGTACTGACTGTCCGAGGCTCCCATTCTCTTTCCCTGGGCTTTGAACTCCATAGGTTTCCAACACACTGTAATAGTTACAGTAAACAGGAAAATACAGGAGTAAACCTAGACATATTGGAATTGTTAAGTGGTAATTATTGGCTGTTGGTTGTCTGTTGGCTGTCTACTCTCCAGATATAGTTCAGCTAGTTGAAAGACAACGGCGTCAGTGTATGCTGTGTCTAATATTGCAGAGGTGTGTCTATCGCCAAGGTTACAGCGGTTTCGTCAGAACAACCATTGACCCTCACTGCCCCTGTGGTTAGGCTGTTGGTAACTTTGTAGGTATACGGTTGTGTATTATGTAACTCTCTCTTATTCTCTTCCTAGGTTATCAAGAGATCAGATGTCTATCAGTCACCAGATTATCAAGTTTCCACAGAACCCTGTGTGTGTGTGTGTGGGAGGGGGGGGGGGAGTGTGAGTGTGTGGTTGGGCCTCAGACCTACTTCCTTCTCCTCCCCTCTTTAACTCCTGTACCGGGCCAACTCAGCAGTAGGCAATGCCCCTTGGAAGCATGGTAAGCCATGGGATGTGTGTATTGCTTGTGGATGAGTGGATGAGTGTGAGGAAAAGGAAAGACAGTGTGTGTGGGTGTGTAGTGACAGTAAGTGCATAGTGTTGTTCAACCAAGTGTTCTGTCATTTTGGGGAGCTCCCAACCTGTCCACCTACTTAGCTCTTTTACGTCCAAAATCCAACCGCATCATCAAGTCACCACCCAGTCCTCCAATGGAGGAATGGGTGTGGATGTGTGAGTACGTGAGATGCAACACTCACTTTTAGGTAGGCGGGAAATGGCCTAACACCAAAAATATTCGGATGTGACAGCGGATGATGTCACCACATTCAGCAGGTCCACCAGCGGCTAAGTATCCGCAGGGCCAAGGCCAGAGACGACACCACTCCAGCTTTCCTTCCAATCAGACGCTCCGGTGCCCCCACCCTTGCCCCCCACAAACAACCTATTTTCTTGTCTTCTCCAGCTGCTTGTGCAAATAGAGACTATCCTCTTAAGACTATCCACCTGGTCGGTTTGTTGACAGACACACAAAAGTCAAACATACCTGCATTAACTTGTCTACAACTAACTGAAAAACTAAAGCACAAAAGTATGATGGTGAGAGAGAGAAAGGGTTCAAGAGGATGTAAAGAGATCTAGGGAAAGCAGCGCAGAGAAATGGTTGTGGACATAGCTGCCAAAGCATGAAAGGGAAAAAATGCATGAAAATGACCTTGAGGGACTTAAACATTTACTACCTTTAATCCAACTGGTGGGAATTACCTTGGAATTCTGAGTCTAGGTCAGTCAATCTTACTTTCAGCTCCTGTATTGATTCAGAAAACTAAGCTTTCCAAGAATATCTGCTCAAAAGTAGGAAGAAATCTACCCCACTCTATTGCTCTCCACTATCTCCCTTCCCCCCTCTCCTATCCCTTCCTCTCTCTTTGTAAAGCTAATATTCACTGAGCAAATAGAGGGGAGATAATGACATCATGCGTCATAGCTATTCTCACATCTCTCCTACAGGGATAAATCATCACCAGTGTCTCTCCCCACTTCTATCTCTCTCTCTCTCGCTCACGCACGCACGCACATACAATGGCAAGAATAGGAAGCAACGCCTGTTCCGTGTGCGTGTGTGTTGAAGTTTGAGCACTATACAGAATTGACGATGATGGGGCTATTAGTCAGCACGCGAAGATCTTTCTCCCTCAACCATAGTCAGATAGGGCGCAGACTATGTCCAACTCTTGATCGCTAGAAAGACTAGTGCTAGTAGCTAAAACTAATGTTTGTATGGCTAACTGTAATTTGCTAATCATAAGGAAACCTAACGTTTACAGTTGCAAGCTAGCTGAAAAACAGCGACAGTGACGACACTATACGGAGTTCTGAGATTTTTAACTATTAGTGTCTGAGCGGCCGCAAAAAAGACGGGCGCACCCATATTTCTCAAAGAGGCCGCGTAGAGACACCTCAAAAACACAGTCGAGCTCAGAAAGAACGTTGTGTAGGCTATAAATACGACGATATACGTTGATCTAGATCGGGTTTGTTTTTAACCTTACACATTAATAAGGCCAACCGGGTCACCTTTCTCAGTCAAACCTACTCATACATTTAGGAGACTGCGGTAATGAAAATAAGAAATATGTCTCTTGATCAAAACGAGCATTTCGGTGTGTTAGTCCCCAGTATTAAGTGTAACGGAAGTGTAACCGCAGCTAACTAGTCGTCGACGTAACCAACTGGGCCCGGTGACAATGACGCAGACCGTTTGCTCTGCTCGCTGCTCACATCATCCAAGTTTCCATTCAGCAACATGCGTACAGCGTACGCGCACGACGTCCCGTTGCTAGTTAGTGACTGGTAAAGAAGCGTGTTACTCTGAAGACCTAACGGAGATCACCGATAATATCAGCTAGCCTACTTTTGAAAATTTTGTGAGGAAATAAAAGTTACACTGTGACCATAGTTATAGTTTCTTTAACATTTTTGGTTCCTTTGTTGTAGGATCGTTCACCACAGCACCATTTTGCATTTGGAGTGCAAGCGACAAAATGAATTGATACTGTGCATAGACATCAGCTTGTGCACAACAGTTTTACCTCCAAAGGTTAGGTTTATCTGGGAGCTCGTTGCTTTGCAGCTGAGAATCTCAGTAGGCTACTAAACTGTACGAAGTGTGGCGACACAACGTGATTGGGGACACACGCACTCGGGTCATAGACAGAACGCGCGCATACACAACCACACAGACAAGCAGTTGACCGGAATCGTATGTGATATTTCTTTAGCAATTTTGGATTAATGGAATATTGCTATCATGTTAGCAATGATTTATTTGAAAAGATTTCGTTTTGAAGTTAGCTTTTAGAACCTAAACAGTAAGATGAACAGAGAGACAGGCAGAAAATAGTGAGAGATTAAAAGGATGAAAAACAATCAGCGATAGAAAAGAGAGAGAGAGAGAAAACTAAATAATACGAGAGAGAGAGAGAGAGCTAATTCTGCATAGGCCTACAGCTGCTTAGTGAACTTGGTGTATGAGACCTGTAATGGAATGCTCACGCAGATGCCAGAACCCCCTGTACAATATTAACAGAGCCCAATGTGCGTCATAGCACTCACAGATGACCCAGTGAGTGTCTGTGTGTGTGTGTGTGTGTGTGTTAGTGAGGAGGACACTCTCTTGCTTTCTTTCTTTCTGTGTCTCTCTTGCCTCTCACGCTGTCATTCTCTCTCTCTCTCTCTCTCTCTCTCTCTCTCTCTCTCTCTCTCTCTCTCTCTCTCTCTCTCTCTCTCTCTATCTCTCTCTCTCTCTCTCTCTGGATTAGTCAGCTGAACATTGTTTGCCTCCTAAAGTCTGTCTGGACTACAATCTTTCCAATCCTCTGGTATTCACACAAACTTTGACCTGATTAAGAGTAACAACTCATTATTGCTTTTTCTGTGGGTTTCTCACACACGCAATCGGAAATCTAAGTTTATCTCAACGTGGGGGGATGTGTAATGTTCTATTGCTTTAGATTTCTTTGCATTTCACTGGTAAACTTTGGACAAACTTACCTATCTCCCCCATCTGCCTTCCCTGTGAGAACAAAGTTACTTATTCAGAGACCTCTGAATGTTTCATGATAGGTTGTGTCTGGGATCTAGTTTGAAAACATGTATTTTGGGGAGGTTAAGAGGACAGGTCCATCTAAGTGCTATTCACACTGAAATGCACAGACTTGAGGTCCTATAGCCCAGAGGCGTTTGCAGCAGGGGTTCATCTGACCTTCTGCCAGGGATTCTGGGGACTTTCCAGATATTGCTCTCTCATTACATTCTTTGTTTAACTATTGACTGTGTCTCTCTCTTAAACTGACTTCTGAGGTTTCTCTTTCTCCCTCCTACTCTTTATTAATTTGTCTGACTTCTTTTATGTGTGTATTTGATCTGAGTAGGGCTGTGTCTATGCTGTCTCATCCTATCTGCTCTGCACTGGTTGCCCTGGACAGAATGATCTCAGCTCAGCTTACACACATGGGACACACCGTGTGCCAACAAAAACGACATCTCACATCCAACTCTCTTAGACACGGAGGGTATATCACACATGTACATGCAAATACAAATAGACATACACCCCCACACACACACACACACACACACACACACACACACACACACACACACACACACACACACACACACACACACACACAGCCGGTGTTTTGGGGATAGTTTGATACGGCTGTGTGTACAGCTGGCTAGAGCTTGTGATTAATGTGATTGTGACAGCCTTAACTCTACTGCATAATATTGCTCTGCCTTTCTGTCTATCTTCTCATCATTCCCTTACTAGCCTCTCTCTGTGTCTATCAAAACTCAGGCTAGACCCAAATGCGTACAAAAATACAGAACCGAGTTAGCAAGTCTTAGATTTATTTAAGGAACAAAAGGGCAAGCAGGCTCGACGTCAGGGCAGGCAGAAGTTTCTCTTACAGTTTTTTTCAAAGGCTTACACACATTTTTTTTTTCAAAACTTAACACACAAATCCAACAACTGCACACACGAAATGCAAAATGCCTCGCTTCTCTTGCAAAATGAAGCACTGCATTCAAAATATCACAAACACGTCTCAAAAGCACACATTTGTCTCATGTTGCAAACACTTTTGCCATTATATTACATTTTTGTATATATCATATACACACAGTTATTCAAAACATTAAGCTCTTCTTTCATGAGCTCCTTTGTACATTTCTGTACAAGATTGAAAGTAAATGGCAGAGATGATGAAAAATTCATGGTAAACACGAAAACAAGATTGAAACCAAACTTATTTTTTTACTATAAGCATTTGTGGTCGTGAATACAGTATTACACAGTACAAAAGAAAATGTGTAGTAGGACAGAAACCAAATCTAATTTTGAAAAAGGTGATTACGGAATGGTGTGTCTGTGTGTCATGAACTGTAGCATACAGTAATATATACTATGTTCTACAATATTGTCAGAATGTCTTCTTACTGTACTGTTGCATGGTATGATACAGTAATCCATTAGACTGAGACCAATCATGCAGTGCACTGCAGTCAATGGATGCATGGGTGCTAAAATATATGTCTGTGTGTAGTATACCGTGTGTTGTGCTGAAACAGCTATTATGTGTACATTAGAACATGTGTATATTACAGTATATTGTTACATACCTGTTATCTTTTCTACAGTAAAGGTTCAAATTATACCCACCACTGTAAATCAACTCAAATTACGTAGGCTATTTATAGGCCTATTCTAAAGCCATGATTGGTTGGTGTTGAGTAAAGCAATGAGTGTTTGCACATGTGAGGAGTTAGTGTAAGGCACTGATGAATTAGTGTGTCATTTTGATTGGTTGTGTTTTAAAAAGGAAATCAAGATGCTTCCTGTTAGAATGTTGTGGGTTACGTGGAGAATTGTGTGTTGTGTTTTGCAAAAAGTGTTTTATGAAATTGAAAACTGAGTCAAAGGCCAAAAATGTGCGTATGGTTTTGCAGATTTGAGGTGTGATTCTGGTGTTTGAGTGTCAGGTTTCAGAAATTGTGTGAAAAGTAAGGAATTTGTGTGTAAGCATTTGGAAAAACTGTAAGATAGGACTAATAAAACAAGACAAACTGGCAGTACACAAACAAAAAGTACAGGGTTAAATGCACCGTGGATAATGAGGAAGACGGGAGACACCCGGAGACAGACAGACAAGTGTAATCAGGCTGTGACACTCTTTCTCCATTGCTTTCCTTTCAGTGGGGGAGAGTTAGACAGGAACCACTATGTCAACACAAGGAACATTATCCTGGGGCCTGTTCCATAAAGCTAGTTTACCGAAGAAGACTGGCTTATGTCTGGGATAGCTCCACTAAACTACATATAAAAGGTTTTATTATTTTATTATTTAAATAGTTAAAGCAAACATGTTTGTTTTCTTGACTATACCGTAATAAATAACACATGCAGGTTTTCTAAACACACATGCATCAGTGTTAGTTTATAAAGGATTTGTTAAAGTCTTTACAGCAGCCAGATTGAATATATCAGTGAAGTATGTAATGAATCATAGGGTGTTGTAGTGAGGGTAGATGAGGGTATGAATGCTGCTATCGTGTCTCCATTCATCCCACACCTCCATCCCTGTCATCGATAACGCCTGTCCTAACCCCCCTCCCCTCCCTCTCTCAATCCCTCCCTCTCTCCATCATGACTAATACACTTCAGGGTCACTGGGTTTATCACGTCATCACATTGCGTCATAGCATCATCTTAGCAGGCAGCAGAGTCTTCCCCATGCATCAGCAGCAGTTTTGGTGGGACAGTGATATTTTGGTCCTCTCCAAACAACCCAGACCCAGATGAAGGGACTAACAAAGAATATTCTTGATTTGAAGCACTTTGTTGTTGTCACGGCCACGGCCGAGCCCGTTTCATGTTTAGCGTCGTTCTTGGTTTTCCCTGCCCTAGTGTTTCTCTGCCTGATTGCCTTCACCTGTATCTTGTTAGGTTGTTTCAGTTTGCTCGTTAGTATGATTCCTTTCACCTGTGTCTTGTTTGGGTTTTGTATTTAAGTGCCTGTTTTGTGTTCGTTCCTTGTTGGGATGGGAGTGTCCCTGTTGTGTTCTTGTTTACCAAATAAAGTCCTTGCTATTGAAATCCTGTTTCCTCTGCATTTGGGTCCATCCCCTACACACTCACCACTGACAGTTGTCATCCCTCTCTACGAACACAAATCATTGAATTGTCTCTGAATGGACTCAAGGGACGCAAAAAGTTTGAGAAGTGAATTTTATTCAAATAAATAGCCACATAAATAAACATTTTCTCCATACTTAACATTCATACAAACACACATATAGTCAAGTAGCAAATCAGAAGAACATAGTATTTACTATTATCCAAAAATGTTTACTAGGACCTTTGATAATTTTGTTAGTGTTTCAATAGCTCACTAGTTCAGTCTAATGACCTCGGAAAATTTGAACCCACCAAGTAAACAAATCTCAAACATAACAAAATAAAGTGCAACACTTGCTCTTTTCTCAATACAGCAAGTTCAACCTAAGTGAAAAAAAAAGCTTAGTGAGTCTGTTCTCTTCTCTATTTGATGACCAATGGATAATGTCCAGAGCCTCATTCTAATCTAAGTTTGTTCAGATAAAGGCACAAGCATTGGTGGTGCAAATGCAATCAAATCAAATAAAAACACTGCTCATTTCAAGAAACAAATCATA
Organism: Osmerus eperlanus; assembly: GCF_963692335.1. Classification (NCBI taxonomy): domain Eukaryota; kingdom Metazoa; phylum Chordata; class Actinopteri; order Osmeriformes; family Osmeridae; genus Osmerus; species Osmerus eperlanus. The sequence goes on from NC_085020.1 coordinate 10,034,148, forward strand.
AAAAAACACATTTTACACTAGGCATTCCCAAACATTTTCCCTCGTTCCAGCATGTTGTTCATAGAGAGACCACTTCACAGATATGCAAGAGTTTAACTAAGTACTGGTGCACAGCCATCATCATACAGGACACACAGCTGAATATATTGTCTTGAAATATCGACCCAACACACATATGATGGCAGACATCCAGCTATTGCTACCATTCTACCAATTGATTTCAAGAAAAGTCACATTTCAGCTAAAATAGTATTGCTACAAGTTGTTGTTTTCTTATATTCTTAAATTCATTTCTTTATATAGAAAAATACAAAAACAACATATAGGCTAAAGCCGTGGTCTAGGAGCCCAACCTACCATCAGTTGACTCAGCAGACAGCAGTAGCATTAGCTATTAGCATTAGCATCTGGTGGCAGAAGTAGGAGCTCAGAGAGAGTCTGTCTTTCTCTGATCTGTGTCGGATTCTTCTTCTGCTATTACTACATGGAAACCACTCAGGACACAAAGGCAATTGTGTTGTTATGAGAAACAACGTATTTTCTCTCTAATACAAATTCATATTTATGTATTCTTGTTGAATAAAAACACAGATCTACTGTAGTACCTGCAATTCTCTGCCAACACCTCTCCCTCTGAAGATATCAAACCATTGTACATTTAAACAGAAATGAACAAAAAAGAAAAGAAAACTACAAAACATGACCAGACAGGTGTACAAGCCTGGCTTCTCTACCTTTCTTCTGCATTTCAATGTGAAATATTGCACTAGTCCCACAGTCTTTGTTCTGTGCACATGAAAGCATTAAATCACATATTCATAAACTGTATTATGTGAAAAGAGAGACTTATTACACTTGTGGATTGTAGAGGAAGAAGTAATGCTTATATATGGACAATGTTTGCAAATGTTCCACATTTTCAGACATGAACTTAAGGAGGTAGAAATAAAACAGAAGCACTGAAAGCTTTGGTGATCTCCGACTGAGGGTCGTTTTTTTGCGGTGAGAGTCATTAACAATGAGTTCAAGCCTACGCATTTGTTAGGCGCCAACGGGCGCACACACAAACGCACAGAGCTGCTTGGACATGGCTGTACCTATGCTGTGCTTTAGTCGACTACGTTTCGTTCTTCAGTGTCCGCAGGTGAAGATCAAGCAGCGGGACGTGAGCTACATTCTAACACATCACAGTTTGTCAAATCACAATCATGTACACTCACTGAAGGTTGGAAGCTTAGGATACTGCCCGTTCAAAAGTCTGCTACAATGTCATATAACAAAGTCAAATAAAATAAATAATATGGAAACGCTATTGGACCAAAAAAAAAAAAAAAGGACAACTTTGGTTTCTCCTACAGAGTGAATCGTCAAAATCATCGTTCGGAAATGTGCAGACATGGAAACGTAAAAAAAAAAGTCATATTGAAGATCCTCTCATCTCTAAATTGAATGCGAAAATGAAACTGTGAATGAAACATGATCTAGTCATGGACTGGCAGGTGAATACCAGTTATTCAAGTGAATTTGTCCCTCCTCCTTGTAGCATGAGAGTGGAAGGAGGCTTTTCTCTGGGCAGTGAGGGGCACAGGGACCCCAAAGTCCATTATTGCTTCTCTCGGGGAGGGTGGGATCTGTAAAGGATCCTAGGCCTTGTCCAGGGTTTGGTTATTGCTTATTCGTCAGCTTAGATGAGCACACAAAAGCCTCACAGGTGGACACGTGACAGTTTGGATGTTGTTCAAGAGACCGTTTGCTTGGAGTCTCCTGTATTTGTCTCTGGCATGTTTCTTCACCTGGCCGTTCAGTGCTCAGCTTTACAGAGGGGCTCCTCTCTGTTCAGACCAGAGAGCACTCTACCAGTGACCGGGTAATCAGACTCAATTGTTCTGCTAAAATGTTCCAAACTCACCCTGCTTGTCAGTGGCATACTCATGTTTTGTTTCCTCCTCCGAGAGGAAGAGATCGAACCATTTCCACACTCCATTATTTCACCATCACACAGCTGCTGATTTGCTGTTTGTCACCCCGCCCCAGCTCCTGCATCTCATTCTCTGGGCTACTCATTGACCCCAGGTTCCACACACCCGGCCTAGGCACGAAGGGGACCTGGGCCTGGACTGGGACCTGGGCCTGGACTGGGACCTGGGCCTGGACTGGGACCTGGGCCTGGACTGGGACCTGGGGCTGGGGGTGAAGATGAGGCTGCTGGCTGATGTGCAGACGAGCCTCCAGGAGGCATGCGGCCGAAGCCACAGGAGAGAGGGAGGAGACCCCCAGTGGAGTCTGCCAGAGGGTGTGATGGAATGCCATGGTGTTCTGGGAGGGGGTCAGAGGGGTGTGGGAAGGTTCTCCCTGCAGGAGGGAGGAGATGGGGGCGTCAAACAGGGTGGAGGGGGTGAAAATGGAGGTTGGGGGAGGGGAGGCAGGTTGCTGCTGGGGCAGGAAGATCAGGGGGTTCTGGGTAGGCCCAGTGTTAGTGGGCTGAGGTTGAGGCTGATGCTGGATCTGCAACATCCTGGAGAAAGAGACAGAGTACAACTGTTACTACAGAGACAACTGGTCTGTGTGTTTGTGCGTGTGCATGTGTGTGTGTGTGTGTGTGAGTGTGTGTGAGTGTGTGTACCTTTGCTGGTGTAGCACTTCCTCCAGCATGCTACGGTGCTCACTAAGGGCTGGGCCCAGGGACCCCCGGCTGCCACGGTTACAGAGGGTCGGAGGGCAAACCTGCCGCGCCAACCCCTTAATCTTGTTCAATCCCAGAAGCCCTTTGGTGCGGGTGTTCTTTCCTCTCAGCTGTTGGCGGAAGGCTTTAAGGCCTGGAGGTGCAAAGGTTGTGGGCATTAGCTACACATGTTTATATATAGAGAGAGAGCAAACGGCACAAGAGAGATCGACTGAACATCTGTGTCATCCTAGACATGAGAGTGAGTGGCCTACCTTGCGTGAGGGAGGTGTCAGAGGCCCTGCGTCCTTCCTGAAAGTTGGCTGCAGGCAGGGAGCCCCGGGTCTTGGGTAGAAGGTGTGAGGAGAGGGTCAGGAAGGCCCCAGAGGGGGCGAAGGAACCAGGGGTTCTTGCAGACCCCAGAAAGGCCGACAGGCCCCTCGGAGGGACCACCGGGGCGGGGCCGAGCGAGGAGGACTCCAGGCAGCCGTCGGAGGAGGCTCCCTCTGAGGGGCTGACTTTGACGCCTGGCGAGGAAGAGGAGGGAGAAGGTTAACATGGCTGTGCCCCGCGTATTGGCGTGTGCGCGTGCGCGTGCCTTTCGGTCTACTCACAAGGGGGGTGGCACTGGTGAATGTGGGCGGAGACCTCGGCCAGCGTGTGTCTGCGGGAGGTGGTGGTCAGGGGGAGCGGGGGGGTGGCGCTGTGTGTGGCTTCCTCCTCCTCCAGGTCTGTAGGACGAACCTCCTCGCTGATGCTGGTCTCCAGCAGGCTGTTGGGGGAGATGGAGCGACTCCAGAGCAGCCGGTTCAGACTGGCCTCCACAGGGAACACCACACGCTGGAAACAGGGGGAGGAGCGCTACACGTTAGCCGCTGACAGATAGGAGACAGATAGGAGTACCAACGGTTATAAAGCTAACTATTCCCTGTAAAAGTTATGTGCCAGCATAGTTCCATGTAGCTTCTATCAAGCTAACTGCTGGCATATCTATCCGTAATATGCATACATAACAAGCGACATATTTGTGGACGGATGGTTCAGTTTTTTTGCTTACCTGGAAGAGAGCACCCTGGTCACAATCCATCTCCGAGTGAACTGGAGGAGTGCTCTTGGCTGGGAGAGGAAACACTGTGGTTCTGAAGCTGTCAGAGGATTCCATAATGACCTGACAGAGAAAACAAAGTGGGCAGACATAAGAACAGATGCAAGTCTGGGGGACACCCAGGCAAAAGAACTCCAGGTCCAGGGGCGTGGGCATCTAAGCCAGCCGTAGCTCTCACCTCTGGGGTGGTGGAGTCGGACGTGCTCCTGGGTCTCTGGCCCCAGGTTCCACACTGTCTGCTGAGCTGCTGGGCCCGATGCTCCCTGACTCTCTCCAGTAGCAGGTAGTAGATGGCTGAGAAGTGGTTGTAGCTGCTGCTCTGAAGAGACTGGATAGCAGGAAGGACAGAACAAAAGCAAGGGGCGGTTCGTTAAGAGTACTTGACAAACACCGACACACAAACAAGGGTCTGCATCCTGTTCTCTGTCTAAGCTCCTTAGAGGCTGCCATTGCGGCTCCATGCTCAGTGTGTCAGCTTTTAAAAGCAGATGCTAGTTATCCCTTTAATTCTTCTACACAACAGGCAGTAAGCCGCCTGGCACAGAGGGGTTTGTCTGTGGCGGCATAGAGATAGTATATCTTCTGACTACACACACACACACACAGCATGTCCCCACTTGGCGCACATGATCAACAGTACATCCAACCATCCAACCTCCAACTTTCCTCCAACCCCCCTTCCCCTTCCTTCCTTCCTTCCTCCCTCCATCCCTTCCTCCTCTCACCTCAATGGTCCTCTGGCGGTCAATGCCCAGCGTGTTCATGATGCTGAGGACTGGCTGGCTGTAGTCCCCCAGATTGGAGTTGTAGTCGGTCAGGCTAAGGCTGACGGTGTGCTGGGGAGCTGCCGGGTCTGCCAGCATCCAGCGGTGCTGCTTGATCTGGGCCATGCTGATTCTCTTGGCTGGGTCCACAGCCAGCATCTTCCGGATCAGGTTCTCACAGTCTGGACAAGAGAGGGGAGGAGAGGAGACTTCAGATCAACCACGTTTCACATGAGTTCCGTGAGAATAAGAGTTTCAGCAGAATAAGCCCTGTAGTAGACAATGTTTCAGATATTTGCCATCCTGTGTTATTTGCCAATCCTGGTTGGCTAGCTGTTGAGGTTCATTGATAGTAGGTTGCCTTGGCGATGCCGACCTACCTTGGGACATATAGAAGGGTATTCTGAAGCGTCCTTCCGTGACCCTCTGTCTGAGGGCTGGCAAGCTGGACCCATCAAATGGCAGGGTCCCGCACACCAGAACGTAGAGGACTACACCCAGGCTCTGCACGAACCAGGAAGAACACACAGAGCAGGAGAACATTTAGATAGCCCATTTTACGTTTCCCCAAAATCATTTTGTTTACGTGAATCTATTTTGTCATGAGTTTCTTTCGTGGGCATTTCTGATTGGGATGTTGTTCTCTAGAGCGTCATGTGGCGTCCACTTACCCAGATGTCGAGTTGAGGACCCTCGTACTCCTTGCCCTCAAACACCTCTGGGGCAGCATAGGGGGGACTTCCACAGTATGTAGACAGGGGCTCGCCGGCATTGTAGAAATTCCCGAATCCAAAGTCTAGAAGAGGTGAAGGAGGGAGGGGGAGGAGAGGGGATAAGGAGTTGGCTCGTTAACGTAACTCATGATTGTTTGCTTGAAACTTCTATTGAACCATGACTGCTGCCCCAGCCAGGAGAATCAAGGTTCTGTTCAACAGGGCGTGCTAGTGATGTAATCCTCTCCAAAGGAATGTAAGAAAAATGATCGTATCTAAGCTGTAATCACCCTGAGCTTCAACAACAAACTTGTTTTACTGCTAGGAGACAGCTTTAAGATTTGGATGTTTTTGGTTTGTCACGTTGCCAGGCATTTCTGTGTCTGTTTTCATGTGCGTGTCAGTGTGTGTGTGTGTGTGTGTGTGTGTCTGTGAGGGTTTCCTACTGGTGCTGGCACACGTCCTCTCTAAGACACACTATCTCACCTTGCTCAATGTTCATGTTCATCGCACTATTTCACTGTAATAGTATAAACTTTGTAAATAACAACTATTCATAAGTGCTATTGGTGAAAACATATCTTAATGGTTTACTAAGGCAGTAATATCTCCCACCACTTCCATGTTCTATATGTATGTAGGTTTAGTACTGTACATCTCTCTGTCTTCAGTCAAGTCCAGGGGGTACGTACCGGCCAGCTTAATGTTCATGTTGGCATCCAGCAGCAGATTCTCAGTCTTCAGGTCTCTGTGAACTATGTGGTGTCGGTGGCAATAATCAACCGCCGTCAGGATCTGCCAAAACTTCCTCCTGGCCTCATCCTCACTCATACGGCCATTAGAGGTTAGGTAGTCTAAGAGAGAGAAAGAGAGAGAGAGAGAGGATGCAGGAAGGAGAGAATAGAAAAAATCATGTTAGGTTTAGATATTTACAGAAACTACAATGGGATGGGATGGTGCTTTGTGTGTGTGTGTGTGTGAGGCGTGGGGGGGGGGGGTTAATAGATCAGGTGTCAGGGAGAACAGAGTGATGGTTTGCGTCAGAGGAGGATAATATTCCTGTCTGCTATAAATCCCAGGTGACAGACAGATTAAATATCGTTCTGACCCTTTTATTACATAAAAAAACAGCGTCACAACCTACGTTGGAACAAAGGAGGTGAACATGAAACTCACCAAACATCTCTCCATTTTTTGCGTACTCTGTGACAATGTACAGCATGTCTTTGGTCTCCATGACCTGTCGGACACACAGAAAAGAAACAGGAGTTGGTTAGAAGAGAAGTGGGGCAGAAGCAGCCTGTGATGACGACAGGAGATTTGACTTTCCACTGAGAGACCTGGTTAAGTGTTTGAGCAGAGACAGAATTTGGCACTAGCCACCTCTCTCTATATCTCTCTCTCCTCTCTCTCTCTCTCTCTCTCTCTCTCTCTCTCTCTCTCTCTCTCTCTCTCTCTCTCTCTCTCTCTTTCTCTTTCCCTCTTCTGAATACACATCCCAGTAACTGCTATCTCTCTCACACTAAAAACACAGACACACAAATATGCAAATACACAAGCAGTGACTTTCCATGATATATCCAGTTGCATAAGAAAGCTGACATGCACTTCCTGCATTGTCATTATTTAATTTAATATTTAATTTGAATATAAACACATCCAAACACACATACACACACACATCCACACGTCGAAATCCCAGCATTAACCAGTGTTTCTAACCAGACAAACCCTGTCACCAGACACATTTTTCATTTTTGGGAGGGGAAACCGCAGGACCTCATTTTTACATGACTTTACATATATTTACACACACACACAGACACACACACAAGCTGAGGTGTGTGTATCAAAAACGCTATGAGCAGAATCAGTCATGAATCACCGCCACCAACAAAGCAAGGAAAAAAAAAACGTATATCCCCATCCTGGAACAGTGGAAACCTTCCCACACTCAAAGGGCCTTAGGGGACCCATGGTGTTATGCAACACATTATAAAAAAAATCAGTTTGGGAAACAAACTGTAATCAATGAAACTCCTGTTTTCGCAAGCCTGCCTGTCATAACGAGAACTGTGCGTCAGAGAAATTATATACGGATCTTGTAAACAGGAAGTAAAGAGGTAGTCTTGATCTGGGAGAAGGGGGCTGCTCTCTCAGCCTGGAGGTGAGGCTGACGTCAGGAGAGGCCCTAACACCCGAAAAGGGAGATAAAAAGGAAGAGAGAGAGAGACTGAGAGAGAGAGAGAGAGAGACTGAGAGATAGAGAGAGACTGAGAGACTGAGAGAGAGAGAGAGAGAGAGAGAGAGAGAGAGAGAGAGAGAGAGAGAGAGAGAGAGAGAGAGAGAGAGAGAGAGAGAGATAGAGAGAGACTGAGAGACTGAGAGAGAGAGAGAGAGAGAGAGAGAGAGAGAGAGAGAGAGAGAGAGAGAGAGAGAGAGAGAGAGAGAGAGAGATAGCTAGAGACTGAGAGATAGAGAGAGAGAGAGAGAGAGAGAGAGAGAGAGAGAGAGAGAGAGAGAGAGAGAGAGAGAGAGAGAGAGAGACTGAGAGATAGAGGGAGGTGTGAGACTGATAGTGGCTTGGGAGGGAATGAGTGTGGAGGACAGTGAAAGTGAGAGGAACAAAAAGCATAGAGAGGTAGTTGTTCATGGTGACAGAAAGAAAGAGAGGTGGGGTGGCTGACGTGAATGTGATGCTCACCAGAGCTCAAAAGTGACATACTGTTCACAGAGGGCCAGTGAGCAAATGGAACGGAAAGAGCTTTTTTTATCACAAGGGTCAGGGGTCAATTACTGTTATCCCTCTTTCCTGTACTCCGGCGAACTTCCTGCCCTACAGGAACCGGGCCAACGGGACCGAGAAGACTGGGGAAACAGGGAGGAGAGAGCCTGCAGATCACAAGGCTGCTGTTGCAGGCGGGCGGGGGTGGGGGTGTGTGATGGGGGAAAGGAGTCCCTAAGGCGAGGGAAAAAACCTGCTCATCCCTTCATCAAATGGGTCCCACCTGACTGTCCTCACCTCACACAGCCCAAGGACACAGAGAAAGATTCAGGGATAGGCTGTGTGTCTACGTGTGTTTCGAGAACGCAACAATGCAACAGAACGGTGAGGTCGTTACCTCACTTTAACCACCTCTCAGTATTTTACCAGTGATAAATATCACTTATTCACTTAAAGCTACTCTTTCAGCAGCGAAATTGAATACAAAGATTCTGTTTACAGACATACAGTACGTGTATGTCTTTTTTATGTGTGTGTGCGTGCATCAGTGTGTTAGCGTGACGTTATCAGCATCTGTGCCACAGTGCAAGGCAAGCATACGTATGTGTGTGTGTTTGGTGAGTGTGTGTGTTTGTGTGTGTCTAAGGTAAAAAGCAGATTGCTGCTCCTAAATCTTGTGTGTGATTAGCTACTAGAGCCATGCTTGGCAGTCTGACCTTCACGTGAGGGAGAGACACATTTCACTAACACTAACTGATCCTGACAATCAGACATGTGAATCCCTAAGACCATTCTGTTTCCCCTTCTTCCCCTGATCAGCTAGCCCACTCTCGCTGCCCTTCACACTTTCTATCTCGCTCTGCACCTCGTTAGTCTGTCGTTCTTTTACATCTCCTCATCAACATGATCTCTAACACATGCAGATGCATTGTGTTCTTTTATCTACTCCCATTCCACTGGTGCACACACACACTCACACACACACACACACACACTCACACAAGCACACACACACAAGCGGGTGTGTGCAAAACAGGGCTGTGAAATTGAAAAGAATAAACCACAAAAATCTCCACCCTAGGGCGTGTCCTCTCCTCGTCTATCTCTCTATCTTTCTGTCTATCTTTGTATCTATCTATCTATCTATCGCTCTATCTATCTATCTATCTATCTATCTTTCAATCTCTACCCTGATTCTGCTCAGCTCCAGTGTCTCAGCAAACACATGGCAACACACCACAGCCAACCGCTCTCGTGTAGAATATCAGGCAGTGCCAGTCACACCTAAAATAACGACACGCACACAAGCTCAAACACACCCTTGGTCAAATGGAGAACAGCAACATGAGGACAGGGCACACACCTGGTACAGTTTGATGATGTGTGGGTGGTTGAGCAGCTTCATGATCTGAACTTCTCGGTAGATCTTTTCCAGGTTGGAGGGATTCAGCCTGGTCTTGTCTATGATCTTAATAGCCACCTGCAAGCACATAATAAACTCCTCAGTAAACGATGTGTATATATATTACAATTTAATTGCATTTTATATCTAATAATATAGTCTTTACAAACTGTAAAATTATGAATAGATTGATTTATATTTTCATTGATAGAGAAAAATATTGTAATAAAAGACCTGTGTCTTGGTGACTTTGTGCCTAGCCAGTTTCACCACAGCGAAGTTTCCTTTCCCAAGCGTGCGGATGATCTCATAGAAGCCGACCTGGAGAGGCCTTCCCTGGGCAGGGCTGGTCTGAGCAGCTGGGCAGCTCTCCGTCATGATCACCATGGCGTACACTCTGGTTGGCCTTGTATAGTCCAAAGAGCAGTTAATTCTGCAATATAAAATAAATACAGTGTGAGGCAATTGTCTGACATTAAAATTAATCCATTTGGCGTATCTGATATAGGCACATTTGTATTCGTTTGTATTCGTGTGTTTTATTGTGCGGATTGACTTGACATGCAAATAGCAAACCAAATAAATATACTAAACAATTATGAAAATAGATTAACGCAACATAGGCATATACAACACAGTTTACAACATGGTGGAGAAGAGAAACCTCGCAATGCAACATGTAGCCTCTGCCATGCGAAGCACGCTTTTTCTGCGGTAAGGCACGACTAAACATCCAAGGTTAATTTATTATATTTTTGTCACGGAATTATTTGCGAAATACCCTTGTGTTTTGAATAA